>NC_091836.1:73908971-74224560 GCF_037783145.1 Equus przewalskii
TTGGCAGTTCCTAACATAAACATATGCCTATACTATGTCCCAGCCATTTTACACCTAGGTGTTTGCTCAAGAAAATGAAAGCACAGGTTCATACAAAGATTTGCAACTGTATGTTCATAGCAGCTTTAGTTGTTACAGCCACAAATTGGAAAGAACCCAAATCCATGAATAAATGAATGTGTAAACAAATTGTAGTAAATCCATACAATAGAATACCATTTAGCAACAAATAGGAGAGAACTATTGATGAATGAGTCTCAGAATAATTAAGACAAGTGAAAGAAACCAGAACAAAAATGGACTTACGTATTGTATCATTGCCTTTCCATAAATTCTAGAAAATGCAAACTGATCTTTAGTCATTGTAAGTAGGTAAGTGGTTGCCTGCAGATTGGGGCAGATGGAGGGACGTATTACAAAGGCACATGAGGAAACTTTGGGGAGTGATGGATTGATTGTGGTAATGGTTTCATGGATATATGCATATGTCAAGACTTATCAAATAGTATATTTTAAATATGTACAGTTAGTGTCCATTTTTTATAATAAAGTTTAAAAAATATGCAGTACATCTGAATGCACTTATAACTAAAAAGCAATTCTAAATGGACTTTACATCTAAATATGAAAGAAAAACGCTATATAAGGTGACTACATTCATAAACACGTAATAGACAAGAGTTTTTAAACAAGCATGGAAAGCACTAGCCCTTATTTAAATATTTAGTAATTTGGATTACTTTGAAATAAGGACATCTGATTTTCAAAAGTACATCATGAGTATCCTACAAAGAAGAAGAAAATATTTTCAATACATATTACATAGAAAAGGATTGTTTCTAAAAAATGTAAAAATCTTATAAATATTAACTAAAAACAGTAGAGGTAATCCAGTAGAAAATAGACAAAAGTCTTTAATTTGTGAAAAAGAATATCCAAATGTGCCATAAATATATAAAACTTTGATTCCATCTAATCAGTTATCAAGAAAATGCCAGCTAAATCACAAAGAGCTACTATTATACCACACTACGTGGCTAAAATTACGAAAGGCTGTATCAAGTACTAACAAAGATATTAGGCAATGTAAATTCTTCTATTTGGCTAGTGGGTTTAATCGGTTCTAGAATTCAGAAATGTTTGACGTTATCTACTAATGCTGAAGACGTCAGTACCCTATGAATTAGCAGTTAGACATTCAGGTACAGAAATCGTCATTTTTGGTGCACCAAGATACGTATACAAGAATGGTTATGGGCATATTCTTCATAATTGACCTTTCTCAATGTCCATCAACATAGGATGGGTAAAGAAATCATAATATATGTATACCATGGTGCATTATGAAGGAAGAAAATGAGCATAACAGAGGTACAAACAATATCCTGGATGAAATTCACAAATACAAGGCAGAAAAATATGTACTATGTGATTCCATTTATATAAAATTTTAAAACCAGCACAACTAAACTATAAGGTTTAAGAATGCATGCTTAGGTTGTAAATATAGAGAGAAAAACAAGGACATAATTATAGTATTAGATGTTAGTACAGAGATTACCTTTGGGAAGAGTGGAAATTGTGAGGACAAAGGGACGCATGCAAAGCAAGTAGGGAATGAACAGTGATTTATTTCTTTGCCTAGATGGGAGTTTCCTGGCTATTTCCTTTATAATTGTTTTTTTTTTTTTTTTTTACTCTTTTCACTTTTCTGTATGTGAATTATATTTCAAACAATAATGAGGATATGCTTGCACTGGTGGCTTTATTACTTATTTCCTTCTAATCACTTAAATCAAAGATTAAATTCTAAAGGTAAGGATATTATCTTTTTTTTTTATTTGAGCTGAACTGTCTGCTCTTAGTAATTGACCTATGTATAATCATCTATTTAAGCTACAAAAAGTAGGGGTCAGCCCGGTGTCATAGTGGTTAAGTTTGAGCACTCTGCTTCAGCAGCCCATGGTTCACAGGTTCAGATCCTGGGTGTTAATTATGCATCACTCATTAAGCCATGCTGTGGCAGCATACCACATACAAAATAGAGGAAGACTGGCACAGATGTTAGCTCAATGACAATCTTCCCCAAGCAAAAAGTGGAAGATTAGCAACAGATGTTAGCTCAGGGCCAATCTTTCTCACCCCCCGCCCAAAAAAAGATACAAAAAGTAGTTGCCCAATTATTACACCTTGTTATTATTGTCTTTAATTATAATCTTAAATAGCTTGACTGCCAACCCACAGTCATATTATACACTGAATTCTGCATTTAAAAATTATTTTTTCAATTTCATAATGTAAATTTTTAAGATCTTTGTTGTTTGAATTCACTTGTTTTCCAGAGGATAAATTAAACCATGTATTCTGAAGCATATTGAATGTTTCTTTTTTCTTGATACAATGCGGTAGATCTTTTCTTTTTAACTTGAGTTTTCCAAATATAGGTGTTTTTCTCATTTCATTAATGTGCTTTGGTGCATTTTTATGCTTTATATTTTGAAATGTATTTTTTCAATTCACATGATTAATCTGTTGTCATCATATTCTATTTGTTTTGGTTTCTTTTTTCCTCTTTTTTTTTTTGAGGAAGATTAGCCCTGAGCTAACGTCTGCTGCCAATCCTCCTCTTTTTGCTGAGAAAGACTGGCCCTGAGCTAACATCCATGCCCAACTTCCTCTATTTTATATGTCGGAGCCTGCCACAGCATGGCTTGTTTGAACCCATGAATGTTTTCCTTCACAGCTCTGAAAGGAACTTGTTCTCAGTGTGCTCTGTTATTTGTTTATCTCTTATATTAATTTCAAATGCCAATCTATGTCCACTGCTATTCTCTCTCTCCATCAATAACCATTATAGTCCTTAGTGTGAATAATTATTTATTTTTTACTATTCATAATAACACACAATTCTACAGAAAATATAAGGGTTTCTTAACTTAAAGCCTTACACATCTTCTATCCACTCAAAATACAATTTCTGTACAGGCGAAATTTTTCTTCTGGAGATTGTTTTTCATAGGACTAGATCCATCCTCTTCATGTCCCTGTCCTTCACTGGTCACTTCAACTCATAACATTATATGCTTCCGGGACCTCCTATGAGTGGCTTTGCCTTATAATTTTCCAAAACGCCTGGGGATTTTTGTGCATGGTGATTCCCTAAAACCTGTACTTACCTTTTCTTCAAAAAAACATTTCCCCCAGGATATGAAAAATGTCAATTTACAAATTTTGTTATTGTATTCTTCAGCTCTAAAATTTATGTTTGATATTTTTTATGCTTTCTCTGTCTGTTAATATTGTCATTTTGTTCATGTATTTTTCTCCATAGCTAATTGAACATTTTTATGATAGTTACTGTCAATTATTTTTCAGCTAATTCGTATACCTCTGATTCTTTAAGATTGTTTCTGGAGGTTTATGTTGTTCCTCTGATTGAACTAGGCTTTCACGTTCCTCCATGTGTCTTGTGACTTTGTGCTGGGATCTATGCATTTGACAAAACAGCCACCTCTTACCGTATTTATGACCTGTCTTTGTACAGGGAACAATCTTCACCAATCGTTCTGGTCAGAGATTCTGGTATTTCTCTGAGTGTGTTTTATATGGATTTGTGCATCTCAGTTCCCAATTAGAGGGATTTGATGGTTTATTTTTTTCAGGAACTCATAATTTTCTTCTCCATCTGGCAGCTGTATGGTACTGCATGTTCTCTGGAGCAGCAGAAAGCTACCCAGCTCTTTCGTTCTCTGCAGTCCACAGGCATCTAGAATATGCCAGTGTCCATCAGTGCTCCAGGATGGTAAGACAGAAACCAGTGCCTTCAGCAGCCCCTCAAAAATCAGATCTTTGGATACTTACTCCAACACTTTCCCTCCCCAGGGAGAAGCGAGGAGTTGAAGATTCCTCCAGCTCCTTCCACACCGAGTTGGGATGGAAGATGAATATTACGCAGAGTAGGTGCACGCTAGTTCAAACCATTGCTTTTGGGCTCAGTGACCCCCCAACCTGGCACCTTTCCTGTCAGCACTCAAATTCAGGCGTGTTGTTGAGTGGGTGTCTGTGTGGGAATAAGAAGGTTCTGGGTCTTCCTATTCTGCTTCTTGTTATCATCCCTCCTCTTATTCTTTCTCTCTCTCTCTCTTTTTTTTGTCATTTAATTTAATATTTTTGTGACAATGTGTACATTTGTTTCAACATACTCAGATCTTTTTGTTGATAATAAAAATTTGATTTCTGCTTTGGTTAGCTGTGGGTGCCATAACAAAATTTCATTGGTTAGGTGGCTTAAACATGGAAATTCATATTGTCACAGTTCTGGAGCCTAGAAGTCCAAGATGAAGATCCCAACATGGTCAGTTTCTGGTGAGAGCTCTATTTCTGGCTTGTAAATGTCCACCTTGTTGCTGTGTCCTCTCGTAGCAGCAAAAGAGAAAGAAAGCTCTCTGTATGAGGTCACTAATCCTATCTTGTGGATCTTACCCTTACGACTTTATCTAAATCAAATTATGTCTCAAAGGCCCCATCTCCAAGTACCATCACATTGGGAGTTAGGGCTCAACGTAGGGATCTGGAAGACACATTTCAATCTATAGCAAGTGTGTACTTGCTTTCTTGGAGTTGTCCTCTAGAAGAAAATAACTTAATTAAATTTAAAGCCTATTGCTAATTACAAAAATTTGAAAGAAACATATTTTTACTTAAATGTTGTAAAAGATGTCTACTTCCTAATGTCTATTTCAGTGAAAATATTTTCCTTTATTCTAGTACTGGTACAAATTGTTGGTTAGAGATATATAAACATTCAGACAAAAGAGGCCTTTCTTAGTATTAAATTTGTTTTTATGTGAAATTTTGTGATTTGAATCTTCATGACTCTCATTTATATAAGTATCATAAAAAAAGAAATGTATTTCAACAAATAATTAGTCTTAGTGGTTTCTATGGACAAAGAAATTTACATAATGGTCACATTGTAATGTGATTTTAACAAAACAGGAAAGTTACACCAAAAATGATGTCTTGGTTGAAAAAAATTTCACATTGGGAAGTCCCATCTAGCAATGGAGAACAGAGCCATCCAGTGGATGGGCACTGTGTGCAGTAAAAGGTAAAACAACTGAGCACAAGTTAGTCTGCCAAGTACTTCCTTTAAAGTAACAGCCTCCTCTTTGTTTTCTTTTCCCCATGCTTGTCTTTCTAAAGGCTCTAAAATAATTCATGGATTCTAATTCTATTAGACTATTATGTAAAAATTAATGCCAACTGTTTAAGATCAACACAAGCCCTGCATTTGCATTATCATGTGTTATTCTCATAGCCACTCGTGAGACACTATTTTAGGGATGATTACACGGAGGCTGAGAAAGTCCTGCAACTTGTTTAAGTTCAAAGAGTTAGTATGGGTTAGACATGGACTATTGGCTCTGGCAGCTGAATCTGAATCTCATGCTTTTTGGCACTATAATAGAGTTAATTTATTCAAATATAAATATTTACTATTCAGGGGAAACTTCACCTGCATTTGTCCCACCTCTCATGTTAATTGACTACGCTCATTCATAGCCATTGGCTGACTGTCAAATATAGCCTGGCCAAAGAAGCCCATATATTCTCTCACTGTGAGATCCTGGCTATACTGTTTCTCTATCAGGATGACTCAGAGTTGTTCAGCTCTGGTGTTGGCTGCAAGCAGTAAATTTGAAACCATGAAGCATCAAGTATCAAAAGGTTTACCTATTATAAGGTGGAACCAGTTGTGGAACAGACCTCCAAATGACTAAAATCTTCTCTATTATGGTAGGATGTAAAATTTAAGAAAGAAATTTAAGACCGATTTTAATACCTATTGCATGTACAAGAGAATGTGGAGTTAGATTTTTCCTGTTGTCTCAGAATTGTGCCTAAAATCCAAAGCTGCAGACACAGGGCACCAACAATTCCTTAGCCACTACTAGCTTCCAAGTTTACTAAGTGGTACTTGTCCTGAGTCCCACTAGTTACCATCTCTTCTCTCCTCCCCCGCCCAATTTCCTTCTGTTTCTCAACTTGAGAGACAGAGAACATTCACAATTTGTCCTTGAAGTTTCCTTCTTCCACTGCCCTTGGAGAAGGAGACAATAGTGTTTCTCCATCTGTGTAGCCAAGTGAGTCAGCTTCAATAAAATCCTCAAGAAGGTTGGAGGCGTCTCAAAAAAGGGGAGACTGACACTGTCCCTCTAAATATTTACTTAGTCACAGAATCTGGAGACTTATTCCGTTTCTAAAAGCATAACGTTTTTCTTTTCTGTTCTCCTCCCTCACTATGGGATTCCCTTACGTTCAGGAGAAGTGCTTGAGTGTGTGCCTGCTTTTAAAGACATGTTCCTGGTGAGGTTGAAGGTGGTAAGCTGGTCTTTGGAGGGTCCTCGGGAAATTGGGAGGATTTCTGACACAGACAGGTGCAGCATGAAACTTTACATGTACAACCCTTATGTAGAGGTTGCCACATCATGAGAAGCCACCAGAACCAGACTGGAATCAGCCTAAACTAGAAGTAGAGCAGAGACCCCTCTCAACCAACATTGTGGAGACCATCGAGTATGGAGAGGTTTGCCAACCTGTCTTGATTCCAATCTTGCCTCCAAATCCAGAGTAACAAACCAATGTTAGAAGAATTAGAAAGGAGTTGTCTCAGAGACAAACTACATCCCTCTCCTCCACTTCAAATACTAAAGATTGGTGGAGTGGGGAAAGAGGGAAGAGAGGAGAAGAGCTTTGAGTCAAGTATGAAATTGAGGTTTTAAAAAATGAGCAGCATCCAGTCTTATTTATTGGAAACATTTTGTTCTGCTACTCAAAATGACCATGGAATCATCCAAAGACATTGGTGAGGTGGTGATCATCTAGCTGGAGAAGGAAATTTGACCCACTGTTGCTGTTGGGGATAGTTGGAAGAAAATAGTTATTTTGTAATTAAACTCCAACAAATTGAGACTCCTCAGTCGGTAGTTTTTTATAAGTGAATTGTTTCTCTCAGCAAGTTTCTGTGTAATTTCTTATGGATGAAATTTCACTTACTTTTTATGTTATATAGACCACAGATGTCTAATAGCACTTTCTGTAACAATCAAATTTTTCTATATGTCTTCAGTCCAATGTAATATCCACTAGACACATGTGACCATTGACTAATTGAAATACGGCTTATAAGAAATTGAGGAACTGAACTCTTTATTTTAATTTAATTAATTTTGATTTAAATTTAAATACTACCATGTGTCTAGTAGCTACAATGCTTAACAGTGTTAGTCTAGATTCTGAAAACAAAAATTGGGTAGAGGCAATAAGGAAGGTAAGGAAAGTTCAATGTTAACAGGTGTTTTTTCTTTCCTGCAAATGTATGTATGTATTTATTTATTTTTTAACGGGTAGTGTAGAAGCATCAATGTGTATTAACTTTGCCGGGACTTATTTTAATCCAATTTAAAGAAAATCTTATACTTTTTATAATGTCATATGTTTAAAAATCCAATTGTTAATACAATATTGTAGAAAGAATTAAATGCTTGGATTTTGCTCTGCAAAAATTGAACCATAGAAAAACATTCCGAAAGATTATTTCCCCATGGATATTTTTTCCAGAAATATTTTCTTTGACCTTTACATAAAATTAGAAGCAATCATTTCTCCCTTAAGTTTATTCTGTTTCTCACTATTACTGTCTCTCAGGTAAGGATTCATGTTGAAGAATGGCTAAATTAAGGAGTGAAAAAAAACAATATGGGCTGGGTACCTCTCTAGTGCTTATGGATTCTTCATAATATTCCTGCCAGAATCAATATGGATGGGATAATGTTCTGATCCATTTCAGATATGAGAGCTAAGTTCTACTCTCTCTCCTTATCCACTCAAAACAATAATTGAGTATTATTATTACCAAAATTCAGTTCATGCATATCTTTTTGTTAAGGCAAAAAGAAAGACAAATAGAATTCCCTTTACCAATGAAGTGCTGATAGTATCACGGATTAGGAGGAACACTTTATCCTGATTGCTGATGAATTTCACGTTCAAATAGTGAATATGTTCAATATGTTTATTCAATGACCTGGCTGTGCACATTGTCATGAACTCCTCCTGGTTGGCTCCACAGGGAGTGTTCCTCCCACAAATCAGTTACTGTCGGCAGAGGCCCGAACCGGCTGCCTACAGGCAAAATTCTGCCATGAGACTGGCTGCCCCAGCGTTTTTTTGTTTTTTTTTTTAATTTTTGACTCCTTTTCTTTCTTCACAGTGAAAGCTTTGAAGAATCTGAACCATTTCTTATTTAGAATAGCCATCCTTTGTGTTTCTGTGATGTTTCTTCATTATTTTCTTCAAATAGTGCATTTTTTGTTTGTTTTTTTCATGTATTAGTTTATTCATATGTATGTGAACTTGCAGAATGTGATTTTATTCAATAGATTATAACATTACCATTATTATTTATTTTGATACTCAAAACTTCCTAAATTTGTCTGGGAAGAGTACCCCCAAACTAGATCTCGGGTCCTTTTGACATGTCCCAGTGATACTTTGAGCACTCCCTTACTTTCTGTCACAGCATTATGGCCCCAGATTATTTGATGCTTCCCCAGCTCAAGCCCTAGAAACAGCCATTTTTTCCAAGAAGCACTGGTCTATTTTAATGAACAAAGTTATTGAGAAACCAAGATCTAGGCACAGGGGTCATTCGTTGCTACTGTTTGCTCATTGCTTTTAGCTCCTATCAGGGAACAGAGTTAGGAAATACATGTTCAGAAATAAACATCATACAAGTTTATACACAGAAACATGCAATTATAGAATTGGATTCATATTACATATGTATGTATCTCACTTTACTAAAAATGATGAATCCATAATTAAAATTCTAATCAGAATCCAAATCCTCAATGCTCATATAAGTCTCATTTCTTTCCAAGTCAACAACTGTCTTCTCAACACTATGAAAACTATCTTCCATCATTCTGAATATTTTTCTCCTTGTTTCAAGCCTAAAACGCACAATGAGTGGTCTCTATATTGCTAGTCAATATTACTGTGAAAAGGAAACATAATGAATATTCAATATTTACTTACACTACTTTTTTGTTTTTGAGGAAATATTTATGCAAAGTGTGATGTGCAAATCTTAAGCTCATGTTGTGCCTGTTGTTTTACCCTAAATTCTGTCCAGGTGGAGAGCATTTCCAGCACGGCAGAAAGTTCCATTATCAGACCCCTTCCCAATCAATGCCTGCTACGTCTCACCCCTGCAGAGGAGATCACGCATTTATTTTTTTCTCTTTAGATTAATTTCAACAGTTCTAAAATATTATATAAATAGAATCATAAAAATGTGAACTGTTCAGCTTGTTTCACTCACAAAAATGTTTAGATATTTTTAGCTGTTAATGGGTATCTTATTAGTTCTTTTTAAGAAGTATCTGATCAAGAAATTTGCCTACTTTTGCCTTTTAATTATGTAGTTGTAAGAGTTATTTATAAAATTTAGATTCATGTCTTTGTCAGTGTGTATATTCATATACACATATATATGGCACAATCTCGAGTCTGTTTATTGGTCATTAATTTTCTCAAAATTATATTTTTGTTGAAGGTGAAGTTGTTAAAAAGATTATATCTTATAGCTTTTTGTGTCCTAATAAGGAAATCTTTGCCTATGCCCAAGTCACATAGATATTCTATATTTATTCCATGTTTTTCTTCCTAGAAGGTTTAATTTATTTTTATTTATTTGTTTATTTATTTATTTATTTATTTATTTATTTATTTATTTATTGAGGAAGATTAGCCCTGAGCTAACTGCTGCCAGTCCTCCTCTTTTTGCTGAGGAATCCTGGCCCTGAGCTAACATCCATGCCCATCATCATCTACTTTCTATGTGGGACACCTACCACAGCATGGCATTCCAAGTGGTACCCTGTCTGCACCCAGGATTTGAACTGGCAAACCCCGGGCCACCAAAGCGGAACATGCACACTTCACTGCTGCGCCGTCGGGCTGGCCCCTCCTAGAAGGTTTATATTTAGCTTCTACACTTCAATTTATTACTGTTTTGTATGGTAAGTAATAGAAGTTAAGATTCTTTATATATAGATTTTTACCAATTGTTGCAGTTCTATGTTTTGAAAATGCTTTCTACTTTCCATTGAATTGCTATGGGAAGCATAGAAAAATCAATCGACTATCCCAATGTGGGTTTACTTGCAGCTTGTCTATTCTGTTTCATTCATCTATTTCTTCATCTTAATGCTGATAACAAACTGTTTTGATTATTATAGATTTATATTAAGTACTAATTTCAGATATCATACATACTCAAAATTAATTTTTACCTTAAGATTGTTATTGATCTAGTACCTTTGAGTTTCCATATAAAATATAGAAGTAGCTTCTCAATTCTTGTCACAAATGTTTGTTAGGATTCTATTCAGGACGGCTTTGACTTTTTAGATACGTTGAAAGAGAATTGACCTCTTAACAATATTGATTTTTCCCATCCATGAGCATGGTATAGTTCTCTATTTCTTTAGGTCTTATATACTTTCTCTCAACAATGTTTTGCAATTTCAGTGAAGAATCCTTGAAAGTCTTTTATTTTTTGTACACATAAATGTATCCTAAATGTCATGCTTTTATATCTATAGCAAATTATGATTCTTTTACTTTCTAGTTAGTTTTTCCAGTATGTAGATTACAAAACAATTTTTAAATGAACCTTATATCTTACAATTTTGCTAATATCACTTATTAATTAATGGCATTAGCTTTTTGATATACTCCTTAAGATTTTTCAAATTAAAAAATTGTGCCCCCTACAAATAAAGTTTGAAAATTGGCATTGTGTGTGTTAGGCTAAGGCCTTGTCCACAGGAGACAATATCAGTATTCTCTGCTCAAATACTCTGTTCTTTTTAGAGTTATCACCTAAAAGTATGAAATCCTAAAATACGGGCACAGGTATTTACCAGAAACCCATCATAACTTTTAATTTGCTTTTTTGTTGAGGAAGATTAGCCCTGAGCTAACATCTGCTGCCCACCCTCTGCTTTTTGCTGAGGAAGACTGGCCCTGAGCTAACATCTGTGCCCATCTTCCTGTATTTTATGTGGAATACCTGCCACAGCATGGCTTGCAAAGCAATGCGTAGGTCCCCACCTGGGTTACAAACCCGCAAAGCTCAGGTCACTGAAGCGGAACTTGTGAACTTAACCACTGTGCCACTGGGCTGGCCTCCTTAATTTCAGTTTCGACTCTTAAATTAAAGTCATTTTTTAAATTTATTTATATTATTGAGGACTTTTCAGAGTAACAGAAACAATAGGATACATATAATAGAGAGAGGAAGAGAAAAAAATTATTAAAAGGAATTGGCTCAAACAATTACGGAGGTTGGCAATCTCAGGTTCTGCAGGATGAGTTAGCAAACTGGAGGACCAGGAGAGCCAATGGTTTAGTTCATTTGAGTTTGAAGGCCTAAGAACCTAAGAACCAGAAGAGCTGATGGTGTAGTTTCAGTCTGAAGGCCAGCAAACGCAAGACACAGGAAAGGCCAATGTTTCACTTCAAGACCAAATATAGCAAAAAGGTCAATGTGCCTATGCGAAGGACTCGGGCAGATTTCTCTCTTACTTGGGTGCAGGTCAGCTTTTTCATTCTATTCAGATCTTCAACTAATTGTGGACCACCACATTATGGAGGGCTATCTGCTTTACTTAGTCTACCAATTTAAATGTTAATCTCATCCAACAATATTCTTACGGCAACAATCAGAATAATGTTTGATGAAATATCTAGGTACACTGAGACCCAATCAATTTGCTACAAGATGTTTTATATCTACTGAGAAGATACATTGCCACATGCTCTAGTATATAGACAAGCACCCACATACTGACACACATACACACCCACACCCACACATGCATATGCCTTCACAGAAAGAATAGATGCCTTACTCATAGAGAAAAAGTCTCCAATGACACATTATAGCTTTCAGAATAAAGTACAACAACTCTGCACAGCACCTACAGCCATTCCTGATATTCGTATTTTCCGGATTGCTCCTTACATTGAAAGAAAAAAATAAACTGTGCAGTGAATTTAAATCACATTCTTTAGTTTAAATCTCCTCTATCATCTACTTGGCACAGTGTGTTCTTATTTGCTTGGCCACTCATTCATCATTCCTCAAGAATCAGACTTCCTGCTTAGAATAGAAAACAAAACAAATGTAACTCTCCTGACTGAGGCTTTCAGTTAGATTCAACGCTTCATTCTCTTGGCTAACCCCACAATCTGTGTAGGCCACTATACTTCTCTCTTATTTTCCTTACTCTCTTTCTCAGAAATGTAAGGCTGCAAAATTATGAAAGAACCAATGTATCAAATTTACTGCTATGCCACTAATTTCTGGCATAATACTTATGATATTGTAGGTTTGTAATAACATTTGGTGAATTAATAAAGAAGTAAATGGTGGAGGTAGCAGAAAAAGTATTGTATAAAATGGAAAGCATGAGTTCTCCTGATTTTTGTGCCTATAACTCTCTGAAAGACCCTGGAAATGTACGGTTATTTTTAGACTTTGTTGCCTTATTAGATCCTGAAGGAGTTTTTTTTATTATTGTTGTTGTTTTGTTTTATTTGGTAGAACATGGTTAAGATGCATTTCCTCTGATTTTTTTTTTTTTTTAAATGACTGGGAAGATCAAGAAACGCAATCAACACTTGTTTTCATTGAGTACCTAGAAACCTAGAACAATATGCCGTGGGCACATTTAAATTAGTGAGAGATACATAGTAATTCCTGAATCGTTCTGAGAAGAATTCTTAGAGGAGGAAACTCAAGCAGGGACTAAAACATAACAGAGCAAAGGAAATGACAGATGTTCAGTATTTTGTTCTTTCTGTGTTTCCTACTCTCATTACCCAGGTAGATCCACAACCCAACTGACTGTTGTCATGGGCTATCAGGATCTGAAAATCACTTAAAATGCTGGGAAATTTCACAAAACAATTAAATAGCATTAGTGAATTGACAGTTAATCAATTAATTTATTAATCAATTAATAAATCAAGCATTGGAAATAATGTGGAATTTTTCTGTTTTGTTTAGTTTTGAGAGACTATTGTTATTGCATAAAGAGGAAGGCACGAAGGTATTAATCAAGGTGGACTTTATGAACAGAACATTTTTACACCATGAATATGAATCTGCTTGGTCTTTGCACCATAGACAAGTGGATTCAGAAATGGAGGGACCAGCAAGTAGAAGCTGGCAAAGAGAATATGGATATAAGGGGGGATATGAGAACCAAACCTGTGTGTGAAGAAGGAGAAGAAGGCAAGGAGGTAGAACTGGAGGAAGACACAGATGTGAGCAATGCAAGTATTGAAAGCTTTCAACCTAGCTTCTTTCTGGGGCAAACGAAAAACTGTGATAAATATCTGTATATAGGACAAAGCGATGAATGTGAGGTCGAAACCTGCAACAGTGAAGGCCACAAACAAACCATAGATTTTGTTGACACGGACATTTTCTGCAGCTAGTTTCACAATGGCCATGTGCTCACAGTAGGAGTGGGAGATGATTGTTGTATGATAAAATTGGAACCGACACTTTATAAGTACTAGGCATGGGGCTACAAGAATGGCAGCCCTGAGTGTTACTACAGCCCCTATTTGGGTGATTAGCTGGTGGGTGAAGATGGAAGTATGTCTTAATGGATAACAGATGGCCACATAGCGGTCCAGCGCCATGGCCAGCAGGATGCCTGACTCCATGATCTGAAATGTGTGGATGAGCCACATTTGAAACAAGCAGGAATCAAAATAAATCTCTTGAATATGAAACCAGAAGATTCCGAGCATCTTGGGGACAATGCTGGTACCAAGTGCAATATCTATGACTGCCAGCATGCCTAAGAAAATGTACATGGGCTCATGGAGGCTACGCTCTGATACAATGATGATCAGAAGCAAGGAATTTCCAATCACAGCAGTTAGATACATTACACAGAATGGGATCCCAATCCAGCACTGCACGGACTCTAGGCCTGGGATTCCAATTAGTGCCAACATGGACGGCATGAAGATTGTGATGTTAGCCATGGACATGGTATGTTCAGTCTCTTTTTGCAAATGGAAGAAGTCAGTCAGTCAGTGCTATTGTTCCTTTTCTACTTCATATTTTAATCCAAAGTCATCATATTGTGTCTGATTTTGGTAGCACTCTAAGTTCATATCATCCATATCATTCATATTATTGAATGGAAAGGAGATCCACAGAGACACATCACTCTTTTCAGGAAGGCACTCATTATCACTGTACCAAAATAAGATGTTATGTGCATAGCAAGTCAACTGAATTAGAACCAACAAAGTTCCTGGGTAAGGGAATTAACTGCTGACCTGTCTATTATATCCATTCTAGACCTGTTGGCCAAATAATTATATCTATTTATTATTTTTGGAACTTGCATTTTAATCTGAGTTTCTTGAATGTGTCCAATTCTCACATTCTGGCTACTCCTATTGTAACCTTTTATTCCAAATAGTCCCTAAGTCAGGAAGAGTCAGTTTGGACCAGTAAATTTTTCGACTCTGATCAGTATATTAGAGTAAAAGGTTCCCTGCGAAAGAAAGTAGAAATAGAAATCGTTAACATCCAAGAGCATAATATATTTATGTACCTATATGATGTATGTTATAGAATATATATACATAATATCTATATGTATCTATATATCCATGTAAGACTTGATGTCTTTTCAAAAGAATGTGAAGGAAAAGCTTCATAAATGATCATTCAAATCTTGTATTTTGGTGATCTTGGTCAAATTTCCTTGTACTTTTTACACTTTCACTAAAACTGTAATTTATTTTGCCTATATTTCTAATAGCTGAAATTCTTAATTAGTTGTGTGCATGAAATAGCTAAAATTCTTTAATACATTTTACAAAATACCTAGAAGAGAGGGATCTCTTGGAGCCAAAGAAAGCTGTATCAACAATGCCTACGGGCAAGAGGATCTATTCATGATGACTACACGATGTAGGAAAATGGGTAACTTAGTCAGAATTGAGGCTAGTTTCATGGGTTTAAACTCTTCAGAGCTACCATTAGCATGAGATTTTGCCCATTTAGGCTTATTAATCCTTAATGAACTATAGTTCATCTGGAATGCTTGAATCATTCTGTGTGGTCAGGCATAAGATTAGTAGAAAATAGATGATGAAAGGGCAGCTTCCTTAAAAAGTGTCAAATATAGAACTAGAAACAGAAGACAGAGGGCAGACATTGGGATACCAGAAATGATTTAGTAAGGGCCTGCAGGGCATCTGAAGAAAATTTAATCACCTCCCAATTCACTAATGACTGAATTTCCTGAAAACTTGAGCTCTTATGCCTTATCTGAAAGTTCTCTGATGAAAATCATTACTTCGTCTACTACATGTTTCCAAGCAAGAAATTCTCAAGCCATACAGTAGAGAACTGTTTGTGATTCAGTAAAAAATAGGGTTAGGTTATTTCATTCTATCATAGGCTTTACAAGAAAGTTGCTTTATGTCAGGGAGCTCATGATCAGTTAAACATGTACTGAATGTCACCAGATATGCCGGTAATGCAGGAAGCAGCTGTGGTTTATCATGCTAAACCTCAAGTGAAAGAATCAGCTGAGCAGGGGTCATTTCATGACAAGAAGACTGTATCAGCTGACATATTTAGGATAGACTAGTCAAGCAACCATTTACTTTGATTTCCACAGCTTTTCTCCTCATGCTTAATTCAGTGACTCCCCAATCTGTCAATCACAGACTCTAATTGGATTTAAGTTTCTCTTCATCAAAGATAATCAGAATTGGAAGAGGCATCCTGTAAGGACAATCACAGTGTCTGACTTATTCACGAGTAAGGAGCTAACATATGAGCATTATCCAACAGGTATAGATAATGGAATGGCAGGTGGAAGTACATCAGTGAATACAGGGCTGAAGAGGTGGAACGATATTGCTGGAAAAGCTGGTAATAAAACATTATGGGGATAAACTGGGGAAAAGTGAGATTTACTTGCCAATTGTTGTTGGAAGCCAGTCTGCTATTACAGGATACCTGAAGGTATTGTCAGTTCTTCCTATCAAGATCATTCATCACTTGTTACTCATCAACTCTTTTCTCCTCTTGAGATTCTAGTATAACTCCTTTGCATTTTCTGTTCTGCAAGGCCTCTTCTTCTATTTGCAGTCTCTGTAACAGCACTTAGTCAATGCATGAACCTTAATCCATTTGGTGCTGGGGCCATCTGCAATAGATGGGCATCTCTGGGATGGCCTTTCATGCTTTCCTTTTGTCTCTGCAATACAGACACTCTTTCTCTTCTGTAAGTCTGTCTGATATCATATTTGCGTTTTCATCCTCCAACAATCCTCATAGCAAGATCTGATTATTCTAGGGAACAGATCAATTTATTGAGCTCAAATTGGAGAATAAATCTGCTAGCCACCAATTTTAATGTTCCCAGGTGAATGTGAGGAGGAGGAGTTACAAACATGGAATGAGGGATTTCCTACCCAGTAGCCAAAACCACCAGGGACCCGGCAGATTTTAATTAAGCCCTCTTGAGCTCCTCCACACCTAATATCTCTGAAATCCTTTCTACAATTTAGGGAAATCTCCTTTCCCTCCTCTTTTGTCTTTCTCCATAGGCTGAATGAAGAGATTGCAATATGCACATTTTCCTTTATCAGCTGAGTTTCTTTCCTGCTGTTCTCATTTGCAAAAAATCTAAAGACCACTGAAATGTAGACATGTTCCTCTGCCAATGCATTCTGTTGAAATTGATATCTTTGTGTCCTTTCCTTTCACTAAGGCACTTCTAGAAAGGAAAGTCTATATTAATCATTGCCTTTTTATCAGACATTTATATCTCATGTTACCGTAGATCCTTTCTTCAGTTTTTTATTTCATTGAAGCCGTTTTCTTAAGTTTAGTAATTTCTCAGAGTGACCAATTAGGATGGGTATTTACAAATCCTACATTATTGAGTGCTAAGCAATTTATTGCACATTTGACTAATTTTTCTCCATCCCTCTCTTTATACTTTTCTCCCTTTTCTTTTCTTTTCTTCTTTTCTTCCTTATAAAAGCAGTTGTTGTATGTCTCATATCTGTGAAGAAATTGTGCCATGTGCTCTTGATGGACAGAAAAAAAAGGTGTAATATATTGTTTCAAAAAATGAAAATTTTAGAAATTTGGGGAGATGATTTAGGATATCTTTTGTCATGAGAAGAAATGATAAATTTTAAGAAAGACTAATGCACATGGCACCTTTCTCCTTGATATGTTTCACCTGATTTCCAGACTTTCTTGTCTGAAGCTGACCTTAAGGGGTACTTGACATAATGTTGAGACATTTGAAATGTTTGAAAGAATACTTTCAGTGAGATGGAGGAAAGTATTCACAATGGAGTCAGGAAAGGAAAAGATAAGGATGAAAAGACAAGAGACCCCGGATACTCTTTCTAGAATTTCCTCTGTGAACGAGAGAGAGTCAATGGTACTGAATCATGTTGAATGTAATTGATTCAGAGGTCAGACTGGCATCTGATCTAATCTTCAACTTATTCTTAGTCACGGACAAATATTTATATATTTAGTATATTTGGAAAGATTTGAAATTACTTCATAGCCACACAAAAAGAAGATACAAATGGGGGCCAGCCCGGTGGCACAGCGGTTAAGTTCGCAGTTCCGCTTAGGGGCCCCGGGTTTGCCGGTTCGGATCTCAGGTGCGGACATGGTACCACTTGTCAGCCATGCTGTGACAGGCATCCCATATATAAACTAGAGGAAGATGGGCTCGGATGTTAGCTCAGGGCCAGACTTCCTCAGCAAAAATAAAAAATAAAAAGATACAAATGGGGCATAAGCATATGAAGAATCTCAGCATTTTTAGTTATTAGAGAATGCAAATTAAAATGACAATGGAATGTAACTCACACAGCTACAATAGATGAAATTTAAAGACTGAGATTGCCTTTAATTGGTGATAACAAGGAATATCTACAACTCATGCACTGCTGTTATGAATGTAAAACTGAATGGCCACTTTAGCAAGGAGTTTGAGATTTCCTTTAAAAGTTAACCTTACACACATCATATGACTCAGTAATCCCATTCCTAGCATTTATTCAGGAGAAGTAAAGTTAGCCTATGCAAGATTATTACCCAAACAATTAGAACAGTATTGTTCATAATAGCCTAAAATTTTGTATATGCGCTTTCTTTGAAAATATGCTAACATTGTACCTTTATTTGTAAAAGATAAAAATTGGTTGGAACTGCATAATTCCTGCCGTCTTCATAGGGAAAAGTCTCTTCCTTTTGCTTCACTAGTCTTTATTGCTTAATATCTGGTCTATTTTGTTTTCGTAATTTTTCTGACACTCTACGTACTTTAGATCATTTTTTCTCCTGGATTTTAATATTTGGATGAAAAACATTACTTTGACATTACTTTCTCTCGGTGTCACTGATGGCAATTCATGTTGCAGTCAAGTTCAATGGATTTTTGAGGTAATAGTACCTCTTTTCCTGTTAGCAATTGATGGAGTACTTGCACTCATGGATAGAATAATCAATAAATACTAAACTAGGACTACTTAATTTTCGTGCTTCCAGTTTCATAGGAAGAGTAGTACAGGCCAAATTGTAGATAAAACAGAGAAAACAGGAAAGATAGTTTGAAATGTCACACCATTGTCAAGTTGTACTTTGAGGACAAAACAGCAGACTGACTCTAAACCTGCGTCACAGTACCTTTTGGTTTCTTTCTCTTCCATTCTTGTTTTTACATCTCTAAATTTGCGCCTTTTTAACTTCCTTTGCATAAGTGAATGTGAGCAGAATTGATGTGTCCATTATGGGTGGAAGCATTAAAATTCTGATCGTTATTCCCCGTATTTTGTTATTTACTTGCAGTGTCTAATCTAAGACCTTCATATCAAAATGGTAAGAGGCCCTGTCTACTACTCTCTGTAATAATTGTATGGAGCATGGTTTATGTTGCAGTAACAAATAGCTCTCAAATCTCAGTGGATTAAAACAGAAAATTTTGAGTTCTTACTACCAAGCATTGTAAAATTACTTTGGGAAATATTAAATATTATGTAATTTATTTGGGCTCAGAAAACCTCTTCTTCCATGAGTCCTTCTAATTTGGAAACTGTATAAATAATCCTGTTGTGAGAACGAATGCTTATTATACAAGATCGGGTCAAGATTTTCATAAGTAGCTATTCTCTCATTCCTTCATTCCAGGTATATTTATCATCAAAATGTGTCATGTACTATGTAGGTCATGAGCATACAGATAAATTAGATATGTCTTCTATCTGGTGGGAGCACTTATATAAAGAAAAAGTGGAAGATAATGTGATACCTGCTATGAAAGATTTTAGGAGAGGTATAGAAAACACGAGAGAAATGGCCAAATTTCCTTAATCGAAGGGCATACCTAACTAAATTCTAAAAGCTAACTAGCATTTAGGCAAGCAAAAAGCACATGTGTTTGCAAACATAATAATAATAACTGTATACATATGCATCAAGGAACTTATTTTGTATAGAAAATGCAAGAAATTTACAGCACTCTGAAAACAAACACATAATATATGTAGGTGAGAGACTATGTTTTACATTTAGAATGCTGCCTTTACTAACTTTCTGAAGTAGAAGAAATATGAGAAATACTAATAAGTGCAAGATAGACAATACATTTTATTTTTCCTTAAATTCTTATTAAAGATTGACAATGGGAATAAGTAACAACTGTGAAAGAGGAGGGATCGTATTTGACAGCTCTTGGAGACACTCACTAGGACTTCGAGATTGAATTGGTGAAGTAATAGAAAATCTAAAGAGGTCTATTAATTATAAGGTGAATGAATTAGTAATCAAATCTACCTAATAAAGAATAACTCAGGACTCCTGATGGGTTCAATGGTGAATTCTACCAGGCATTTAAATAATTGACTCCAATTCTTCTCAAACTCTTCCAAAATATTGAAGTGAGAACTCTTCCAAACCCAACTATGAGGCCAGCATTACCCTGAAACCAAGGCACTACAAGCAAATAAAATTACAGACCAATATCTATAATAAACCTGATACAAAAATTCTCACAATATATAAGCAAACTGAATTCAAGAGTACAATAAAAGGATAATAAACCATGAGCAAATGTGATTCATCTCTGGGCTGCAGGGATGGTTCAACACACACAAATCAGTAAATATGATAAAGTATATTAACAGAATGAAGGAAAAAAGGCATATGATCACCTCACTAAAAGCAGAAAAATCATTTGACAAAGGTCAAAGTCATTTCATGATAAAACCTCTCAACAAATTAGGTATAGAAGAAACGTACTTCAATATAATAAAGCCATAGCTGAGAAGCCGACAGCTAACATCATAAAAAAGATGTTTTTTGTAAAAATTTGTAAAAAAAGAAAAAGAAAACCTTGGGCCTGGCTCTGTGGCTCAGTGGTTAAAGTTCCATGCATTCCACTTTGGTGGCCCAGGTTCACAGGTTTGGATCCTGGGCTCAGACCTACTCCACTCACCAGCTATGCTATGGGAGTGTCCCATGTACAACGTGGAGGAAGATTGGCACGGACTGGGAGAAATCACAAGAGAAAAGCTTCATAACAATGGTCTTGGCAATGAGTTCCTGGATATGACACCAAAAGCACAAGCAACAAAAGCAGAAATAGCCTACTGAGACTACATTAAACTACAAAGCTTTTGCACAGGAAAGGAAACCATCAGCGAGGTGAAAAGACAATCTACAGAATGGGAGAAAACCATCTATTTGAGAAAGGGTTAATACAAAAAATATATAAGGAACTACTATGATAGAAAAAGCCCTGTTAAAAACTGGACAAAAGACTTTAATAGATATTTCTCTAAAGAAGACATACAAAGACCAACAGATATATGGAAATATACTAATCATTCTTAATTATCAGGGAAAGGCAAATCAAACTCAAATTGAGATACTTCACATCTAATAGGATGGCCATTATAAAAAACCAAAAAAGCAAAAAAAAAAAAAAAAGCAAGTAATGAGTAAAACGTGTTGGCAAGAAAATGGATTAATCAAAACCCTTGTGCTCTGCTGGTGGAAAGGTTCTCTAATACAACCACTGTGGAAAGTAGCGTGGAGTTTCCTCAAAAAATTAAAAATACAAATACCATATTATCCAGCAATACCACTTCTCAGTATTTAATTGAAAGAATGGAACACAAGATCTCAAAGAGATATTGCATTTCCACCTTCATTGCAGCAGTATTCACAACAGTCGGTAGGTGGAAACAACATGAATGACCATGAATGGATGAATGAATAAATAAAATGTGGTATATTCTTACAATGAAACATTATTTAGCCTTTTAAAAGAAGGAAATTCATTCATATGGTACAATATAGCTCAATCTTTCGGCCATTATGGGAAGCAAAATCAGTCAGCAGAGAAGCATGATTCTACTTACATGAAATATCCAAAGTTATCAAATTCATAGAAACAGAAAGTAGAATGGTACTTACTAGGAGACAGAGAGAGAGAAAAAAAGAGAGCTGGTTTTACTGTTTCACAGTAATTCCCCTACCCCTGAGTCCCTGGAATTTTTCTCTCTGTTTTTACGGGTTTATCTTTTTTAAGATTCCACATATAAGTGATATCATACAGTATTGGTCTTTCCTTGTCTGACTTGTCTCACTTAGCATAATGTCCTCAGAGTCCATCATTATTGTAACAAATGGCATGATTCCCTTTCTCATGGCTGAATAAAATAATCATCAGGGAAATAAAAATTAAATTTAAAATCACAGTAATATATTACCTCATGCCTGTGATAATGTCTATCATCGAGAGAACAAAAGATAATGAGTGTTGTAGAGGATGTGGAGAAAGGGAACACTTGTACATTGTTGGTGAAAAAGTACATTTGTTCAGCCACTATGGAAAACAATATGGAGATTCATCAAAAAATTAAAAACAGACCTACCCTATGATCCAGTAATTCTACTTCTGGGTAGGTACCCAGAGGAAATGAAAAAACAATATTGAAGGAATATAGGCACTCCCATATTTAAGGCGGGATTATTCACAATAGCCAAGATATGGAAACAACCTTAGTGCCCAACCACAGATGAATGGATACAGATGATATGGTGCATGTATACAATGGGATATCATCCATCTTATTGTTTCCATTCCAACTAATCCTTTCTTATTTTCTTTTTTCATAAAGTCATTGTGAGATCAACCATCAAGTTCTATGTTTCTATGTACTTAGATCCTTTTCAAAGAGCAAAATTAAATAGATTAGATGTATTCTTTCTGTTCCATGTCTACTGGACCAAAGAGATTCCCCTTGTCTTGTGTTTGCTATTCATCACCTATGCTTTCTGTGGTTTACCAATTGGAATTGGGACAAGAATCATTTAATGTAAAGGTATTTCAAGAACTAGACTCCACCTAGGCTGGACATAAAGGTTCCACTGTGGGGGTAGACTACTCTGCTGATCATAATCAAAGGAGAAATTTGACTAGCATATTTTTCTGTTTTGCAGCTCACTACCTTGCCTTCTCAGCTTAGTCTCTTCATAGTCTGATCCCTCTGCAACAGATGCAGAATACTTTCAACCTAATTTTTCAAAGTTTCAGTGCTTTTCCATAATCCAGCCACACATCGTGCAACTTTTCCTCCTTATTATCTGTGCACAAAAAGTCAATTATTTTTAGTTCATAGCTGCGTTCCTTGACAACCACTCTCAGAGCTTGTTCTTATTATGCCCTGCTATTTACACATCTCTTGTATTTAATTTCAAGTGCCAATCTATGTCCTTTGTTCTTTTCTCTCCCCGTCAATAACCATTATTACATCCCTAAGCCTGAACAGTCATTTATTCTCAAGCATGTGTAATGACATAGCTTCTCTATGAAATGGAATTTTTTCATTACTTATACCCTTATGCCTCTTATATCTACTCTAAATACGATGATTTCTATAGATGTGAACATTTTCTTCTACAGATTGTTTTTCATAGAACTAGCTCCACCCTCTTCTTTGTCTTTGCCCTTTACTGATCACTACAACACACAACTTTACAATCCTCAGAACCTCCTGTGAGTGGTCTGCCTTACCATTTTCTTTTTTTTTTTTTTTGAGGATGGTTAGCCTTGAGGTAACATGCATCACCAAACCTCCTCTTTTTGCTGAGGAAGACTGACCCTGAGCTAACATCCGTGCTCATCTTCCTCCACTTTACATGTAGGACGCCTGCCCAGCATGACTTGATAAGCAGTGCGTAGGTCTGCACCCTGGATCCAAACTGGCGAACCCCGGGCTGCCAAAGCAGAGTGCACAAACTTAACCACTACACCACTGGGCCAGCCCTTGCTTTACCATTTTCATAGCCTTGGTGTTTTCCTTGCCTATTGATTCCTCACAATCTTTATTTATCTTTGTCTTACGAAAATGTTTCCTCCCCATAATTTGTGAAGTATTAATTTATAAATTATATTTATTTATTTTTGTTAGTGATTTCACAGCTCATTTTCTAAAACCATTTCAGCAAAGTACAAAACAGAAAGAGACAGTGAGGAATACCTAAAACAACAGATTGGAAATATAGAAAAATCTTACAGTCATGTCCTCGCCATCATCCTTCCAGCTTTTTCCCCTGATAAATGCAGATTATCTCTGAGACATCTAAGGTTATCTAGAACACACCCCAGGTCAATTGCAGGAGCATTTATTGCCTCCTTTTCCTAAAACTTATTCAACTGTGAGCTAGCTTTTCTTTTCTGAGACTCATTGTTCTGGAACTTTTCTTTTTAGCAAACAGTCGATATGCCAAACTAGAGCTTCTTCAAATCAGAAGGTAGCATTATTACACACAGATTAGAGTATTATAATGTAATGATTTTATTCAGTACTTATTTATTAAACGTCTACTATATTCTAAGTATTTGTTAAAGCAATTGAGGGACAACTTAAATTTACTTATCCTATATTTTTCACGTATCTATGTCATACTAAGTGTTTGGAATTCAAAATTAGCATCTGTCATTTATTAAATATGTGTTATATGATTCACCTTCACTAGATACTTACATACTTTAGATTATTTTATCTTCCTTATCTTATGATATTGATATCATTACCCTATTATATTAATAAAAAACTAAGACATTGTTATAGGTCAATCCACTTGAATGAAAATTCCATGGCATACTGATCCAAAAGAACAACAAAGAAATTTGTGTCCCCTGAGAATGACTTATTATTCATGCCAGATGTTTATTTTGTGAAAAACTGGGTTGTGCCTTATAAAACGGATTTTAAGTTTTGGTGTCAAGAAAAAGAAAGGAAGAGAATCCCGTTCTCTGCATGGTACAAGAAAATCTAACAAGTCTGGATTATTTGCCTCTGCCTAGAAGACATGTCATCCTGTTTTTGTCCTGTGTGATTGGGTCTGGTCCTATTTAATAGACTGGTCCTTTTGCATTGAGAGACTCTCTGACTCTGTCTTGTCTGCCGTAAAGTTATATTCATCCCAGAAAAACCAATGGCATTGGATTGAAGGCAGTTATGTGCTGGAGCCAGCTCATACTGGCTTAGGAGAGCTGGGTGTGTGCATCTCTTCCCAGCTCTGCACTCAGTGACTTCATGTTGAGAGATGGAAATCATCAATAGCTCTAGTATCTACACCAGGAAACCGAACAACCAATGCATGCAATGCAGAGTGCAAACCACATACCAAAATAACAAAAGATGGACCCAAAATAGAATGAAATATATCAGGGAAAAAAAGATAATGCTTTGCACATGGAGTATGTAGTAGGCATATGTGAGGTCAGTGGTTTCTGAAATCTGTACACTACTTATTTACTTATTTGTTTATTTATTTACCCATTTTTTTATTTTCTGAGGAAGATTTGCCCTGAGCTAACATCCACTGCCAATCCTCCTCTTTTTTTGCTTGAAGAAGATTAGCTCTGAGCTAACATCTGTGCCAATCCTCCTCTATCTTTTGTATGTGGGACACCTCCACAGAGTGGCTGGTGAGTGGAATAGGTCCTCACCTGACATCTGAAGCTGTGAACCCACAAACCCAGGCTGCTGAAGCAGAGTGAACAGTACTTTAACCACTTGGCCATGGGGCTGGGTCCTGTGCACTACTTTTTATTTTATTTTTATTTTTTTTAAAGATTTCATTTTTTCCTTTTTCTTCCCAAAGCCCCCCAGTACATAGTTATATATTCTTCGTTGTGAGTCCTTCTAGTTGTGACATGTGGGACGCTGCATCAGCGTGGTTTGATGAGCACTGCCATGTCCACGCCCAGGATTCGAACCAACGAAACACTGGGCGACCTTCAGTGGAGCGTGCGAACTTAACCACCCAGCCACAGGGCCAGCCCCATGCACTGCTTTTTAGAGAGAGTGTAACTCACAAGATAGGTCTATTGAATGACTCCCAAGATACTTTTGGAAACACGCATAAAATGTTTGAACCTGAAGGAACCATAATGCTATAGAATGTTAGAGACAAAAATATTCTTAGATGGTATTTATTTAAAATTCGTTAGAAATACAGGGGTATAAGATGTTATAGAAACAGCATGACTCCTTATTTTGGTGACTGATGTAATTCCTAATATTAAATGGAAATAATTGCCTCTATAAATATTTTAAGGCAAATGTACCTCTCTGTGAAATGTAATAGGAAATACAAAGAGCAAATTTTCAGAAGAGGCTCTTATTTCTGCATGTTCCCCAGAGAAAACTAGAAAAAATAACTTAATTTTAAAGTATAACAGAACTAGAAATGGAAATTAAATTAAGATGAGTGTCCTTTGCATACAGAGAAGAGAGCAATCATGGAAAAGCTTATTTGGCCAGTGTCCTGCCTGCCAGGTGTCAGAGTAGACTCAGGTACATTCACACAATGGAATATCATACAGACATGCAGAAATGAAATTCTGATTGTACATCTATCATGAAGTTCATCTACAACATGAGTGAACCTTGAAAACGTTGTGCTACGTGAAAGAGGCCAGGCAAAAAAGTGCAGGTACTGTATGATCCACTTACATGACATGCCCAAAATGGTCAAGTCAATAGAGACAGAAAGTAGGTTAGTGGTTGCCATAGGCAGGGGGCAGGGCAAAATAGGGGGTGACTACTAATGGCAATGGCATGTCTTTATTGAGGTGATGAAAATGTTCTGGAATTAGACAGTAGTGATGGTTACACAATTTTTTGAATATATTGAAAAACAGAGACTTTCATACTTTAAAGGGTGAATATTATAGTATTTAAATTATATCTCAATTTAAATAAAAATAACCTATTTATGAGTTTAGTAATTTTCTCTGCGTTTGACCAAGTCAGATATTGAACTCCTATACTGCATTTTTTCAATTCAGTTACTGTATTCTTCAGCTCCAAAATTTGAGTTTTTTACTTTTTACATTTTCTCTATCTGCTAATGTTCTCATTTTGTTCATATATTGTTATCCCCAGCTCATTGAGCAATAGTATGATGGTTATTTCCAATTCTTGTCTAATTCATATACCTCTTGTTCTTTGGGATTGATTTCTGGAGATTTCTTTTCATCCTCTGATTGAGACAAATTTTTCCTTTCTGTTTTTTTTGATGATTGTTGCCAATCTTCTTTTTTTTTCTCCTTCTCTTCTCCCCAAAGCCCCCCAGTCTATAGTTGTAATATTCTAGTTGTGAGTGCCTCTGGTTGTGCTATGTGGGATGCCGCCTCAGTATGGCTTGATGAGAGGTGTCATGTCCTCACTCAGGATCTGACCCAGCGAAACCCTGGGCAGCTGAAGCAGAGTGCATGAATTTAACCACCTGCCATGGGGCCGGCCCCTTTCCTGTTGCTCCATGTGCCTTGTGAGGTTGTGCTGGGATCTATGCATGTGAAAATCAGCCACTTCTACTCTTTATGGACTGACTTTGTACAGTGAACAGTCTTCGACAATCAGCCTGGCTAGAGATTCTGGGGGCCTTTCAGATGTCTCGGTGGATGTGGCTTATCTGTATTTGTGCAGGTAAATTCTCAATTAGAGGGACTTGAGGGTTTCTTTTGTCAGGAATTTAAATCAATCTCCTTTCCGTCTGACATCTATGTGTTACTGCGGGTTCTCTGGAGCAGCAGAAACCCACCCAGGTCTTTTGTTCTCTGCCTCCTCAGGCATCCTGAGTATGCCAGGTTCCATCAGTGCTCCAGAAGAGGTGAGACAGAAATCGGTGCCTTGGGAAACCTCCCCGGATCCAAATCCTTGGACACTTACTGCAATTCTTTGCCTCTCTAGGGAGGAGCAAAGAGTTGGGGATTTCTCCATCTCCTCTCAAAGTGAATTGGGGTGTGGGAGGACTAACGATGGTGAGTGCATGTTAGTCCAAGCCATTGCTTTCATTCTCCGTGGCTCCCAACCTGCGCTCTTTGCTGTCAGCACTTAGATTCAGGGATGTTGTTGAGTGGGTGTCAGTGTGGGAGTAAGAAGGTTCTGGGGCTTCCTATTCTGCTTCTTGTTGATGTCATCCCTCCTCTTATTCTTTCTCTTTTTTTTTTTTGCCATTCAATTTAATATGTCTTTATTTTTGTGACAATGCATACCTTTGTTTCCACATACTCACATCTTTTTGTTGATAATAAAAGTAGGTAAATTTCTGCTTATCTCTCTCTGGCTGCCATAACAAAATTCCATTGAGTAGGTGGTTTATACACAGAAATTTATGTTGTCATTGTTCTGGAGTCTAGAAGTCCAAGATGAAGATCCTGACATGGTCACTTTCTGCTGAGAGCTCTCTTTATGGCTTGTAAATGATCACCTTCTTGCTGTGTCCTCATGTGGCAGGGAAAGAGAGGAAAAGCTCTCTGGTGTCTCTTCTTATTAGATCACCAATCTGACATTGTGGGTCCCATTCTTATGACTTCATGTAAATCTAATTATGTCAAAAGCCCCATCTCCAATTACCATCACATTGGGAGTCAGGGCCTCAACATACGAATTTGGGTGACACATTTCAGTACATAGCAAGTGTACACTTACTTTCTCAGAATCACCTCATATAAAGTAACTAAATTAAATTAAAAGGCTATTGTTAATAAGAAAAATTTGAAAAAAAATATTTTTACGTAAATGTAGATGTCTACTTTCTAATGTTTATTTCAGTGAAAATATTTTCCTGTCTTCTAGTTTTGTTACAAATTGTTGGTTAGAGATATAAACATTTAGACAAAAGAGGCCTTTCTTAGCATTAAATATATTTTTATGTGAATTTTTTTTTTAAAGATTTTATTTTTTTCCTTTTTCTCCCCAAAGCCCCCCAGTACATAGTTGTATATTCTTCGTTGTGGGTCCTTCTAGCCGTGGCATGTGGGACACCGCCTCAGCGCGGTCCGATGAGCAGTGCCATGTCCGTGCCCAGGATCTGAACCAACGAAACACTGGGCCGCCTGCAGCAGAGCGCGCGAACTCAACCACTCAGCCACGGGGCCAGCCCCTATTTTTATGTGAAATTTTGTGATCTTAGTCATTGTGACTGTCTTGTTTATACAAGCATCATAAAAGGAGATATACATTTCAAAACCATTTGGTCTCAGTGGTTTCCATGGACAAAACAACTTATATAAATGTCACATGGTAATGTCATTTTAATTAAAAAAGGCAAATTACGCCAAAAATGGTGTGGTGTTTGGAAAAAAAATCACACTAGGCAACAATCTAGTAATGGAGAAGAAAGCCATCCAGCGGATGGGTAGTGTGTGCACCAAAAGATAAAATTACTCATCATAAGTTAGTCTGTCAAGTATTTCCTTAAAAGTGGTCCCTTCCTCATCCTTTTCTTTTCCTCTTCCTCCTTCTTCTAAAGACTATAAAATAATTCATGGATTCTAATGCTATTAGGATGTAATGTAAAAATTAATGACAACTGGCTAAATCAGTGCAAGCCCTGCATTTGCGTTATCATGTATTACTCTCATAGTTACTCGTGAGACACTATTTTAGGTATGGTTATGCAGAGGCTCAAAAAGTTCTTCACCTTTGATAAGTTCACAGAGTTAATACAGGTTTGAGATGGACTAACGGCTCAGGCATTTGACTCCTAGTCCCATGATTTTTATCACTACACTAGAGTTAATTTATTCAAATATAGATATTTATTATTCAGGGTCAATCCTCAGATATTCAGGTAGAACTGACCTGCATTGGCCCCCTTCTCTCATGTGTATTGACTACTCTCATTCTTGGCCATTGGCTGACTTCAACTCAAATAGCCTGGTCAAAGAAGCCCGTATTTTCTCTCACTGTGAGAAATGAGGTATACTGCTTTTCTATCCAGATGAATTAGAGTTGTTCACCTAGGGGTGTGTCCGGGATAGTGGAGACTCCCGGTTCTCCTCTTGTACTTACAGTGATCTCTTTTTTATCTTTTCTGTCTGTAAGTGTTGGTTTAGAACTGATTCTGATAATTTAAAGACCATGATGCTTGAAATATCTAGACTCTAGACTAGATATTCTATGGGCTATTGGCAGTTGAAGATGGTGCAAATATTTCCTAATTTCATATTCTGTCTCCATGTTGGTTTTATACACCCACATATTTTCTGGATGACTGCCAGAATGAGCAATTGTTAGACCTATTTCAAACTTCTCCAAATAAGCTGAGAATTATAGGTGACCACCCTAAGCTGACCTGCTGCCTATTTTTATATAATCCGCTAGCTAAGAATGGTTTTTACAGGAATCGGTCTGATGATAGGGAAAATTTGACTTTTATGACCACCTAAGAATAATGTTATCCCCAAGAAAAAAACCAATGCCATTTTTCTAATTTGTAGACTCATATCACAGAAAAACTACACAATTGTGGTTATGATTATTAATATTATTATTGAATGTCATCAATTTTTTGTGGAAGTATGTTTTCTCTTGTGTTATAGAAATATCTCCATAATATTCTTGAATTGCTTCTTTGCACAAAAAGTATAAACTATTTACTTGGTCCTTCACATAAAAGTTTGCTGAACCCTAGTTAGGACATTATGAAATTACCTCTCATGTTATTTAGTTTTATTCCTAAAAAGTTATGTTATCCAAGAACAACACCCCTTATTGGTAATCCAATCTAATAATATCTAATAAATATTGATATTCAAAAGAGTCTCAAAAGATCCCCAGAATATCATCCAGAGTTACCAATAATCGTCCTTGGCAGTTCTAGATATGAGATAAGGCCCAGTACATAAAACCAGCCAGAATATCCACCATCTCTGTGACATGCAGTCCAATATTTCTTAGACCAGCGATTTTAATGTCATAAATCAAAGTACGGACATCTGCACACATATGTTTACTTTCCATATTTTTTTAAATGATCTATGAGTTGAGGATTTTAGGAGCAATCTACTATCAAGTTCTCAAGTAATTAATCTTAGAGAAAACCCCACATCTCTTCATTAGTATAACAGCCTTGATTTGTTTAAATATATCCTGTTTTGTATCCACTGAGAATATATCTTGCCTCATGCCCAAATAGATACCTACACACACAGACACACACATAGACATACATGCACACAAACAACACATGCCCATCTAAAAGAGAAAGACTCTCCAATGACACATTATAGCTTTCAGAGTAATATTCAACAACTCTGCACAGTGTCCATGGCCATTCTTGACATTCATATTTTCCTTGTGTCTTCGTATTGTACCTTACATTGAAAGAAAAAAAAAAAACCCTATTACGTAGAACCTTAACCCACATTGTCTAGTTTAAATCTCCTTCATCGTCTACCTGGCAGGGTGGTCCTTACGTGCTTGGACACTCATTCATCATAGCTCAAGAATCAGACTTCCTAATTAAAATAGAAAACTAAACAGTTATAACTCTCCTGACTGCTGCTTTCAGTTAGAGTAGATGCTCCATTCACTTTGCTAACCCCAGAATCTATGCATACCACTATCTTTCTCTCTTATTTTCTTGACTCTCTTTCTCAGAAATTTAAGGCCAAGGGGCCAGCCAAGCGGCATAGTGGTCAGGTTCACGTGCTTTGCTTTGGTGACCTGGGGTTTGCTGGTTCACATCCTGGGTGCGGATCTATACCGTGCTCATCAAGCCATGCTGTGGTGTCATCCCACACAGAAGATCAAGAAGGACTTGCAAGTAGGATATACAACTATGTGCTGGGATGTTGAGGAGAAAAAAAAAAGAAGGGAGGAAGGTTGGCAACAGATGGTAGCTCAGGGTCAATCTTCCCCACCAAAAAGCATAACTTTAAAAAAAATATAAGGCTAAAAATTCACAAAATTTAATCAGTGTTCCAAATTTATCACTATGCCATTTTTCTCTCGTATAATATTTTTTCACATTGTAGGTTTGTGATAAAACCTGATGAATGAATATAGAAGTAAATACTGGACATAGCCAAAAAAAATATTGATCTATAACATGGAACACTTGAATTCTCATGATTCTTGTGCCTGTCACTCTCTAAATGACCCTGGAAATTTGCTGAAAATTTTAAACTTTAATGGACCATTAGATTGTTAAGGGATTTTTAGTGTTTTGTTTTTTGGTGGTTTTTTTTTTTTGGATAGAGCATGGTTAAGATACACTGCTTTTATTTTATTTTATTTTTTTTAGGTGACTGGGATGATCAAGAAACACAATGAATAAGACGATTTTGTTGACTACCTGGACACCATAGAACAATATTCCTTGGGTGAGTTTAAATATAGTGGGAGAAACACAGCAATTCATGAATCCTTCTAGAGAAGGATTCTTAGAGGAGGAAACTCAACCAGGGACTACAATTTAAAAGAGTAAACAAACAACGTATGTTCATGATTTTGTTCTTTCTATGTTTCTCATTCTTATGACGACGGTAGGATCCACGACCCCATTGACTGATAGTTGTCATGGGCTATGATATTTGAAAACCATCTAACATGCTGGCAAATTTCACAAAAAAATTAAATAGAAAACTCAAGCATCTCAAATAATGTGTAGTTTTTGTTATTTTATTTAGTTTTGAGACTGTTATTGCAGAAAGAGGAAGGCATGAAGATGTAAATCAAGGTGGATTTTGTGAACAGAACATGTTTACCACACGGACACGGATCTGCTTGGTCTTTGCACCATAGACAAGTGGATTGAGAAATGGAGGGACCAGCAAGTATAAGTTAGAAAAGAGGATATGGATATACGGGGGGAAATGAGAACCAAACCTGTGTGTGAAGAAGGAGAAGAAGGCAAGGAGGTAGAACTGGAGGAAGACACAGATGTGAGCAATGCAAGTATTGAAAGCTTTCAACCTAGCTTCCTTCTGGGGCAAACGAAAAACTGCGATAAATATCTGAATATAGGACAAAGTGATGAATGTGAGGTCGAAACCTGCAACGGTGAAGGCCACAAACAAACCATAGATTTTGTTGACATGGACATTTTCTGCAGCCAGTTTCACAATGGCCATGTGCTCACAGTAGGAGTGGGAGATGATTGTTGTATGATAAAATTGGAACCGACACTTTATAAGTACTAGGCATGGGGCTACAAGAATGGCAGCCCTGAGTGTTACTACAGCCCCTATTTGGGTGATTAGCTGGTGGGTGAAGATGGAAGTATGTCTTAGTGGATAACAGATGGCCACATAGCGGTCCAGCGCCATGGCCAGCAGGATGCCTGACTCCGTGCCCTGAAATGTGTGGATGAGCCACATTTGAAGCAAGCAGGAATCAAAATAAATCTCTTGAATATGAAACCAGAAGATTCCGAGCATCTTGGGGACAATGCTGGTACCAAGTGCAATATCTATGACTGCCAGCATGCCTAGGAAAATGTACATGGGCTCATGGAGCCTGCGCTCTGATATAATGGTGATCAGAAGCAAGGTATTTCCAATCATAGCAATGAGATACATGGCACAGAATGGGATCCCAATCCAGCGTTGCACAGCCTCTAGGCCTGGGATCCCTATTAATCTCAACACAGAAGGCATGGAAACTGTGGTGTTGGACATGGACATGGTGTCTTTGGGCCTCGTGATGCAAACAAAATAAGTTACACAGTCAGTGCTACTGTTGCTCTTCTACTTTCTGTTTTTATCCAATGTCATCATATCGAGTCTGTCTAATTTTGATAGAACTCTAAGAGTATCATACATTTCATTCATATTCTTGAAGAGAAAAGAGATTCATAGAGACGCATAACTGTTTTCAGGAAGAGCATCCACAAGCACTGTGCCACAATATGATGTTATGTGCATGGCAGGTCAACTACGTTAGAACCAACAAAATCACCTGGGTAAAGGAGTTAACTGCTGATCTCTCTGTTCTCCCAATTCTGGGCCTGTGGGCAAAATAATTAGACATTTATTTTGCTTGGAAATTGCATTTTAATCAGAGTTTGATGCATCATGCCATATCCTCTATTCCAGCTACTCCTTTTGTATGCTATTATTGCCAATTGTTTCCAAGTCAAGACCACTTCTTTGGACTGCCAAATTCTTAGTATGTGACTAGTATATACTTTAAAAGACTCCTTGTGAGAGAGAATTGAGATAGAGTCGATACCCACAAGAATATTTATATATCTATATGATCTGTGTAACATAATACCTATACATACTATCTATATGTATCTATATATCTGTGTTAGACTGGATATCCCTTCAAAAGGATGTGAAGGAAGATATTCAAAAAAGATCATTCAAATCCATGTATTTTTGATGATCTGGGTCAAAGTTCCTTGCTACTTTTTACTGTTCAAGTAAAACTGTATTTTATTTTGCCTATATTTCTAACAGCTGAAGTCCTAAAAATTATTTTGTGCGCAAAATAGCTGAAATTCTCTAATACACATTATAGTATCAGGAAGGGAGGGATCTCTGGGAGCCGAGGACATCTGCAGCAACAATGCCTACGGGCAACAGGATTCATTTGTGATGACTACAGGATATAGGAAAATGGGCACATTGGTCACTTAGCCAGAATAGAGGCTAGTTTCTTGGGGTTAAACTAATTAGAGCTACCATGAGAATGAGATTGGACCCACATAGGCTCATTAGCCCTTAATGAAATATAGGTCCTCTGCGACGCTTGAATCACTCTGTGAGCTGAGGCATAAGAAGTTAATAGAAAATAAGGGTGAAAGGAGAGATTCCTTAAAAGGAGTCAAAAATAGGGCTAGAAACAGAAGACAAAAAGGACAGACCTTGGAATACCAGAAATGGTTCAGGAATGGGCTATAGTGTAACTGAAGAAAATTTAATCACCTCTCAATTCACTGATGACTGAACGTTCTGAAAACTTGGGCTTCTATGTCTTACCTGAAAGTTCATCTCTGATCAAAATCATTACTTTGTAATAATTAAAATATAGAAGCAAGAAATTCTCGAGCTGTACATTAGAGGAAACGTTTGTGATTTTGTGAAAAATAAAGTTAGGTTATTTCACTATATCATGGACTCTCCGAGAAATTTGCTTTGTGTAAGCCAGCTCATGATTAGGTAAACATATTGAATGTCTCCCAAAATGCCATTAGTACAGGAAGCAGCTGTGGTGCGTGCTACTAAACCTAGAGTGAAAGAATCAGGTCAGCAGGAGTCGTTTCATGAGAGGAAGGCTATATCAATTGACATATGTAGGATAGACTAGTCAGTGAGTCAAACACATGATCTCCACAGGCTTGCTCCCAATGTTTAATTCTGTGAATCCCCAATCCATAGATCACTATGCTAATAGGGATAAAGATTTTCTTCTTGAGAGATAAAGAGAATTAGAATAGGCATTATTTTAATAATAAGCACAGTGTCTGACTTATTCAAGAACAAGGAGCTGACATGTGAGCATTATCCCACAGGTACAGAGGTAGGATGGCAGGTGGAAGTACATAATGAGTACAGGGCTGGTGGGAAGGATTGATTATTTTTGGAAAAGGTGGCAATGAAACATTATGGGGGTAAACTTTGTAGTAATGAGAGTTACTTGCCAATTTGTTTTGGGAACTGATTCTGCTCTTACAGGATATCTGAAGAGGACTGTTATTTCTTCATAACACTGTCACTCATTACTTATCACTCATAACCTCTTCTCACCTCCTGAGATTCCAGTCTCATTCCTTTGCATTTTCTGTTCTGCAATGCTTCTTCTTCTATCTGCACCCTCTGTGACAGCACCCAGTCAATTCATGAAACTTAATCCGCTTGGTCCTGGAGCCATCTGCAATATATGGACATCTCTGGCACAGCCTTTCATGCTTTTCTTTTGTCTCCACAATACAGACACACTCCTTCTTCTGTAAGGTTGTCTCAGATCATGTCTTTGCATTCATCCTCCAACAAATCTCACAGCAAGATCTGTTTTATTCTGGGGCACAGATCAGTTTATTGAGCCTGAATTGGAGAAGAAATCTAATAGCCACCAATTTAACATTCCCTGGAGAACGTGTGAAGGAGGAGTTATAAACATGGAAAGAAAGATTTTGTAGGCAGTAGCTAAAAACAGGGAGGACTCAGAAGATTTTAATTAAGCCCTTGTGGGTTCATCCACACATTATATCTCTGAAATTTTTTCTACAGCTTACAGAAACCTCCTTTCTCTTCTTTTTTCTCTTTCTCCACAGGTTAAATGCAGAGAGGTTAATATACACAAGTTTTCCTTTTATGAGCTGAGTTCCTTTTCTGCTGTTCTCATTTGCAAAAAATCTAAAGTCCTCTTAAATGTAGACATGTTCCTTTGCCAATGAATTCTATTTAAATAAACATCCTTTTGAAACTGATAAGCAGTTACTGAAACCGGCAAACAGTTGGCCATTGATGATTAAGTAGCTAGGAACTAAAGTTTTTTCTCCTTTTTGCAATTACTTATTATACCTTTTAGTTGCTTGACTCACCCATTGTTAACTGTTTAGGCAATATGCTATTTGACTCCTATTAGATTCCTATAGATAATATCTCCCTGGAGGCTGGATCACCATGGAAATGGGTATGTGAGCTGTTTTTCAGGAATTAGAATCCCTTTTCCACTTCAGGCTGATTGAGGCCAACAACTTATGGGCTGGAGCAGATGTCCAATAAATGACCTTTTCATCTCAAGAGGCTAAAAACTCCACCATCAGATCATGCTAACACCACCATTTTGTGAACATATGTCCTATGAAGAGGTGTGGAGTCTGACCATGCTTGTGAGTTCATTGATTTCCTCACCTCTCTTCACCTCCAGTCATCTATCTCCACATTTCAGACCACCTTACCCCCTACCCCATAAATATCCCTGAGTCCCCATTTTTGGGGAAGCAGACTTGAGACTCAATCTCTTGCTCCCTCACATGGCTTCATTGTGATTAAAACCCTCTCCCTGCTGCCATCTCATTGTCTCAGTGCCTGGCTTTCCAGGTGGCAGGCAAAGACGAACCTGATGTGGTAACACTTTTGTCCTTTCCTTTCACTAAGACACTTCTGAAAAGTAAAGTCTGTATTCAGAATTGCTCTTTTAGCACACATTTACATCTTATTTTCTTGTGGACTCATTCTTCAGTTTTTTAATTTCATTATGATACCAGCTCAACACAAGGTTGACATAAGAGAAGCCATGTTGTAGAAAAGAAACCATATTGTAACTTTGAATGACTTCTGACTAACCAACCCTAACTCACCAGCCCCTTTGAATTTTTGCTTTAGTTTGCATAGATAAGTAAGGGTCTGTCTCTGGGGGATTTTCAGGCTCTGTAGATTTTATGGCCTGTCTCAGCTGCGATAAGATGATAACTTTGTTCTTTTGAGTTATCTAAGAATGTGATGGCCTCTGGACAGAGATTCTATTCTGATATCCATGACAACTGAAAGATCTGATGTAGCAACTCCCAGTCTGTAACACCAGAGGGTCAACATTCCTAACTCCCTTCCCCTATAACTACTGGCCTATATAACTGCTTCAAGACTCTGTGCCCCCACTTAAGATGGTTATTTTGGACATTAGTCAGCCATCTTCTCCTTTGCTAACAAGCTGTATTAAAATGTCCTTTTCTCCTACCACCTTATTTCTTGACTATTGGCATGTCTTGTGACAGGCAGATGACTCCTCTCTTGAACAGTAACAATTGTAACTATTTTTGTGAATTCAGTAATATTCTCTGAATGATCTATTAGGATGGATGTTTCTGAATCCTAGCATAGGGAATTCTGAGTAGGTTATTGCTCACTTGAATAATTTTTCTCCATCCCTCTATTTATAATTTTCTTTCTCTTCTTCTTCTCTTCTTTCAGAAACAGTTGTTATATACCTAATATATGTGAAGAAATTTTACCATGTCCTCTTGATGGAAAGACAAAACATGATAAGATGTATATATGTGCAGGCAAATATTTAGAAATTTGGGGAGATGAGTTAGTATATCTTTTATCATGAGAACAAATGATAAATTCTAAGAAAGAGTTATGCCCTTGGTAACATTCTCCTTGACATGTTCCGCCTGATTTCTAGACTTTCTTGTAGCTAACCTTAAGAAGTGCTAGATATAATGTTGAGACCTTGGCAATTTTAGGAAAAATGCATTCATTGAGATGGAAAACTGCATTCACAATGGAGTCAGGAGAATAAGAGATAAGGATGAAAAAATGAGAGACCCTAAATAGTCTTTCCAGAATTTCCTCTTGAAGGTTAGTGAAACAATAGTACTGATTCATATTAAAAGGAATTGATTCAGAGGTCAGACTGTCCTCTGAGCTAATCTTCAGCCTATTCTTGCGTCACCAAAAATTTAGACTAGTTTACCAGTTTGGTGCCATTCTCTTCCTTCTCTTCTGATTGTATTTAAATTTTAGTGCTCCTAAAATTTCTATCTTGAATCTTTTTCCCTCTCAAACTATATTGATTTGCTTGTAATTCTGTCTAGTGAACTATCTGATCACTTATTTAGCTCCTAGATGGGTAAACAATGTTTTTTTTTTCCATTTTCCTATAATATTTGGAAATACCTCCTCCCTAGATCAATACCTATGTATTTTCTTTGTTTCTATTCTTTTTTTAATTAGGTTACTGAATATTCTTCAAAGTAATGGGCCATCAATTTTAATTTGTTTACTGAAAACATAGATATGCATTCCTTGTGAAGCATAGGTCAATCCGGCAAAGTAAGTCTTCACAAAGTAAAATCAATTAGACCTATTTTCTCTCCATCTCCTATTTTAACAAGGTTACAGTCATGAAGTAACTCACATTAAGAGAATCACATGTCAATGATTGCTACATTCACTGACAAATCACAGGGAGCATAAAGTCAAGAAACCATATAAAACCATACATAAAACCAATTGATTCTCAAGAGCAATGTCAAGGTAATTAAATGGAGAAAGATAGTCTTTTCCACAAATAAGGCTAAAACCACTAGATACACATTTAAAAGAAAGCAAGTGTTGTTCCTAAAGAAAAATTAACTTGAATTGGGTTATAAACCTAAATGTAAGATCCAAAATTATAAAGTTACTAGAAGAAGATGTAACATATTTTTGTAAACTTGTCTTAGGCAAAGATTTCTCAGAAAGGACCAAAAAGCATAAACCAAGAAAAATAAATTCATAAATTAGACTCAGTTAAACTAAAAAAAAAATTGTTCTTCAAAGATGCTAATAGGGCAATTAAATTAAAGCAACATACTGAGAGAAAATATTTGCAAAATATATATCTAGTCTTTTATTCATACCCACAATATATAAAAACATTTACAGCAATGAAAAAGGCAAATTTAATTTATTTCTAAAATTTTCATTTCGTCAACCATCAAATCTTTTCCATGTCATGAGAAAATAGCAGCAGCATGGAAGAGAACACGACGCTAAAATTTTGCATAGCATGTCAAACTGAAAAACCATGCACTAGAAAAATTAACTAAAACACATATATAGGTTCAGAAATACTTAGTATAAATACTGAAAACTTAGTATGAAAACTGAGGAATATTCTAAAACAGTGTGCAAAAGATTTGAAGTTACTTCACCTATACACAAAAAGAGATTCAACGGGGGCATAAGGACATGAAAACAGTTTCACCATCTTTAGTCATGAAAGAGTGCAAATTAAAATCACAATGAGACGTAACTACACAGCAAGTACAACAGATGAAATTTAAATAACTGAGATTGCCATTTATTAGTGATAATGAGGAACATGTAGTACTCTCATATAGGCTGATAGGAATGAAAAATTGAACAGACATTTTAGAAAGCCGTTTGAATTTTCTTTTTTACAGTTCTTTTTTTTTAAGATTGGTACCTGAGCTAACATCTGTTGCTAATCTTCTTTTTTTCTTCTTCTTCTTCTTCTCCCCTAGTACATATTTGTATATTCTAGTTGTGAGTGCCTCTGGTTGTGTTATGTGGGATGCCGCCTCAACATAGCCTGATGAGTGATGCCATGTCCACACCTGAGATCCCAACCTGTGAAACCCTGGGTCGTCGAAGTGGGGCGTGCGAACATAACAATTCGGCCACAGGGCCAGCTCCAGAAGCTTGAAATTTGAAAATCAAAACTTCATACTTTAAAACTGTGGGCAGGCCCCATGGGCTAGTGGTTGAGTTCAGTGCACTCTGCTTCGGGGGCCAGGGTTCAGTTCCTGGGTGCGGACCTATTCCACTTGTCTGTGGCATGCTGTGGAGGTGATCCACATACAAAATAGAGGAAGTTTAGCACAGATGTTGGCTGAGAGAGAATCTTCCTCAAGCAAAAAGAGGAAGAATGTCAACAGATAGCATAAGGTGAATCTTCCTCAGGAAAAAAAACGCTTTTAAAATTAACTGTAAAAGTTAACCTTACGCATAGCATATAACTCAGCAATTCCACTCCTAATATTTACCCAAGAGAAATAATGTTAGCCTACACAAGATTTTTACCCAAACAATCATAACAGTCTTGTTCACGATAACTGAATATTTTGGAAATAGGCTTCTTTTGAAAATACAGTAACATTGGATTTTATTCCTAAAAGATAAAAATTGGCTAGAACTGCATAGTTCCTACCTTTTTCACATAGAGAAAAGTCTCTTCATTTTGCTTCAGTCTTCAGTATTCTCTATGGTTTAATATCTAGTCTGTTTCATTTTTGTAATATTTCTAGCCAGATAAGTATTTTTTTTCCTCTTGGCTTTTCAGTTTTGGATGGATGATAAATATAATTTTGGCATCATTTTCTCTCTGTGCCACTGATAGCATCTCATGTTGCAGTCAAGTCCAATGATTTTGGACATAGTATTTCTTTCTTTTTTTTTTTTTTTTTGAGGAAGATAATCCCTGAGCTAACATCTGCCAAAAATCCTCCTCTTTTTGCTGAGGAAGACTGGCCCTGGGCTAACACCTATGCCCATCTTCCTCTGCCTTATATGTGGGACGCCTTCCACAGCATGGCTTGATAGGCAGTGCATAGGTCTGCACCTGGGATCTGAACCAGCAAACCCCAGGCCACCAAGGCAGCGGAGCACACGAACTTAACCACTGCGCCACCAACTGGCCCCACAGTATTTCCTATTTTCCTGTTGGAAACTGATGGGGTACTTGCACTCATGCATAGACGAATCAATAAATAAGATACTGGGAGTATTTAATTGTCATGCTTGCAGTTTCATAGGAAGAATAATACTGACCAAGTCTGAGATAAAACAGAGATAACAAGACTGATAGTTTGGAATGGCACATCCTATTCAGAATTCGACCTAGTCAGACTGTATTCTGGTGACAAGACAGCTGACTGACTCAAAACCCGTGTGACACATTGCTCCTGCGTATCACTATTTCTTGGGGTGCTTTTCTTCCATTCTGTTCATTATGTCTATAAATTTTTGGCTTTTTATCTTCTTTTGCATAAGTGAATGTGTGCAGAAGTCATGTGTCACTTAGGTGGAAATACTAAAATTCTGATATTTATTCTTCATATTCACATGTAGTGTTTAATCGAAGAGCTTCATATGGAAATGGTGAGAAGCTCTGTCAACTTCTCTCTGTGATACTTGTATGGAGCATAACTCCGCTGTCCACCCTCAACCCACATTGTAAATGTAACATGACAGAGAGAACTTTTATGTTTTAATCCACTGAGATTTGAGGGCTATTTCTTTAAAGATTTTATTTTTTTTCCTTTTTCTCCCCAAAGTCCCCAGGTACATAGTTGTGTATTCTTAGCTGTGGGTCCTTCTAGTTGTGGTATGTGGGACACCACCTCAGCGTAGCTCCATGAGTGGTGCCATGTCCGTGCCCAGGATTCGAACCGACAAAACCCTGGGCTGCCTGCAGCAGAGCACGAGAACTTAACCACTCAAGCACGGGGCTGGTCCCTTGAGGGCTATTTGTTACTGCAGCATAAACAAGCTTAAAGTACTGAGTACAACCACAATGATGAGATGAGGCAGAGTTTGAGTGAGATCCTAAGAGTGGATTTAGCCCATCCCATCAAGGAACTAAGCTTAAAATTAGTGATATGTCATAAAACATAATGAATAAAATTGAGTTGATGTTTTAAATAATTTTTTATCATAACCATAATCAATATGTTTTGACTGACAGGATATTTCTGATGGTGAGGGGGTTAAGTAGAAGGCAATCTCTTAGGAGCTGGTGTGGTGTCAAGTGGAGACCAATGTTATAAAGATCCTCTTGAAGAAACATTTAGATGTGACCATTATGTGACTAGAATTGGAGGAGACAGAGGTGAGAAAATTCTATTCTTATGAATCTCAAAGAAGAATTGGTTTATATAATTACCTGATAGTCTTCAGATTCCAGTTTTGAGTTGTATTTGAATTTTTAGGTTATGGGACCACTCATAATATGGTTGATTAAAGAATTCGCTTTTCAACTGTATTCTCTTGTTTTGAATCCAGATTCTGCCACTGATTTACTCTGTGATTTGGGCGTGATAGTTGACTTCTGTTTTCATTTCCATATTTGCACCCATGTAGAAAATGCTGATAATGGCTTCATATATTTGTTTTGTGGATTAAATAATGTTAATATACGTATATCATTTAGTATGGTACACTGTATAGAGCTTTGTCAAATACATTTATGATTTTAATTATTGTTGATTTGGACTAAAATTAGGATATCAAGCTATTGCTACCAGGGCATGTGAAATAATTTCTGGGAATGTGAAAATATTATGTAATTAAGTATTCAAGCTTGGAACATCTCTTTTTCCCTATGTCCTTCTAATTTAGAAAGTATTTAAATAATCCATTTGTCAGAATTAATGCTTATTATTCAAATTTTAGCAAAAATTTTCATATATATTTAGGTTCTCATTCCTTCATTCCATATATATTTATCCTTACAATATGTTGTGTACTATGTAGGTCATGAGCATACAGCTAAATTAAACATGTGATCTATGTGGAGGAAATAGTTACATAAAGAAAAAATGGGAGGTAATGTGACACCTGCTATGAAAGCTTTTAAGAGGGATGTAGAAATAACAAGGGAAATACCCAAAGTTCTTTAATTACAGGACATGCCTAACAAATTCTAAAATCTGAACAGCAGTTAGACAAGCAAAAAGTTCACGTGTTTGCATACATAATAGAATGAACAGTATATAAATGCATCAAGCAGCTTATTTTTTGTAGAAAATGCAAGAAATTTAAAGCATTCTGATAACAAATAGCACATAAATATACTGAGATACTATGTTTGAATTTAGAATGCTAACTTTTGTAACACCCTGAGGTAGGCCATATATAAGAAATACTAATAAATGCAAGATGTAAAATATATTTTATTTCTCATAAATTCTGAAGAACAATTGATAGTGGGAATAAGTATTAATTAATAGAGAAGAGAGATCATATTTGAGAATTATTGGAGAAAATCACTAGGATTTGGTGACTGAGATAGTGTATGGGCTTGGCCAATCAGAAGCAAATGGTTCCACATTTGAATTGATCAAGTGAGTGAATAATTGTATCCTTTTCTTAGTTTAGGATATTTTCAAGAAATATTTCAAAAATATTATTCTCAATAAAAGTGCTTTAAAAAAACTTTCTATATGGATATAAATTTAAATGCACAGAATTTTGCGAGTAGTTCAAGAAACCCATTTATAACATTGGCTCAGTTTTCCAAATGGTAAATATTCTATTTTCCCCATTTTGCTTTATCATTCGATAGACAGGTAGGTAGATAATTTTTCTCTAAACTGTTCATGAGTGAGTTGAAGACACGGCACTGTTAGTCTTAAATATTTCCATGTGTATTTACCAACAAAAATATATTCTATTGCATATCTGTCACATTATAACTAGAATCAGAACACTTAGCATTGAAATAATGCTACAATCTAATCTACACTCCGTATTCGAAGTTAGACAATAGTCCAAAGAAAGAATTCTTTAGCTACATATTTTATTGCCCAGCATCCAATCCAGGATCATGTAGTTCATTTAAGAATCATGTCTCTTCAGAATCCTTTAATCCGCAACAGCTCTTCAGTATTTCTTTTCCTTCTTTCTTTTTTGTTTTTTTCTAAGCCGTTATTTACGTAAAATTTAAAACTTTTTGTTGATGTCTAACATACATACAAAATCACGTCATACAGCTTAACTAATTTTCATAAGGTAGACATAAATATGTGACAACCCCACTGAGGAATATAACGTTACTTGCTCCCTAACAGAAACCTCCTCTGCCATATTCCTTTACAGTTGTTAAAATCAAAAACAGAAAGAGTCCAACTCTTTATCTTTTCTTTTGAGGAAGATTAGCTCTGAGCTAACATCAGCTACCAATCCCCCTCTTTTTGCTGAGGAAGACTGGCCCTGAGCTAACATCCGTGCCCATCTTCCTCTACTTTATATGCGGGACGCCTGCCACAGCATGGCTTGCCAAGTGGTGCATATGTGTGCACCTGGGATCTAAAAGGGTGAACCCTGGGCCGTTGAAGCTGAGCGCATGAACTTAACTGCTGTGCCACCAGGCTGGCCCTCAAAATTAATTCTTTAAGACTGCTTTGGATCTAGTCCTTTGAATTTCCACATAAAATGTAGGATGAGGTTCTCAGTTCTTGTCACAAATTTTGATAGGATTCCACTCAGGACTTGTTTGAATCTTTAGATAAATTCAAGAGGAATTAACATCTTAACAATTTTCAGATTTTCAATCAATGAACACGGTATAGTTCACCTTTTCTTTATGTCTTGTCTAATTCTCTCAACAATGTTTTGTAATTCTCAGTAGAGAATGTTTTCAAATCCCTTATTTTATTATGTGCATGAAAGTATCCTAAATGTATCATGGTTTTATGTCTATGGCAAATTATTTTTTTCCCAAGTTATTTTTTTCCAGTATATGGATTTGCAAAACAATATTTATATGGACCTGATGTCTCAAAACCTTGCTAATATCAATTATTAATCAATGACATTAACTTTTTTGATATCCTTCTTAAATCTTTCAGGTTAAAAAATTGTATCCACTACAAATAAAGTTTGAAAATTGGCATTGTGTGGGTGTAGCCTTAGGCTTTGCCCACAGGAGACAATATCACTATTCCCTGCTCTACTACTCTATTCAATTGAGAGTTATCACCTAAAGGGTATGAAATCATGGAATATGGGCAAAGGTATTTGTCAGAACCACATCATAACTTTTAATTTCAGTGCTGACTTCTTGAATTAAGATCTTTTATGAAAATCATTGTATTAGTCAAGATTCTTCAGAGTGACAGAACGAATAGGACATATATACAGAGAGAGAAAAGGAGATTAGTTAAATGGAATTGGCTCACAGAATTATGAAGGTTGGCAACTCCCAAGGTTTGCAGTATGAGTCAGGAAGCAGGAGAGCCAGGAGAGCTAATGGTTTAGGTCCAGTCTGAGTTTGAAGCCTAAGAACAAGGAATGGCTGATGGTGTAGTTCCATTCTGAAGGCCAGCAAACTCAAGACACAGGTAGAACCAATGTTTCAATTCAAGTACAAAGATAGAAAAAAGTCAATATTCCAATTCAAAGGCCTTAGGCAGCAGGAAGATTTCTCACTTACTGGAGGAGGGTCAGCTGTTTACTTCCCTTCAAGTCTTCAACTGATTAGATAATGCCCACTACATATGGAGGCTCTCTTTTTTACTTAGTCTACCAATTTAAATGTTAATCTCATCTAAAAATACCCTTACAGAAACACCCAGAATAATGTTTGAACAAATATCAGGGCACCCTCAGGCCCAATCAAATTGACACAGGAAACTAACCATCACATCATCTCTGTGGGAGCCTGAAAAATATTTACCTGCTTTCATCCTTGGCTTTTGTGATGCTTAATTTCATGTCAACTTGGCTGGGCATTGGTGCCTAGTTATTATGTCAAGTATTACTCTGGATTTTTCTGTAGCATGTTTTAGAAATTTAGAAAAAAATAGAGAGAGAGAAAGAATTGTATGCATACTACCTGTTGGTTCTGTCTCTGGAGAATCTTAATGCAGGTTCTGAACAATTAAAACTTATACATTGAAATGATAAATGGGAGACAAAGATATCTATATTTTTAATACGGCTTAAATGTGAATATACAGCTTAGTTGAAAGTAAAACAGATGTGGTAACTAACTCCCAAATCAAGCTTTTTTTCACATTAAAAGAGGGTAACACAGATGTCGGGACAGCATTCCCACGCTGGAGTAGAGACTTATTCCAGAAAGTTGGCACAAAAGGCCTGCAGCTTATGGGCAGTTTTCTACCAAGCAGAAGGGTAGAGATGTGCCAACTGTTGCAAATATTCTTCCTAAATGGAAGCTTTAGATAAGAGTCTGCCAAAAATCAGAAGGAACAATGCGTTATTGTTCCTTCACCTGAAAGTCAACACCAAGAGTGAGAAAAGTCATCTCCTGTCCCTGATGGTCAAAACTCACCATCATTAATACCTCTTCCTTTGGGTGAAATCACTACTACCAGGAAATACCCATGACCTATTCAAGATCTCTTGTGAATTCCTGTGGAGTAAAGCCCTTGAACGTATTGATTCAATATTTATTCATCAGATCTTAAACTCAAGAAGGAAAAAATGAAAGGACAAAAGGAATTCCTCAGATTTTAAACTCAAGAAGGACAAAATAGAAAAATGATCAAAGGAAGCAATAAAGTACTTCACAGAAGGGATATACAAATGGAAAAAAAATTCAGTAAAGTTATTTCCCTCTGTTAAATGCTAATTATAAGGAGAATCATCTTTTGCCTACTGGACTATCAAAGGTAAAAATGACAATAATAAGCACTGTTTTTGAGAATTCAGAAAAACAAGTGCTATTAGTTGTTGAAATTGATACAATCTCTTTGAAGGTTAATTTTGAAATTTCTAGAAATCATCAAAATTACCCTTTACAAAATAAAGTTCTTTCTTAAGAAATGTTATGTTGCAGAATTTATCCTATCATTGACCCGGTCCAAGTGTGACGGATCATAGAAACTCCTGGTTATCCTCTTCTGCTTACAGTGACCTCATTTCCATCTGTAGGTCTCAGTTTGAAACTGGTCCTGGTAATTTGAAGACCACAATGATTAAACAGTCTGGACTCTAGACGAGATTTTTTATGGAATTTTGACAATTGAAGATGGTGCAAATACGTTTTAGTTTCACATTTTCTCCAAGTGATTTTATATTTCCACATATTTTCAGGATGACTGCCAGAAATAGTAATTGTTAGACATATTTCAAACTTCTCCAAATAAGCTGAAAATTATAGTGGATCACCCTAAGCTGACTTGCTGTTCATTTTTCTACATCCCCCAGCTAAGAATGGTTTTTACATGTGAACTTTTGCAACCAATTTGATGATAGAGAAAAAGTGACTTTCATCTCCACTTAAGCAGAATGTTATTCCCAAGGAAAAAACGAATTCCAATTTTCTAATTAGTCGACCTGTATCATAGAACAACTTCACAATTATGATTATTGCTACTAATATTATCATATATTTAACATCATCAAAAATCTGGTGGAAATATTTTCTCTATTTTTTCATATAAATACCCATATAATATTCTTGAGTTGCCTCTTTGCCCCCATATTATAAGCTATTTGTTTGGCCCTTTACATAAAAGCTTGCTGGACCCTGGCAAGAACTTTAAGTAATTAACTTTGATGGTATTTTAGTTTCATTCCTAAAGAGAATTATGTTACATAAGAACAACCCCTCTTGATAATAAATCTAATCATATTTAATAAATATTGATATTTAAAACAGTCTGAAGAGGGGATCTCATCAAGATGGTGATGTAAGCAGACTTTGAACTCATCTCCTCCCACAGACACAACCAGGTTACAACTATTTTTGGAAAAATTATCCCAGATTGAAAACTGAAAACTGGATAGAAAGAACCACCACAAGGGACAGTCCTGACTAAGGCAGAAGAGGCAGAAATTTCTGCTGGAGAGGAAAAAAGCCACCTTTGGGAACAGTGGAGCTTCTCAGCTGGCCAGGTGTGAGACACCCTAAGGTACGCAGCCCTCCCTGGAGGAGTGAGGTCCAGAGCGGGGGCTGATACTGCTATAAGCATACTTCAGATTCAGCCCAAATGACACAAGGGTCTTAGTGTCTGGCTTTGCTGGCTATTGACTACAGCGAGGATACCCCTAAAAAAGCTATTGGCCAAAAGCTAAAAAGGCCCTGTCTTAAAGGGCCCACGCACAAACTCACTCATTGCAGCAACCTAAAATCACCAGAGAGAAGGCTGACAGTCCTTTGGTGAAACGAGAATCACCTGGTGCACTCTGGGGGCATCTTGGTGAGTGGAGGGACCTCTCCAGAGACTGAGATGTTGGTGGGGGCCATTGTTCTGACCTGGTCCAGGAATGCTGACACAGACCCCGGTGGGCACCATTGAGGTTCATCCCTTGGCCTGTTAGCCCAGGGGTCTGCCATGCCTGATGAGGATTATTTTAGGCTGGTTACTTGTGAAAACTGCAGAAGGGAAGGAGGCCCTGAGGAGTAGAATTTACTCAGCCTTTGTTAAGAGACATTTACATTGTAAAGGAAATATGCATCTGTAAATGTGTCTCCCCCTCTGTAACAGGAAGAAGGGGAGATGACCTTATCTCTAGAACCTCTTAATCACTGCTAAAGGCAAAGACTTAAATCTGCATCTTGTTTACTGTACTTGTGTGGTAATCTCCCATGATTGACTCCCGCTCCACCCCCAACATCCTCCTTTGTCTTTAGGTAAAAATAACATTTAAGGTGGTGGCTTCAGCCATTTACTTAATCTGGTTTGATTCTTTTTTTTTTTTTTTCTGCTTTATCTCCCCAAACTCTCCCCTGTACACAGTTGTATATCTTAGTTGCAGGTCCTTCTAGTTGTGAGAGGTTTGATTCTTATCTAAAAATTATAGGACCACTCAATAACCAGACCCCACCTGCAATGATACCATTTTAACAACTTCTTTTACATATTCTTTCCTTTGTCTTGTTAAGAGATAACTCACATACCTATGCCTTAAATTTAGCCCTACTCTCAACCCACGTTTGCAAAAGCTCTTCCTGCCCATGGGTCCTGTCCCCATGCATCAGCTCTTGCTGCCCATGGGTCCTGTCCCCATGCATCAGCTCTTGCTGCCCATGGGTCCTATCCCCGTGCTATTCCACACTATTCTCTGAATGAAAGCACACTACTGCCAGACCTTGAGAGTCCAAGAAATCTTTCTTTTGACTCCTCCGCTCACCAACCCCACATCAATGCCCCCTAGACCACAGATTAAATCCAGTTCAGCCAGGGCAGGAAAAATTCCCTAGGGACTGGCCCCACCTAACAGCAAGCCCTCAGGCTACTTTTCAGCCTGCATTGACTGGGTGCCTTGATCCTTTACAGGCAGGCAAGGGTGTCTGCCTCTGTGGGGCAGGAACTGTGTGAGGACCTGGTGAACTGTGGGGGGCATTGGTGGAGAGGTGGGAGCTTCTGCAGTGCAGCATTGGGGTACGCTCCAGGGGGTTGAGAAGCTTGCATACAGCAGGACTGTGTTGACAGTGTGTGTGGTCCTGTGGGAGGTGAGGCTTATCGGTGGCAGAAGATCTGTGCTTCACAAATAGCCATAAAGTGTCTGGCCCGGTGGCGCAGCAGTTAAGTTCGCACCTTCTGCTTCTTTGTGGCCCCGGGGTTCACTGGTTCAGATCCTGGATGCTGACATGGCACTGCTTGGCACGCCATGCTGTGGTAGGCATCCCACATATAAAGTAGAGGAAGATGGGCATGATGTTAGCTCAGGGACAGTCTTCCTCAGCAAAAAGAGGAGGACTGGCAGAAGTTAGCTCAGGGCTAATCTTCCTAAAGAAAGCTAAACAAAACAAAACAAAAACAAATAGCCATAAAAAGGATCAGCCCAACCTTCCAAAGCCTGAAATAATTGAGTGCTTAGGGCCAGCCCCACTCAGTTGCACTCCTAAGAGAACTGACAACAGCCTTGAAGGTCTTAGGCCTATTGCAACTGTAAGCCCCTGAGCCTAGCAACCAGCTACACTGGGTACCAACCCAATTAAGAGGAAAACTGCAAGAGGAGTGTGCTGATTGATAGACTTTGTTGCCAATGGTGCTGCAGCTACCCAAATCGGATTTACAAACAGCTGGGCAGGGAAGGAAAGAATAGACTCCCTAGGTTCCAGCATTAAGAGCAAACCTGCCAGAGCAGGACACAAGTAGCCCAGAAAAGGGTCACTGCTGGATCTTCTGGACTGGTGACGAAGAGGGAAGCACACTACTGGGCCTTATAAGGCATCTCTTGCATAACGCCACTCCTCCAAGAGCAGGAGACATAACCAACTCACCTAATAAATAGAAATAAGCACAGAGAAAGAGGCATAATGAGGAGACAAAGGAATACTTTCCAAGCAAGGGAACAGGACAAAACCCCAGAAAAAAGACTAAATGAAACAGAAACAAGTGACCTACTTGACAAAGAGTTCAAACAAAGTATCATGAGGATGCTTACAGATATGGGGAGAAGACTGGATAAACACAGTGAGCTCATCAGCAAAGAACTGGAAGGTATAAAAAAAACCCAATCAGAAATGAAGAATACAATACTGGAAATGAAAAATTCACTAGAGGGACTCAATAGCATAGCAGAGGATGCAGAAGAATGGATCGGTGAGCTAGACAAAAGGCTAGCGGAAATCACCCAAGCAGAACAGAAAAAAGAATTAGACAGAATGAGAACAGTGTAAGGGACATCTGGGACAATATCAAGAGTGCTAACATTCGGATTATAGGTGTCCCAGAAGGAGAAGAGAGAGACAAAGGGGCAGAAAACTTATTTGAAGAAATAATGGATGAAAATTTTCCTACCCTGAGGAAGGAAACAGACATCCAAGCACAGGAAGAAGAGCGCTCCAAACAAGATAAGCCCAAAGAGGCCCACACCAAGACACATTATAATTAAAATGCCCAAAATTAAAGATAAAGAGAGAATCCTAAAAGCAGCAAGAGAAAGGCTACAAGTGAAATACAAAGGGAAGCCTATCAGGCTATCAGTGGACTTCTCAGCTGAGACCCTACAGGTGAGAAGAGAATGACCCAATGTATTTAAAGTGCTAAAAGGAAAAAACCTACAGCCAAGCATACTCTATCCATCAAGGTTGTCATTCAGAATGGAAGGAGAGATAAAGAGCTTCCCAGACAAGCAAAAATTAAAGGAGTTTATCACCAAGAAACCAGTTCTGCAACAAATGCTGAAGGGACTTATTTAAGTGGGAAAGCAATGACCACAAATAGAGATAAAAAAATTATCAACAAAACAAAACAACAACCACAAAAACCAGGCTAATAAAGTCACTTGTAAAGGTAAAAGTATAGTAAAGGTAGCAGATTAACTACCTGTGAAGATGATGTGAAGGTTAAAAGACAAATGTACTAAAACCACCTATTTCAATGATAGGAGGGTAATGGATAGACACACACTAAATAAGAGACTATATAGGATTTGAAAAATATAAAATGTGGGAAGAGGGGAGTGAAAAAGTAGAGCTTTTAGAAAGAGGTCAAGCTAGAGAGTCTATCAAGTCGATATAGACTGTTATATACATAGGATATTAAATAGGATCCTCATGATGATCACATACCAGAAACATATAACAAGCAAGAAAAAAAGTAAGACAAAAGAAATCAAACATATTACTAAAGATAGCCATCAAACCACAAGGGAAGAGAGCAAGAGAAAAAGAAAGGAATAGAGAAGAACTATAAGAAAACACCCAGAAAAAAAGTAACAAATGGCAATAAATACATACTTATCAATAGCAGCTTTAAACATCAATGGGAAAGAATGCTCCAATCAAATGCCATAGGGTGGCTCATTGAGTAAAAAAACAAGATCCATGTATATGCTGCATACAAGAGACACACTTCAGACCTACATACATTCACAAACTGAAAGTGAAAGGATGGAAAAGATATTCCATGCAAATGGCAAAGAAAAGAAAGCAGGGGTAGCAATACTTATATCACACAAAATAGACTGTAAAACAAAAACTGTAACAAGAGACAAAGCGGGGCACTACATCATGATAAAGGAAACAATCCAACAAGAAAATATAACATTTGTAAATATCTATGCACCCAGCATAGGAGCACCTAAATATATAAAGCAATTATTAACAGACATAAAAAGAGAAATAGACAGTAACACAATAATAGTAGGGGACCTTAACACTCCACTTACACCAATGGATAGATCATCCAAAGAGAAGACCAATAAGGAAACACTGGCCTTAAAGGACACATTAGACCAGGTGGACTTAGTAGATATATAGAGAACATTCCATCCAGAAACCACAGAATACACATTCTTTTCAAATGCACAAGGAGTGTTCTACAGGATTGATCACATATTAGGCCACAAAACAAGTCTCAATAAATTTAAGAAGATCGAAATGATGCCATGCATCTTTTCTGACCACACAATTATGAAACTAGAAATCAACTATAGGAAGGAAACTAGAAAAGCCACAAAAATGTGGAGATTAAACAAAATGCTGCTGAACAACAATTGGGTCAATGAAGAAATCAAAGGAGAAATCAAAAAATTCCTGGAAACAAATGAAAATGAAAATATGACATGCCCAAATCTGTGGGATACAGCAAAAGCGGTTCTAAGAGGGAAGTTTATTGCAATTCAGGCCTATCTCAACAAAGAAGAAAAGCCCCAAATAGACAATCTAAAAGCACATCTAAAGGTACTGGAAAAAAAAGAACAAACAAAGCCCAAAATCAGCAGAAGGAAGGAAATAATAAAAATCAGAGCAGAAATAAATAAAAAAGAGACTAAAGAAACAATAGAAAAAATTAATGAAACCAAGAGCTGGTTCTTTGAAAAGATAAACAAAATTGACAAACCCTTAGCTAGACTCACCAAGACAAAAAGAAAGAAGGCTCAAATAACTAAAATCAGAAATGAAAGAGGAGAGATTACAACAGACACCTCAGAAATACAAAAGATAATAAGGGAATACTATGAAAAGCTATATGCCAACAAATTGGATAATCTGGAAGAAATGGATAAATTCTTAGAAGCATACAACCTTCCAAAACTGGACCAAGAAGAAGTAGAGAATTTGAATAGACCAATCATGAGTAAGGAGATCAAAATGGCAATCAAAAACCTCCCCCAAAATAAAAGTCCAGGACCGGATGGCTTCCCTGGTGAATTCCACCAAACCTTTCAAAGAAGGCTTAATACCTATCCTTCTCAAACTCTTCCAAAAAATTGAAGAGGAGGGGAAGCTTCCTAATTCACTCTACGAAGCCAACACTATCCTGAAACTGAAACCAGGTTAGAGGGAAAATACCTCAACATAATAAAGGTCGTATATGACAAACCCACAGCAAATGTAATTCCCAATGGAGAAAAACTGAAAGCTATCCCTCTAACAACTGGGACCAGACAAGGATGCCCACTGTCACCACTCTTATTTAACGTAGTATGGAAGTTCTAGCCAGAGCAATCAGGCAAGAAAAAGAGATCCATATTGGAAGAGAAGAAGTGAAACTGTCACTCTTTGCAGAGGACATGAGTTTATATCTAGAAAAATCTAAGGAATCCACTAAAAAACTTTTAGAAACAATAAAGGAATACAGTCAAGTCGCGGGATACAAAATCAACGTACAAAACTCGGTTGCTTTTCTATACACTAACAAAGAAGTAGCAGAAAGAGAAATTAAGAATGCAATTGCAACAAACAGAATAAAATACCTAGGAATAAACTTAGCCAAAGAGATGAAAGATCTGTACACCTAAAACTATAAAACATTGTTGAAAGAAATCGAAGAAGACACAAAGAAATGGAAAGATATTCCCTGCTCTTGGATTGGAAGAATTAGCATCATTAAAATGTCCATACTTCCTAAAGCAATCTATGGATTCAACACAATCCCTATCAAAGTTCCAACAACATTTTTCACAGAAATAGAACAAAGAACCCTAAAATTTATATGGAACAACAAAAGAACCCGAATAGCCAAAGGATTCCTGAGAAAAAAGAACAAAGCTGGAGGTATCACATTCCCTGATTTCAAAATATACTACAAAGCCATAGTAACCAAAACAGCATGGTACTGGCACAAAAGCAGACACACAGATCAATGGATCAGAATCAAGAGCCCAGAAGTAAACCCACATATTTATGGACATCTAATATTTAACAAGGGAGCCAAGAACATACGATGGAGAAAGGAGAGTCCCTTCAATAACTGGTGTTGGGAAAACTGGGCAGCCACATGCAAAAGAATGAAAGTAGACCATTCCCTTACACCATGCACAAAAATCATCTCAAAATGGATTAAAGACTTGAATGTAAGATCCAAGACCTTGAAACATCTAGAAGAAAACATAGGCAGTAGCTCTTTGACATCGGTCTTAGTAGCATATTTTCAAGTACCGTTTCTGACCGGGAAAGGGAAACAAGAGAAAAAATGAACAAATGGGACTACATCAAACTAGGAAGCTTCTGCACAGCAAAGGAAACCATCAACAAAATGAAAAGACAACCTAACAACTGGGAGAAGACATTTGTAAACCATATATCAGATAAGGGGTTAATATCCAAAATATACAAAGAACTAATACAGCTCAACAACAAAAAAACCAACAATCTATTTAGAAAATAGGCAAAAGATCTGAACAGAGATTTCTCCAAAGAAGATATACAGATGGCCAACAGGCATATGAAAAGATGCTCAACAGCATAGCTACCAGGGAAATGCAAATCAAAACTACAATGAGGTATCATCTCACTCTGCTCAGAATAGCTATAATTAACAAGACAGGAAACAACAAATGTTGGAGAGAATGTGGAGAGAAGGGAACACTTGTTCACTGCTGGTGGGAGTGCAAACTGTGCAGCCACTATGGAAAGCAGTATGGAGTATCCTCAGAAAATTAAGGATAGATCTACCATAAGATCCAGCTATTCCACTGCTGGGTATTTATCCAAAAAACTTGAAAACACAAAGGCATAAAGATACTTGCACCCCTATGTTCACTTCAGCATTATACACAATAACCAAGACATGGAAGCAACCTAGGAGCCCATCAAGGGACGAATGGACTACTACTCAGCCATTAAGAAATGACGAAATCCAGTCATTTGTGACAACATGGATGGACCTTGAGGGTATCGTGCTGAGTGAAATGTCAGAGGGAGAAAGTCAGATACCATATGATCTCAATCATAAGTAGAAGATAAAAACAACAAAAAAACCCCACATAGCATTGGAGATTGGATTGGTGGTGTAGGGGAGGAGGACATTTCCTCTCCCCAAATGGGGGTTCATCTGGCTGGAGAACGAATTAAATTCACATGAGACAGAATAGCAAGAGAAAATTAAACAAGGCTTTATGAGGAACCATGGCCCGGGGCCTTTCTTCCCAAAGGAAAAAAGGGCACCGAAGAAGTGGGGTGCAGACAGTGGTTATATACCCCCAAACGGGGTGTTTCACATGTGATTGAAATGTCCCTCCCACAATAGTCACAAGATTGCCCCGTCAGCACAGCGCTTGATGGACACAGCAGGTAGTGGTCTGCTGTCTCAGAGGGCGTAGCCGGAGGCAAGTCTATTGTCTGGAGCTGGGTGGTCACAGGTGAGCTCAGCAATCAGTTCCTAGCCTAAGGAAAGATGCTTAATCCTTAAGAAATGCCAGCGTTGGGAGGGGGAGGGAAGTTAGTTACAGGAGGTTACCAGACTAGCACAATAAAATGCAGATTTTAGTCCTTGCCTTTGGTATTGATTAAGAGTTTTTAGAGAGAAGGTCATCTCCTTTCTTCTTCCTGGTTCAGAGAGGGAGGCAACTTTTACAGATAGAGATTTACCTTACAAATGTAAACGTGTCCTAACAAAGGGCAAGTTCCATTCCTCAGAGCCTCCTTCCCTGTCCCAGATTATCAAAAGCAATCAGCCTCAAATAATCCTGATGCCAAAGAGACGTATCTTGGGGTGGCCAACCTCAGGTCCCCACAGTGGTTACCATAGGGGAAGGAGGGGGAGGGCAAAAGGGGTGATTAGGCTCACATGCGAGGGGATGGACTATAATAAGTTTTTGGCTGGTGAACATGATGTAATGTACACAGAATTCGAAACATGATGTACATCCAAAAATAATAATAAAAAAATTAGTTAGATTTGGCCAGTGGGGAGAAAAAAAATAATAAAACTAAGTATAATGTTAACTAAAGTGAATTATGTTCTATAGTGTGCCAATGAGCATTTGCCTGGATAATTACTAAATTTGTAATGCCATCCATACTTTTTGTGTTCTAGTTCAGAGTGTGATTTTATTTTTGTGTATAACTGTTATATACGTGCATTTGCTATCTATGAAACAGGCAACTTTTACATCTTATTACCATGTGTCACCAGTTGACTCTCTTGAGATCATTCATACCTCTTCTACCTATAATTGAGCAATAGTGTATGGAGAGCCCATCATCTCATCTGATAGAATGAATGATATTTGTAGGTTAGATCACATAGTTTAATGCAAAAGATTTGATGGACGATGACACTGAATAAGCTATCACATTTCTACATATCCTACCCCATACTCCCAAACACATTTGTACATTGTGGTGATACAGAATAGTTTTGGATGCTTATGAGACTTAACAACTGATGCTCATCTTGGAGTCAACATACATGAAATTTTAAAGACAATTTGATCAGCCCTTCCATTTTTAGGAGAGGATACTCAGGCACAAAAATATTAAGTAAAACATTAGTACCTAGAATAGGGTTAGAATTGTCCTTTTGAGAAACTTTGAACATATCTACCATTTCTAAGTCTCATTTTCTTCATATGTAAAGTTAAGGAATTCGACTCAATCATCAAATGCATGTGTAAATTTTTTTCACTGCTGTTTTTGAAAAGAAATATTGGCCTCCCGCTAAACTTAAAAATAAATAAATAAATTTTAAAAGTCTACGGTACCAGTCTCAAGATTTTTTTTCTTGAATACTATCACTTAATTATGGCTATGTATTAGCCCCGACAGGTGCAGCAGACTTATCAGCACAGCCTTACTACAGTTACGCTAAGTACATTAGAGGAAGCAAATTGTCACAAATTTATTTTCAAGTATATAAAGCTCCATCAACAATATTACAGAGAATATGAAAATAATCAATTTTGGAAGTTAATGTTTGGTTCATTACCTTTTAATTTGTCTTTTAGTGTTTTGTTATTGGAAAGCTAATATTGGTTTTTCTGTTCAATGAAAAGACTCTGAGTTTATGTTTGTGGCTCTTGCCTTTCAGAACTGTCACCATTCTTCCCCTATGCACATCCCTACGGCTCAGTCTGCCTAAACAGCTCTGCCCTGTCAGATTACTTTTCCTTGTTTGGTTCCTTACTTTTGAGCTCCCTGTAATGGTGCTTCTTTATTTCAGAACGCCTGTGTCTCTCATTAGTCCTATCCTTCTCCTTGTAGCCCATTTTCTAAAGATCCCATTTGCAAATCACTGGTAATTATCCTGGTACAGTTACAATGAAAAATTATACAATGTATTCCTCTTTTGCATTAGTAGAATTTGAGAAATAGGGGCAGGAAGGAACCTTCACATTCAACTATGATATTGATTAATGATGATAACATAAAAGATCCCTATGCTGTATACATTAAGATTCACATTAAACAAGATGTTTTTATGAATGTTATTAAGTCATATTTTGAAGGAAGAATAACTATCTGAGTTATCCAAGGGCAATAGTCTTCATTTTATACGACGGTAAAATGGGTTTTGGGAGCTTCAAATTTTGTGTAAGTTGAGTTATTTTTTCCTCCATAAATATTTCTAAGAAAGAAGAAGTTTTCTAAAAGTCAAGCCTTTATAAAATCTCATGTTGTAAGGGGTCCTCTCAGTTTCTTTACGCTGACTGGAAAACACATTCGATTGAAATGGGCCTGAGTGAATGAGGGCAAAAAGGAAAAAAAGTCAATAAAATGGATTCATGAAACATCAGAGACAAAATGCTTTGTTTATACATTCATACTTTATTTTAATTGTTATAACTCAGTTGAAAACATAACTCGAAATTAGCTGTTAATGCATTATATGTGTATGTTTGGATGTATATCTATATATGTGTATTTGTATTTATGTATACACTTATACGTATGTATAGTTCATCTTTCTTAGCAACAGATTCACTATTTATGAATTCACCTAATTGTTAAAATATTTTTGAAACCCCAAATCAATATGTACAGTGCTTTCAGTATCATTAGTGGATGCACACAGAGTATAAAAAATTTGAGTTTCCCAGCACACATGTTCCCAGCTAAGGTTGAACAAGGTGACCTCCTGCCTTCTTGTTTCAGCTCTTATACTATAAATGAGTATCTTTTTTTGTGATCTATTTAATGCTATGTCTTTCTCATTTTTGTGCATTTGGTTGGTGATCTCACTGTTTAAACTGGTCCCCAAGCATGGCGCTGTCCTGTTTTCCTAAACAGAAGGCTGTTGTGTGCCTTATGGAGAAAATACATGTGTTAAATTAGCTTCCTTTACATGAGTTATAGTATTGCTGTCAGCGAGTTCAATGTTAATGAATTCCAACAACTGTGCATCCAGAAAGAGAAAGAAGAAGTTTACCATTCTGGGTACAAGGCCGCTCAACAAGTGCTGAAATAACATCTATATTGTGTGATGAAGCAATGGAAAAGTGGCTAAATTTGTGGATTCCTGAGATGACGATTGATTATAATTATATGGACAGCACTGTTTTGAGGGTGAGATCTGAAGAAATTTAGAGACAAACCACCTAGGCTCAGGAAAATGTTAAGCCCTTCTCAGCCAGTGTTTTATTATAATGAAACACTGTATGCAATCCATTATTTGTAAGAAATATACATAAAATGTATTTAATATATATTAAAATGTGTCTTTAAACAGAAACAGAAACACACAAAATATTATGTAGTAATTGATTGATGAAAATATGACCAGAAGCTCAAAGGAAGCTAATATTGTATTTCTCCAGGGGAGAAATTTACTAATAATGTCATGGGCATTTTAAAAATGAAAAAAGTCCAAATGTTGTTGTTTAGAGTTGTCTATATTATTGTGTCAGTACCTGAAAAACTGCTACAGAACAATATTCATGATATGATCTAAGTTTTATTTAAAATAATTCTGTCTATATTCACATATAAAAAAGCTTAACTATCACACTCATCATTTAAACTTTAATGAGAGAGTTGGAGGAGATGACATAAGCAGAAGCATTTTACATTGTTTGAGTTTTATACAATAAACAACTTTGTTTGAATTTAAACACACTTATGCCTATTCAAAGGAAAGCACTTTATGAACTTCTCATGGAATGTGGCATAATTTTAACTTGTTAGTTGAGTTTTCATATACATAACATCACAAACAATTACATACATATTAAATACCATATATAAATTTTGTGATTGTCAAAGTTTTTTAAACGTTAACAAGAAATGTATTAAAACAGGGAAAAGTTAGTTAAATAAAAAATATTTTGTGTATAAAATCTAAATTATAATTTAGTCAAGAGGAACAGAAAGGAGAAGCCAGAGGCAAAGGTTCACCAATGAACAAGTAAATAAGGCACATAAAAAAGAAGTTAAAAAGCATTAGAGACATTCTGAAGAAATAAGACTACAGAGAGAGGATTTCAGAGGACAGAAGAAGTGGACCTTGTAAAGTCACATTTGCCAAGAGCCATCTGCTGTTCCTAGGGATAAGGCAAAAGGCCAAGAAGCACAATTTTCCTGGCAGAAAGCCCATTCTGAGACTCAGAAAAGCAGAGAATTGGAATTCTGGGAGGGCACGACAGAAAAAAGTAAGCAACATAAGGCTCTCAATCTTTCTGAGAAAGGAGGAGGAGAGACCTGAGACTGACAATGGGCTAGTTTTTACACAAGATATTTGCTAAATGCCAAAACTGCCAAAGAAGCCAAAAAGAAGTAAGCTAAAAGAAGCCAGGGGCCGGCTCCGTGGCCGAGTGGTTAAGTTCGAGCGCTCGGCTGCAGTGGCCCAGGGTTCGGATCCTGGGCATGGACATGACACCACTCGTCAGGCCACATTGAGGCGGCGTCCCACATCCCACAACTAGAAGGACCTGCAACTAAGATATACAACTGTGTACAGGGCGGGGTTTGGGGAGATAAAGCAGAAAAAAAAAAAAGATTGCAACAGTTGTTAGCCCAGGTGCCAATCTTTAAAACAAACAAACAAAAAAGGATGCCAAACAAGTAAGCAGAGAACATTTGAAAAATAAAGAGGGAGTTTTTGGAACTCTTGAATTATTTGACACACAAAGATCACAGCCCATCTTGAATTGTTTGACACACAAAGATCACAGCCCACAGTGGTGTGGATTGTACACCTAAGTCACAGTTGAAAGTCCCAGCAGGCAAAGCCTTAGATGAAAGACTACAACTGGCTAATAAAGTGGCAGAATAAGCTCCAATTCAGCCAAACTCTTGATTAGATGAAGTTGATAATTCCTGCTGGGGCCTATCACAGAGCAAGAGGCGAACTATGACTACAGGAAAATATAACTTCACCTGACTTTCATAATTTTTATGTATAATGTCTGTCACTCAATCAGAAATTACTAGGCACTGCAAGAGGCAGGAACATGAGTTCCAAAATGAGGAGAAAAATAATGAACAGAAACAGACCCACTCACAGTTGCTGTGTTTACTGTAATTAACAGGATTTTCAAGTAATGGTGTTTAACATATTCAAGAAAATAAGGGAAAGATGAGAAATAAATAAACACATAAAAATGAAGAGATGAGAAATTTCACCAAAGAAATAGAATAATAGTACAAATTAAAATTAAAGAGTTACAGAGATAGAATGAATCAGATGGATATTGGAAAACTACAATAACTAAACCTAATAATTCATGAAAACAGAATTATAGATTAGAAGACAGGATTAGGGAACCAGAAGAAAGTTACTAAAAATAACCAAACAGAGACTTTCAGGTAGGGTGTGTTTCTTGAGAAAGAGAAATATTTCTTGATGATAGAAAGGTTAACCAGCCAGGAAGATACATTCACTCTAAATCTTTATGTATTCAACAAATGGAGGTATCTAACAACCCATAACTAAAAAATACACAAATCAAAAAATCATCAGCTCTAACAGGAGAAATAGAGAATCTACATTCAAAGTGGGACATTTTAACACACTTCTATCAAAAGCTAAAACATGAGCAACAAAAAGTAAGATTACAAATGGAAAAATGAAATTCAATGAACAAACGACTATACATACACAAATATACAGATACCGATATGAATAAGACTTTTCACTCAACAAGTATAGGTCAATAAAAAGTGACCACAACTAGATCATGAAAAGACCTTAAATTTGCATTTTTAAATTGTACTGTAGGCTGATATTTATAAACAATTTGAAAAGTAGTGGCACAATATTTCTACTCAAGTACAACAGCAGTGATGAGGATTACCATGGTGAAAATGATGATGACGATCACGATGATCACTATTAAATACTTACCAGTTACCAAGCCCCATGTGAAGGGCGTTACATAAATATATCCATTATATAATGTACACCATGAGAACCACTGTCTCTAGTTCCCAAGGAGATGTATGTTATTCTTCCACATTTACAGATTAGGCAGCTGAAGTGTGAAAATAAATTATTTCTCAAAGCATATATTAGGAAGTGGAGAAATAAATTTTGAACCAAGCTCATTTTGATTCCAGAACTCATGCATGTAAACAATTTCCTCAATGATTTTTTTCCCTACCAAATTGGAATCTGCTGTTTTTATCAACTATTTTTGACAAATATTTGACAACCTGCCCTCAATTATGTCCGGATTACAAAATGAAGTTTCTCTACAAAATATTATCATTAGTATGCAAGCATCTTAATGCAGGAAAAAATGAACTTTGCTTTATATGAAAAAAATAAAACATTGGGAAACCAATACATTGAGGCTTCTAGCCTTCAGAATTTCTGTCCAGGCTTCCTAGACTTCCATCCTTCTTAGGTCCAAGGGTTATTGTTTGTTGAATCAGGAAAATGATTGAACAAAGCCTTAGAATAATATTGTCTAAACAGGTCTAAAACTTGCTTTCACATTCGTAAGAAAACACGAAATACTAGAGCTTTTCTCAAATTGCTCCCTATACAAAAGAAGAAATTAAATGAACAGCTGAGAATTTAAAAAATGAGCATAGTATTGTATGCTCTGGCCTAGATTTTTGGAGGAAACATATTTTATGTCATGGAAATTGCCAATTTGATTATACCAGGAATTTCTTACTAGGGATAGGCTTCAAGAATAAGGGGAGATTTATAGATATTTATTTCACACAAAGTCCAGAATATATTTGAAGGAAGGACATATTCAAGGGATAGATTATGATGAACAAAGTAAACATAAAAGAAGATTTTAGAATAGTTAGAGAGTGAATGTAGAGGAACTTGCATATTACATAAAGGAGGTTTATCTCGGTACTCTGACTAAAAAAGAAGCAATGTGACTATTATGCTCCACTATGATCTGAAGAAAGATCTCTACATTTGTCAATTCCACCCAGACCTGGCCTCAGGTGATGAGGAGAGTCATGTATTCTGACTCTTCTAACAGCAAAGCACTTAGTCTTTCAGCATCTTATCTGCTCTTCAATTTCCCTCAGTTTCTTCGACCTGAATTCTGACTTAAGCTGTGGAATTTTTTAACACAATCAGTTATATGTTTGTTAATTTATTCATCAAGTATGATGATACACCAAACCATTGGCTGGATTTTCAGATCACATATGCGCAATAGATGAGCTGTTAAATCCATAGGGGGAACTATTTTCATCAAAGGTCAAGCCTGGTGTTTGGGAAAGAACACTTTTACTACCTTGTCTCGGATATGCTTGGTCTTCATTCCATAGACAAAGGGGTTGAGGAAAGGTGGAACCAGAAGGTAAAGGTTGGACAAGGTGATATGTATGTATGCTGGGATACAAGATCCTGATCTGTGAGTAAAGAAGGAGAAAAAAGCCAGGAGATAGAATTGGAAGAAGACACATATGTGGGGAACACATGTATTAAATGCCTTAAGACGTGCCTCTTTCTGGGACAGGTGGAAGACAGTGATAAATATTTGTATATAGGAGAGGGTGGTTAAAATGAAGTCAAGGCCACCAACAATAAAAGCTCCAAGGAGACCATAGAATTTATTGATGTAAACATCTTCGGTAGCCAGCTTCACAAGGGCCATGTGTTCACAGTAAGTGTGGGATATTAACCTTGTTCGGTAAAGTTTCAGACGACACTTAATGAGCAATAGACATGGGATTACCAGAACGGCAGGCCGCAATGCCACCCCAACTCCAATATGAATGACTAGTTGTCGAGTGAATATGGTAGCATGCCTCAGTGGATAACAGATTGCTACATAGCGGTCCAGAGCCATGGCCAGCAGGACTCCTGATTCAATACCCTGAAACGTGTGGATGAGCCACATCTGAAAGAGGCAAGCATCAAAATAGATCTCTGGCAAGTGCAACCAGAAAATTCCAAGCATCTTGGGGACAATGCTGGTGCTAAGGGCAATGTCTGTGGCTCCCAACATGGCCAGGAAGATATACATAGGCTCATGGAGACTGGGTTCAGATTTGATGATGATCAACAAGTAGAGAATTTCCTATCAAAGCAATGATGTACATAGCACAGAATGGAATCCCAATCCAACACTGTACGGTTTCCAGGCCGGGGATCGCAATAAAGGTCAGCACGGAGGGCATGAACACGGTGCCATTTGTAATAGACATGGCAGTTCAGGGACTTTTTTAGCAAGAGGGCAAAGTTTGCCAGACTGTGATTCTCTAGGCTCTTATACACCTTATTCTCATTCAGTCACACAATTATGGAATGACATAAATAGGAGAATAAAATTCATCAGCCTACCTATCATATTTTACATAAATGAGAAAATGCCAATATGGAGATCCATGGAAAAGTTCACCAGTATTTACTTTAGAAAAATCAACCACCCGCATTCACAGATGTTCAAAGTGTGAAAACTGAGGAATTGGACAGCATGCCCATGAAGAGGTCAGCATCATCAGGCTGCTTAGCCATGTTCTCCTTCCTCACATACTCCGTCTTCTCTTGCTTCTTTTAATCTGTTCATGGAAATCAGATAACAAAACAAAACAAAAACACTGGAATGATACTTTAGACACAGAAACACCAACATCCACTGTACCCACTTTTCTCTCCTCCCCACTTTCTCTCTCCTCTTTACCCACCATTCACTTTAGACTAGCAGGGCTGGGTATTTCTAGAGAACACACCAATACTTCTTTGTTAAAATATCAGTTGAAGTCCCCTTTCTATGGTTTTGACTCCACTACTAAAATGACCTCTGTTCACTTTGAACTTCCTTCTCACCAAGGAATTTTCAAATATGAGGTTGCTTCAGGACCCAGACTTCATCCAGATACACAAGTACAGCTGCATAATTTTGTATATTATCATTCTGATTCAGGAAAAATGTCTTATATACAAATTCCTCAGTCAGATAAGCACCCATTCCTCAGGAAGTCTCTTTTCCACTCAGTTGATAATAAGGACAGTTTGAAAATACAGTAAATAAAACTAAGAGGATAAAGATGACCCGGTGTAGAAGAAGAGAGACCTTGGGTGTTTCACCAGGAGAGCACTGAGGAAGATGCTCAAGTGGCTAGAGGTAAGATTAAGTGAATGAGTTTGGAAGCCTAGGTCTCCATATGGAGGCAGTGTTGGCAGGGACATGATCGTTATATAAAAATTGGGGCTACTTACTGCTGAAGGGAAGCAAAAAGTTCTAATTTTTTATCTTTCACAAAAGCTGATACAAGAAAAATATGAAGGAGTGGACCTCTTCAACAATTATCCAAGAGATTCCATGGAGAATAATGGACAAACACACAGATACATTCAGGTGGAGGTACCTTGGGAGGCTGCAGAGACAGAAAGAGAAGGCTCCAAAACAAAATTTTCATTACAACACAAAGACTGTTGCTGGGAACACTTCACACTTTCCAGTAATCGAATAGCAGCAGCAAACTATAGTCCAGTTTTAGGGCTGACAAGAGTGTGCATCAATGAATAGTTGTTTTTTAAAGTGACAGCAGAGAGTTTGCCTAGATGATTGTCTAAATCAAGCTTATAAGTTTTTTGTGCTATTGTCATAAGCATTCCAAAACATTTCTCCATTAATCAAGTCACCACCTCCAAATATTATTCTGAGTTCTTCCTTGGTCCCGAACAACTCCAGTTTCTACTAAAAGCTTTTAAATTTGAAATGGTTGGATATTATTCTACAAATCACCCTCCAAAACATGATTCTTTAATATAGCTTCCTGGCAGCTGACTATGTGTGTGCTGATGCCTTTCCACTCCTAAATGCCTAAAGGCTGTTCAACTCCCACTTTCAGAAAGACCTCCTTATATTGAGGCAACACATTCCCTATAACTCTTGTCCCTCCTTTTGAATTACTTATCTTCAGATGGAATAGCACAAAGATTCAAGTCTCTCGTGATCCTCTCTCCTTCAAGTAAAACATCTGCAGGTCTCCCAACTTCTCCAACAGCATGCTGCTGACTGTCCTCAGCCTCTCAGTCTTCCAAAGCAGATCCCCAATTTATCATGACTCTTCTTGAATTGTAGTCCTAGATCTTCAAAGTCAGACACTCTCAAAAATATATTTATATTCTTTGCTTTATAATATGGAATTTTGTTCCTGGAGTCTACATTCATTGACTGTACTTGTGTTTCTACTTCAAGGTATATGATTTCATGTCCACTTGACCTAGTACACATTTCTAACTACCAACTTACTCAGTATCCAGAAACAGCAGTGGGAAGTGACTGACACAGGAAAACGTTGCTCTTTGCTGGTACCTGCTGTGAAAGATTTGTGTCCTCTAACATAATTTTCCCTGCTGATTAAACTTAATCAGCTTCTTCCAAATCCTGAGAGATATTTTTTACTGCCTATGATGATGAAAGAGGTCTAAGGCCAGAGGAGCAGCAATCATTTCTTAGGACTAGCCTCTTAATTCCCAGGGAACCTGATATATCTAGTCCAGCCAGAAGATGGCAGTGGTGAAGCATCTTCTCTTAGCAGTGCAATTGTGTCTCTCACAGCATCGCAGATTAGGATTCCTCTTGTTCTCACATGGGTGACAGAGAAATGCAACTGTAAGTGGGGAGTGCCTACCATAGGATTCCATTTCCAACCTCTGCAAACTGGACAGCTTTATCTCATGCCTTTTCAGGAGAGGAAATTAGGAACAAAACGAATAATAACCTCTTCTTATTTTACTTATTTACTTTTGGCCATCCTATGGAAATTCAAAGGATTTTCAGGTGAAGTTCAGTGGTCTTAGGGAACAGTGTGTTTGGAAGTGGTAAGGCTTATTGTATAGTGAGCTCTTTAAGTAGGAAGGCTTGATAAGAAACAGGGAAGATAATCAGCAACATACGAGTGTTCTATTTCCTATCTACAAAGACAGGGGATGAAGAAAGATGGTTCTTCCTAGAGAAGGAGATCATAGGATTTTTCAACAATCTCTTGATCACAGGAATGTATTTAAGCTTAAATATCTCTACTATATAGCTTAATTTCAAATACATATCAATTTTTGCTTTTACGTTTTTATTCTATCAAAACTAATTAATGCAGGAAAGAGAGGAAAATATACCCGTAATCTTACCCAAAGTCAGGTATCGTTAATATTTTGGCACACTACTCTTTCATAGTTTTCATTTTTTTTAATAGTTACATTAGATATCTTGCTTTTGCTTAATATTATGTTATCACTTTTAACAGTTTATGAAAAACATGCCCAAAATATCATTATCAATGACATAATTTTTGTCAAGAGGCAATATCTAATTAACGTAACATATGAATGTTGGACATACTGTTATTTTAATTTTAGTTAAAAAAAATTCTACAGAGGTGATGTTCCATTCATTTCTACTACTCTCAGTATTTGATCCTGTAATCATTTTTCTCTGGATCTTAATTTCAGGAGAGTTCACACTTGGCCCTGAATATTTAAGACGCATTTCGGGCTAGGACTTGTGCTACATACCTGGTGAACATTTTCTCACTTGTTCCTCACAACAGGTCTCGGAGGTAGATATTTTGAGCCCCATTTTAGAGAAGAGGAAATGACATGCAGAGGAGGATGCAGGTAGTTGAGGGAAAGGCAGTGCTGAAACTCGGATCTGTCTGATTCCTAGATCAGGACATTTTTATCCATTTTAACGAAGGCAGTCCCTTCAAGCTCTCATTTCAAGCCTCTTGAGGTAAATCCTTCACTTAGAAAAGCTCATTGCATCATAGATAAGGCATGTATCCATCTGATGTATCTCAACCCTCTAGCTACTACAGGTTACCTCTAGCTACTACCTCTTACCCTGGATTCTGCGTCTAATTAGCTGGAGCCCTCAGTTGAAGGGGAACTCAAACCTGTGAGTGGAGCAGACTCTCAGTGAGTGTGTCTGGAACATGACTTTTGGGCCAGGGTTTTTTATGTCTTAAAAAGTTTATATGTACCTGGTCTGCAGCATGGAACAAATTTGACCTGGAAAGGAGATCAAAAGGCACCCAAAATGCCAAATAGATCTGTGTGCTGACTGAAAGCCTACCTGAAACCAGGTGGACTAGGTTGTTGTACTCCACATGAAGGCTATTTCAGCAGACAGGTTGGGGTTTGTTCAACAGAGAGGAGAGTAGGGAGGACGTTGACTCTGAAAAACCATCTCTAGGGAGAGGGAAGGTAGATTTAGATATAACTACGAACATAAGACTCTCAAGTCCTGAGAGGATCAAATAAATACCAATAACTGTTCACCCTTTGAATCATATACTAGATGGTGTAGACATTCCACTGGTTATCTGAGAGAAAACAGAGGCAAGAGGTAAAATATATGATACATAAGGCTGTGAAGTCATGACAGCAGCACGTGGTGGTGAAGAGCCAGCTTTTGTAATGAAACAACTCTTACCCTTCCTAGCCAGGACTCAAACTTGGGCTTTGTGCTCCTGGGTACTTACTTTAACTCTTCTGAGCCTCATTTCCATCATCCATAAAATAAGAATAAGGCAACGGAGCTCTTAACTGACTTCTAGAATGATCTACATAGCTACATATATATATGTCAACTAAATATTAGGTGGACGACAAAAAGAAAGTAAATCAATGAAACTAACTATGTAAGCAAAATAAGTTACAGAATCATGTGAACATTTCAATAATTTTGGAGAAAGTATAGGAAAATATTTAATATCCACGTAAAATAAAAATCATCAGAAAACTAGGAATAATAGAGAAATTATTTAAACTGATGAAATGTATCCATAAGAAAACCATGGTTAACATCATACTTAATAATGTAAAACTAACATTTCTCCATTAGATTGGGAGTAATACAAGGATGCCCACTGTCAGTACTCCTGTTCACCCCTGTACAGAAGTCCAAATCATAGCAATATGGAAAGAAAAATAAATAAAAGACATAAAGATGAGAAGAGAAGTAAAACTATCCTGTTTGTATCTATAGTAGCAACAAAACATAAAATAATTAGGAGTAATTTTTCTAAAATGAAAATTACAAACTTTGACAAGAAAACTAAAGAAGACTCAATTGAGAGATACACTATGTCCATGATTAAAAGACTCAACGTTGTTACCATGACAGTTCTCCCTTAATTGCTCTATAACCTAAATGCAGTCTCAATCAAAATGGTAGCAGGCTTTTTGGAGACACTGAACAGCTGCTTTTGAAATTTATGTGGAAATTCAAAAGACCCAACAAAAATACTTTTTAAATAAAAAGACAAAGTGGGAGGCCTGACCTAACCCAATTTGGAGATTTACCATAGAGCTACAGTCATTACGGTAGTTAGGCATTGTTGTTGGTAGTGCTCTGGAGTTGATTCTCAGCATCCCGTGTACAGCAGAGCAGAACTCTGCTCAATCTTTTTTGTACCATCCTCTCACCTTCGTGGTGCTATATCAGACAATGCTCCACTGCTATTCAGAAGTGGATGGCCAGATCTTTCCTCAACCATGCTGGTATCTGAAATACCAGTAGCATAAATTTCAGCATTACAGCGACTTGCAGCCTCTGTAGTATGATAACTGACAAATGGTTGGTGTGGTTCCCTGACCAGGAAATGAACCCAAGCACAGTGATGAGAGCATCTTAACCACAGGCCCATCAGAGCTGGGTAATTAAGTACTGATCCTCCTATATGTAGACATAGAATTTTCAGCAAATGTGCCAAGGCAATACAATAGGTATAGTAATATTTCTTCAACAAATAATGATGCATCAATTGTATGTTTACATAAAAAATGAAAATGACTATCAAACTTACATTACACAAAAAATATACCCAAAATATTTCATTGACCTAAATTGAAAACACAGTACTATAAAACTTCTAGGTGAAAAATGTAGGATAAAATCTTTGTGACCTTGGGGGTAGATGTAAAAAAATCCCATAAATTGAAAAGAAGAACTGATAAAATTGCACTTTGTAAAAAAGTAACTTTTGCTCTTTGAAAGATACCATCAAGAAAACAAAAAGGCAAGCCATAGACTGGGAGAAAATATTCACAACATATGTATCACCAAAAGGGCTCAAATCTAGAATATATATACAAGAAAATTTAATAGTAAGAAGATAAACAACCTAATGAAGAAGTGGGCAAAAGATTTGAACAGATGTTTCACAAACCAAGATATAAAGATATCAATAATCACAAGAAAAACTGCTCAACAGAATTGGTCATGGGGTAAATGCAAATTAAAACCACAAGAATATACTACTTCACAAACATTGAAACAGTTAAAAACTAAAAAAAAAAATCATCAAATACTGGCAAATTTTGAAATTCTCATAAAATGTTGGTGGGGATGTAGAATGTTTTTGGAAAACATTTTGGCAGTTTCTAATACAAGCATACTACAGTTTCTATCTACAACCTAGCCATGTTATGCCTATGTATTTGCCCAAGAAAAATGAAAGCATGGGTCCACACGAAGATTCATAAATTTATGTTTGTAGCAGCTTTACTTGTCAGTCAGAAATGGGAAAGAACCCAATCCCTGAACAAATGAATGGGTAAACAAATTCTAGTAAATCCATACAATGGAATACTATTTAGCAACAAACAGAAAAGAACTATCGATGAATGAATCTCAAAATCATTATGGTAAGTGAAAAAAATAAAAGCAAAAATATAATTACATCTTGTATCACTGCATTTATATAAAATTCTAGAAAGTACAAACTGATCTTTAGTGATAGCAATTAGATACATGCTTGCTTGGAGACTGGGGTAGTAGGAGGGACATATTACAAGGCATATGAGGAAACTTTGAAGAGTAATGGATTGACCGTGGTAATGGTTTTATGGATATATGTATATATAAAGACTCATCAAATAATACATTTTAAATCTGTACAGTTAATTGGGTGCCATTTTCTAGAATAAAGTTAAAAAGTTATGCAGTATACCCTAATGCACCTGTCACTAAAAAGCACTTCTAAATAGATTTTACATCTAAATATGAGAGAAAAATAAAGTGATTCTATCCGTAAATACATAACAGGCAAAGAGTTCTTCAATCAGCATGGAAAACACTAGCCATTATCTAAATGTTTGGTAATTGAGCTTCTATTGAAATAAGGACACATTTAAAACTAAATAGCAAGAAGATAAGCAATCCAATGAAGAAATGGGCAAAAGATTTGAACAGATGTTTCACAAACCGAGATATAAAGGTACCAGGAATGAAAAGAAAAATTACTGAACACTATTAGTCATGGGGGAGATGCAAATTAAAACCACAAAAACATACCACTACACGACCCTCAAAACAGTGAACATTTTTTAAAAAGTCCAATATTGACATGTTCTGAAATTCTCATAAAATGTTGGTGAGAATGTAAAGTGTTACAATTTTTGGAAAACAGTTTTGCAGTTTCTAATAGGAAAATGTACTTATCCTATGACCCAGCCATTTTATATCCAGGTATTTGCCCAAGAAAAATGAAAGAGCAGGTGCAACCAAAGGTTTGTAAATGTGTGTTCATAGCAGCTTTAATTGTCACAGCCACAAATTGGAAAGAACCCAAATCTGTGAACAAATGAATGGTAAACAAATTGTACTATATCTACACAATGGAATACTATTTAGCAACAAACAAGAGAGAACAATTGATGAAGGAATCTCAAAATAATTATTGTAAGCGAAAGAAGGCAGAAAAAAGTATTATGTATTGTATCATTACATTTACATAAATTCTAGAAAATGAGACTGATCTTTGGTGACAACAGGTAGATAAAGGGTGGCCTGGAGACTGCAGTAGATGGAGGGATGTACTACAAATGAACATGGGGAAACTTTGCAGAGTGATGAATTGATGGTGGTAATGGTTTTATGGATATACGCATATGTCAAGATTCGTCAGATAGTACATTTAAAATATGTAGAGTTAATTGTGTGCCTGTCTTTATACTAAAGTTTAAAAATTATGCAATATGCTCTAATTTACTAAAAAGTAATTCTCAATGGATTTTACGTCCAAATATGAAAGAAATACAACGTCTGAGGTGACTATATTCATAAACATAGAACAGACAAAGATTTCTTCAATAGGCATGGAAAGTACTAGCTCTTATTTACATGTTTGGTAATTTGTATTACATTGAAATAAGGACATCTGTTCTTCAAAAGTACAACAAGAGTATCCTACAAAGAAGCAGAAAATGTTTTCAATGTGTATAACATAGATAAGGATTACTTCTAAAATATATAAAACTCTCACAAATATTAACTAAAAAGTAATATAGGTAATCCAGTATAAAATGGACAAAGGTCTCTAATTTGTGAAAAACAATATCCAAATGTGCCATGAATGTATAAAAATTTGATTCAATCTAATTAGTTATCAGGAAAATGACAACTAAATCACAAAGAGCTACTATTATATACGCACTACACAGCTAAACTTATTAAGGGCTGTATCAGGTATTAGGAAAGATGTTAAGCAATGCAAATTCCTATATTCTGCTAATGAGTTTAATTGTGTTACGTTTTCTTCTAAAGCTGGAAGATGTCAGTACCCTATAAATTAGCAATTAGAATTTTCGGTTCAGAAACCGTCATTCTAAGTGCACCAAGATACATATACAGGGATACCTACGAATATATTCTTCATAATTGAGCCTTTTCAATGTCCGTAAACATAGGATGAGTAAAGAAATCATAGCATATGAATACCATGGTGCATTATGTAGGAAGAAAATGAGCATAATGAGGTACAAACAATATCCTGGATGAAAATCATGAAAACAAGACAGAAAAATATGTACTTTGTTATTCTATTTACATAAAATTTAAAAAGAAGTACAACCAAATTATAGGGTTTAAGAATGCATGCTTAGGTTGTAAACATATATAGAAAAACAAGGAAGTAATTATATTATCAGATGTTAGTACAAAGATTCCCTTTGGAGAGAATGAGAGATTGTGCTGACAAAGGGCACACAGAAGGTGTGCAGGTAATGAATAGTGATTCATTTCTTCAGCTAGTTGGCAGTTTCATGGCTGCTTCCTTTATAATAATTGTTTTCACTTTTCTGTATGCGAGTTAGTTTTCAAAGAACAAAGAGAATATGACTGCACTTGTGGCTCTATTGCTTATTTGTTTCTAAGCACGTACATCAAAGATTAAATTCTAACTACCTATTTTATGCAAGGTGACGATATTACCTTGTTTGTATTTGAACTGAACTGTCTACTCTTACAAACTGACCTATGTTTAATCTTCTATTTGACATTTAAAAGTAGTTGCTCAATTATTATACTTTGTTATTGTTCTCTTTAATTAATTATAGGCTTACGTAGCTTGACTGCCGACCCACAGTCATATTATACCCTACATTCTTCATTTAAAAATTATTTTATTTCATAATATATATTTGTAAGGTCTTTATTGTTTACCTTCTCTCTTACTCTATAGGAGAAATGAAACCATGTATTTCGAAGCATAGAGGATGTGTTTCTTTTTTTCTTGATACACATAGGGAATTTTTTTTCTTTTTGACTTGGGCTTTCCAAATATAGGTGTTTTTCTCATTTCATTTATGTACTTTTGTTTATTTTTTTACTTTATACTTTAAAATATGGTTTTTCAACTCACTCATGATTAATCTATTCTCATATTCTGTTTGTTTTGGTTTTCTCATTCAGGAATATCACACACATCATCTCCATTCTTTATCCTTTATGTATAATAATCTCTCATACAGAATTCATATATTAGCCATTTTTCTTATCAGTCATTCATTATGGATGTCACAAATTTCTGAACATTTAATGCTGTAATAGAGAATCAAAATGAATTAAGTTTTTATCTTATTAAACTTATTTTTAATATGTCTGATAGCCACTAACATGTTGTATTATTCCTTTTTTCACTGATTTTCATTTCTTACCTCAAATATTTCATATCTACATTAATTTTATTAAAAACCAAGAACACAATGAACCAAATTTATGTCTGTTTATTCAACAAGATTTTCTTTCCCAAATTATCCTCTACCTCTGCCTCTTGAAGGATATGGTCCCTTCCTTTCTTTGTAGTGAGATGTTTTCTTGGGTTATTTGTTCTTTGAATATGAATCTACCCCAAATTAGAGATCCAGATGTCTCTCCTTGTAAACTTAGTTCTTCTTAAAAATCATCTTATTGGTTCTTAGTCTTGAAGGTTGCTTGAAGAAATTAAACCCCATCTCTATTGATGTAGCATCCTGACAGAGGTCCAAGGTGTGGACAGAGCAATAGCAAAGAGTGAGGAAAGAGTCCAAGTATCTGTTTTAGGAGTTACTTTCTCAAGAGCCAATTTTGTGTTTGGGCCATACTTTATTTCAGGATTATGTAATGATTCATTCAAGCCATCATTGATGTTTAAACTCTCTAGTGTGCAGATTTTCTGTATGGTGGTGTTGCATGTTACCTTAAAACCTCCAGATGGGTTGCTTTTGATACCATTGATGAACAGCAAGAAAATGATTAAATTTTTGTTGTTCAATGTTATTTTTACCGAGGTTCTAGGAAGTCTCAGACATTCTCCTATGTACTATTGATGCAAGTGTATATGAGACACAGGTCCAGTACTCAAGATACTTACTGTAGGCAATTACTAAATGCAGTGGAATTGTTTTTCTATGTGTTCCATTCTGGAACTTTAACCTGCAAATTCAGGTAAAACTCGAATTGGATAAAATCATTAAAATGAGTGTGTCTGGAAGGATCTTTCCTATTAAAACGTCTATGACATTTTTGTTTCCAAAAAGTATATTTGTGAATACATCCAATTTTTTTCTGTCAATATTCTTTTGTGCATTCTTTCCTTTGCCAATCCATCACTGTTTATGGTATATGAGATGCATCATATATTTTCTGCTTTTCTGATATTGGTATTACTGATATTATATTATTTTTATATTCAACAGTTTTTCAGAGAAAGTAGACAAAAATAGGTAAACGGTTATAATTTGTTGAAACATAGATTCACAAGCAGATATTAGACAATGAGACATAGCCAGAATTAGAGCTATGGGTTGGGTTATCAGTTTGAGACTATTGAGTTGTGGTGTGGTCCATGGAATTTACCTAGAATCATGTTGTTTTCTGCAATTTTGTTTCTATGTAGATCTAAGTGTTGCCTGAGAGGGGCCTCCAGGTTTAAGCAGACAGGTCAAAAACAGAAGAATAATGGAAATAGTTTGAAATCTCAGCATAAGAGGGTTCCGTTCTTATATGAGTAGCAAACCAAGGCTCTTAACAATTTCATGATTTCTCATATACCTCCTTCAATTATGAGCATATGATATTTAATGATATTTTTTCCAGATGTAGATATTTGTAGAAGATATAACTTTGCCAATTTCAATTTGCTACTTTGAACAAACCTAAAATCTTTATAGAAAGAACCACTAATCGTCAAGGTGTTTTTTTGGAGAAAAACATTTTCAGGACGTGGTCGCGGATTTGTTTGGTCTTCACTCCATAGACAATAGGGTTGAGAAAAGGTGGGGCTAAGAGGTAAATGTTTGATAGTAGGATATGAACATATGGTGGTATGTGTGAACCAAACCTATGTGTGAAGAAAGAGAAGAAGGCGAGGAGGTAGAATTGTAGGAAGACACAGATGTGGGCAATGCATGTATTAAATGCTTTGAATCGTGCCTCCTTCTGGGGCAGTCGAAAGACAGTGATAAAGATTTGGACATAGGACAAGGTGACAAAGATTATGTCAAATCCTAAGATGGTGAAGGCAACAAATAGACCATATATCTTGTTGATCCGAATATCTTCAATAGCTAGCTTCACAATGGCCATGTGCTCACAATAAGAGTGGGAGATGATTGTAGTCCGATAGAGTTTCAGACGACATTTGATCAGTAAGATGGATGGTGCTACAAGAACAGCAGCCCTGAGTGTCACTCCAACTCCAATCCTAGTCAAGAGTCGTTGGGAGAAGATGGTGGCATGTCTCAAGGGGTCACAGATGGCCACATAGCGATCTAGGGCCATCACCAGGAGGACCCCTGATTCAACTGCCTGGAATGAGTGAATAAACCACATTTGTAGAAGGCAAGCTTCAAAAGAAATCTCTGGCAAATTAAACCAGAAAATGCCTAACATTTTGGGAAGAATACAGGTGCTAAGCACAATATCTGTGGCCCCCAACATGGCTAAAAAAATGTACATGGGTTTGTGGAGGCTTTTTTCATATTTGATTATAACTAAAATTAGGGAGTTCCCGATCACAGCACTGAGGTACATGACAGAGAATGGAATCCCAATCCAACACTGCACTGACTCCAGGCCAGGAATCCCAGTGAGTGTTAGCACAGAGGGCATGAAGATGGAGCCATTGAATATGAGCATGGTGGTGTGGTCAGCAGAACCAAGGAGTGACAATCTTGTTTCTATTTTCTGTCAACCCTATGTGAATAAAAAATAAGAAGAAATTAATTTATTTAATTTATTTTAGCAAGTTATACTTTAGTTAGATTAGCAGTATATCATTTTAACTTTTCTAGCCTAACTACTCCTATCTAATTTTCTCTCTCTTTTCCCAAAGTGATTGAGAGGTCAACCATCAGGTTCAATGTTTCTACATGTCTCAATCATTTTCCATGAGTAAAAATAAATGAATTGGGTTGCCCCCCTAGCCCTCTTCCTCCCTTCTCCCCCTCTGGTAACCACCAATCCAATCTCTGTTGCTACGTGTTTGTTTGTCATCATTTTTATCTTCTACTTATGAGTGAGATCATATGGTATTTATCTTTCTCCTCCTGACTTATTTCACTTAGCACAATACTCTCAAGGCTCATTCTATTCATAATGACACAGAAGTCTCTATGAAATATTATGTTTTCTTTGCTTATAGCCTTTGCGTCTTCTATCCACTCAAAATACAATTTCTCTGAGGTGACATTTTTCTTCTATGCATGTTTTTCATAGGACTGGATCCATCCTGTTCATGTCCCAGTCCTCCACTGGTTACTTCAAAACATAATGCTGTATGCTTCCAGGGCCTTCTGTAAGTGGCTTTGCCTTATCATTTTCCAAAGTCCTTGGGAGTTTTCCTTCTCACTGATTCCCTGCAACTTGTACTTAACTTTTCTTCAAAAAAATATTTCTGCCACAGTATGTGCAAAATGCTAAGCTACAAATTTTAATTTTTTTCTTTAATTATTTGCAAAGCTCATTTTCAGATACCATTTAGACAAAGTATAAAACAGACAGAGGTAGAGGAGGACCTGAAACAACAGACTGGGAACGAGAAAAATTTCAGAATCATGTGCTTTCCATATTCTTTCAAGTTTTTTTTTCCCTTTGATAAATTTTGGTTGGGTCTGTGTTTGACATGTGAAACGATACCTATAACCTCCCCCAGGTCAACTGTAGGAGCATGTATTTCTTCTTTTCTTAAACCTTAGTCAACTCTGAGCAAGGCCTTCGTTTCTGAGACTTTTTGTTCAGGAACTCCTCCTTCTAGTAAATACACAGTGTGCCAATGTGGATCTTCCTCATGTCAGACCGTACACAAATTAGAAGATTATTTCCAAATGATTTTATTCAATACGCATTAATTTAGTTGCATAATATTCCAGAAAGCAACTGGGGAACAAACACAAATTTATTTTTCCTCCATGAAGCATGGACATAGTGCTGAGTGCTTAGAATTCAAAAAGTAACCTCCGCTACTTATTAACTATGTATTATGTTATTCAAGTTAAGATTTTTAAACATTTAGATTATTTTATTTCCCTTAGTTTATGGTATTGGTGTCATTACACTATTTTATTAAGTAAAACTAAAGCTTATTTTTGTTATAAATAAATCTACTTGAATACAAATTCCATGGCATATTGGCCCTGAAAGAGCAACAAAAACAACTGTGTTCTTGAGATTTTCTAATTATATTCAGTAAGTTGGTGAGATATATATCAGTGTGTAACTAAATCAGACTGGGTTGTACAAAAATATTCTAAAGACTTTAATCATTCTGTGCCTTTTAGATTCTGAAGGAAATAACCTCTATATTACCTTCCTAATTCACCAAATAGCTATAATATATACAATATAATATATGTTTATTAGTTGCTGCATGTCTGGTATAAGAAATTTGCAACATCATATCATTCCTACAATTCATATAGCTGCCAAAAATCTCTGTGATTTGACTCAAAATATATGATACTGCCTTTATTAGGAATACTAATGTAGGAAATAACACAGGGCCACATGAGTAATATTTGATCTAGAGTATTCTTGGAGAATAACAAGGAAGCTGAAGCTCTACAGAAATATATAATGTGACTAAGTGGGAAAGGGAGCAAAAAGATAAGAAGCAAGTAAACAAACTAGCGGGCAAATACAATCAAAAAGACTGTCTTCAGATGCCAGCCCAGTGGCATAGGTTAGGTTTACGTGTTCTGCTTCTGCTGCCTGGAGTTTGCTGGTTCAGATCCCAGGCGCGGGCCTATGCACCGCATACCAAGTCATGCTGTGGCAGGGGTACCATGTATAAAATAGAGGAAGATGGCACAGGTGTTAGATTAAGGCCAATATTCCTCAGCAAAAATAGGAGGATTGGTGGTGGATGTTATCTCAAGGCTAATCTTCCTCGAGAAAACAAAAACTGTCTTCAGTCTCAAAGACCATACATCATGTGAAGAAAATAGTTACCTTCCTTCTTGACAGTCTTATATTTCCAACTTCATGAGACCTGATTGATATTATTCTAGGGCAGGACAATTGCCATTTTAAGTCAGATAAATTTTTACTGTGGGAGTTATTCTCTATATTGTAGGAGATTTGGCAGTATTCCTGAATCCTACACATTAGAAGCCAGTAGCATTTTGCCTTTTAAACATTCAATCTGCTAGAAGCTTGATGGATAGCATGAAGGACAGGAAAACGAGGCATAAAGAGATCAAGTTAGAAAGATATTTGTGGTAGTTCAGAGGAGATATCATGGAGTGAAGTGGCAGTATCAGAGGAGTACCAAGGAAGCACTTTCTGTGAGACTCACTGACTTGATGTAGGAAATTGAGAGAGATGACGCTAAAGATGTTCTTGGGTTGAGAGTTGCAGCGCCAGATAACAGAAGACAAGGTGGAAGCAATTTTGTGCATACAGATAGGTAGATGTTTAGAAGAGGGAAGAAAGATTTCTCAAAGCCTGGAAATTCATACCCCAGGGAAACAATTATGAATCTTATGTATATCATCAACCCTGAACCATTAATACTACGTGAAACTCTAATTCTGACTCAGGATGATTCTCAGAAACAAAAGATTTAAGGGATTTAAGGTCTAAATCCAGCTTCCTTACAATTTCAGGAAGCTTTTTTCTCTATAAAGTCTCTGACATTCGCTGTTTGATCTTTGCCTCAAGACCTCCAGTGATAGAGAACTCTCTTTGTTTTCTGAGATGTCTTGCCACATTGCAGCACAGCGCCAAATGTCAGATAGGTCTTCTTTCTATTAAACCTCAAATTGTCTCTGTCTTTATTTTTCAGCAAGGTTCTAAATCTTCATTCCAAGTTCCAACGATAAACATCAACCATAGATCATGGTGGTTAAAGCACAGGTTGTTAAGTCAACTGAGAGAGTTTAAATACTAGATGCTACTGTTTAGCTTTCAGGCAGTTATGAAACTTCTGTGTGTCTCAATTTCTTTATTGTTAAAATAAAGTTAATGGATAGAAACACAATACTGGGTGACAGAGAGGACTAAATGACATAATCCATCTGAATATTTAGAAAGAAATTTAAAATGAATTGAAATGTTAATAAAGGCCAGTTACGAATCCACAGACATATATTCTCTCCTTCTCATGAATATCTTCAGATGTTTCATGAGTCTTTCACCTGAATTAGCCTTTCCTCTAAATGACTTGAAGGGCATCATTTCCCATGAATCTTTCCCAGTCTAAATATAGATAACTTCCTGATCTTTTAGCAAATAAGCTTTCTATTCATGTATTAGCCTCGTCTCTAGAGATCCTCTATTTGTCACCTTCACTTTGAAACTTTTCAGCCATTGTGTCATTAACTGATTCAGAAATATTCTGAAAAGCATGAGACAAAAACTTGCCAGCGCTGAACAATAAACTATTGTAAGATCTGTTGCTTTTTTGCCATCCTGGCCTCATATTGGTTCACATGGGATATTTATTCTCTTCGAAACCAGTCCTCCATTTCTCCACACCCGGTGCAGGATTTCAAGCTCAAAGACTTACCAGGGATCATCTGTGGTAAGACACATAGAAGCCATAGAGTGGATCTTTTGGATGTTTCAGTTAGTGAAGGATGATGTTTTGTACTATAGGACACACCTAGGGAACTATTTTTCACCAATCCCTGGCGAGCGTTTAGGTTCACCTGGGACAAGGGCAAGACAGGAGTCACCATATGGTTCAGAACTTTAAAAGAGTCATTGTCTAATAGAGGTTCTGTACCTAAAAAAAAGTCACAAACTCTAGTTTCTCTTTGGGGCTGTAAACCAAAATGACCCTTCTTTTAAATATTCCTAAGAGAGAACAGTGCCCCAAGACAACACAAATTAGCCAATGACACTTATTTATAAAAATGATGTGCCAATTAAGGGAAATAAAAATATCTTGGGATATTCACACAAATCAGTGTACACACGCTGACAGAAAAATAAAAGGAATATTTTCGTAATCTTATGCCAGTAGGGGAAGCTCTGATTTCTTACTTAAGTCCATAAAGGGGCTTACTGTGGAAAGGTCACCTCAGAGCCTCAATCACCTTCACTTTCTGAACTTCTTTCCCACGAGCTTTGGTAACACTATTCTTTCCTTTATCCAAACCTGCTCTCACCAAATTGTCCCAATCATGTTCTGAATTCTGATGAAATGAATAGATGCATTTCAAAATCTGTAGTACCAGCCACTAATCTATATGAATATCTCAGCTGGGAACTACTATTCAGAGTTGGTATTTACCTAGTTTAAAGAAGGTTTTTGCCTTACCAAAGTGATGCAAAGCTTTAATGTCATGAAGAGAGGAAAAGACTCCCACTGTCTGCCTAGTACAAGAGAAAGGCTATCCAGACTGGATTACATGCATCAGCCTGAGAGGCATGGTGACCTTACTTGAAGTCACAGTTTTGTCGCATGTCATGGGGTCAGGCCCTATTTAGTAGACCCATCTTTTTGCATTGAAAGACTCTCTGACCCCACCTTGTCACTAAACTGTCATAGGTTTATGTTCATCTGAGAAAAAACAATGGCATAAGATTGAAGGCAGTTATGTACTGGAGCCAGCTCATGCTGGCTTAGGAGAGCTGGCTGTGTACTTCTCTTCCCAGCTCTACACTCAATGACTACATGTGGTAGAATGAAATCAGCCATGGCTGCATTTCCTATACCAGGAAAACAAACAAACAATGCTTAACAGAGTATCATTCACCCACCAAAGTAACAACAGATAGACCCAAATAAAATGAAATATTTTCAGGAAAAACAGATGAATGCTTTTCAGATACAATATGAAGCAGGCAGAAGTGAGGTCAGCAGGTTCTGAAATCTGTACGCTATTCTTTATATGAATATAACTAATAATATAGGCTTATTGAATGACTCCCAAGATATTTCTGGAAACATGCAAAGATGTTTGAACCTCAAAGAATTGTAATTCTACAGAATGGTACAGATCAAAATATTTTTAGAGACTCAGTTTAAACAGAGCTGTGGGAGAATCAAATGTTTAAAACATATATAACTCATTTGGTGACAGATATATTTCCTTAATAATCCTAATATTAAATAGAAATAATTGGTTGCATAAGCTTTTTAGTGGAAATGTATTTCTCTTGGAAATGTAATAGGAGATGTATATGTAATATAGAGAGCAAGTTTTCAGAAGAGGCTCCTATTTCCTCATGTTCTCCAGACAAAACCTGATCAAAAAGAATTAAATTTTAAATATAACAGAATTAGAAATGGAAGTTAAATACTTTTTCTATGGATGATTGATAAAATCCTCAAGGGAGAAGAAATATGTTTAAATGAAATACGGAAAATATGAAATAGAAGAGCCTGGCCATGCCTACATTATTTGTGGAATTGTCTGAATTAAGATGGGAGCCCTTACCATGCATAGAGGAGAGGGATCATGGAAAAGCTTATGTAGCCAGAGTCCTGACTGCCAGGTGTAAGAGTAAACTCAGGTACATCCATGCAACAGAATATCATTCAGACATAAAAAGAAATGAAGTTCTGATTTTTGCTATAGCATGAACAAACCTTGAAAACTTTATGATACGTGATAGAAGCCAGACATTAAAGGCTATGTACTGTATGATTCACTTACATGAAATGCCCAGAATAGTCAAATCCATAGAGACAGAAAGTCGATTAATGGTTGCCATGGTCATGTGACAGGACAGAATGGGGACAGAATGGGGAGTGACTGTTACTGAGAATGAGATATCTTTTCTGGGGTGACGAAAATGTTTGGAAGTAGATAGTAGTGAGGGTTACATAAATTTTGAATATACTAAAAACCAGAGGCTTTACACTTTAAAAGGTAAATTTTATGGTATGTAAACTCTATATCGATTAAAAAGAAATAACTCAGTGATTTTCTCTGGTGCTTGATCAAGTCAGACGTTGAACTCCTGGAATGAATTTTTTCAATTCCGTTATTGTATTTTTCAGCTCCCAAATTTCTGTTTGAATTTTTTTAAAAATATTTTCTGTGTCTGTTAATGTTCTCATTTTTTTCATGTATTGTTTTCCTTAGCTCATTGAGCATTTTAATTATGATTTTCAATTCTTTGTCAACTAATTAATATATCTCTGATTCTTAGGATTGATTTCTGGAGATTTACTTTGTTCCTCTGATTGAGCCAGGTCCTTCTGTTTCTCCATGTGCCTTTGAGTTTGTGCTGGGATGTATGCATTTGAAAAAATAGCCGCCTCTTCTAGTATTTATGAACTGGCTGTGTACTGGGAACAACCTTCATCAATCAGCCTGGCTAGAGATTTTGAGGGTTTCTGAGGATGTGTTTTATCTGGATTTGAGCAACTCATTTCCCAGTTAGAAGGATTTGATGGCTTTTTGTGAGAAGTTCATAATCTTCTTCTCTATTTGACTTCCGTGTGGTACTGCAGGTCTGTGTAGCACCATAAAGCTACCCAGCATTTTTGTTCTCTGCAGTCCCCTGGTATCTATAGTATGCAAGGTTCCATCAGTGCTCCATGAAGGTGAGAGACACACCAGGGTCTTTAGTAGACCCTTGAACCTCAGAACCTTGGGCATTTGCTCCAACTCTTTCCCTCCCCAGGGTGAAACAAAACCCCCCACACTAAACTGGGATGGAGGGTACTAGGGAGAGTGAGTACATGCTAGTCCAAACCATTGCTTTTGTCCTCAGTGACCCCCAACCTGGCACCTTTCCTGTCAGCACTTAGATTCTGGCATATTGTTGAGTAGGTGCCTGTGTGGCAGTAAGAAGGTTCTGGGGCTTCCTATTCTGCTTCTTGTTGATATCATCTGTCTCTTGTTCTTTGTTTTCTTGTTGCCATTCAATTAAATATATCTTTATTTTTGTAACAATTCATGCATTTTTTTCAATGTACTCAAACTATTTTGTTGATAATAAAATTCTGTTGAGTTCTGTCTTAGCTCCGGCTGCCTTAACAAAATACCATAGAGTAGGTGCCTTAAACAACAGAAATTTATTTTGTCACAGTGCTGATGGCTAAAAGTTCAAGATGAAGGTGCCAACATGGTCCGTTTCTGGTGAGAGTTCTCTGGCTTGTAACTGGCCACCTGCTTGCTGTGTCATCACATGGCAGGGAAAGAAAGAGAAAGCTCTCTAATGTCTCTTCTTATCAGGTCACTAATCCTTCTTTGTGAGCCCCACTCTCATGACCTCATCTAAACCGAAATATCCCTTAAAAGCTCCATGTCCCATGATGTCACATTATAAGTTAGGGATTAACATATGAATGTCATGGGGACACATTTCAGTCCATAGTAAGTGCCTATACTACTTTCTCAGAGTTGCCTTTTCATATAAAACGACTGAATTAAAAGGCTTTTGCTATTAATAAATTTTTTTAAAAAATGTATTAAATATTTTAAAAGATAATTTTGCTTTCTAATGTTTATGTCAGTGAAAATACTTTCTGCCACAAGTAGATAAATTCTGCCACAAGACTGGTTGCCACAATATTTTTGACTCCTGTTCTTTCTTCATAGTGAAAGCTTTGAAGACTGAAGACTGTTTGTTATTTAGAATATCCATCATTTCCCTGCAACTAAGATACAATTATGTACCAGGGGGGATTTGAGGAGATAAAGTAGAAAAAAAAAGAAAAAGAATATCCATCGTTTAAAATTCTTTATTTCCTCATTATTATATTGAGGTAGTGTGGCTTTATGTCAGCTTATTCATGTATTGCTTTATTCATATCTGTGTAAACTCACAGAATCTGATTATACTCAATGAATTATAATCCATTACCATTGTTATTTATTTTTATGCACAAAATTTCCTCTCTTTGTCCATAAAGAGTGCCTTCAACTGGATCTTGGCTCATTTTCACATATTCCAATCATATTTGAGCATTTCTTTGCTTTCTTTGCTTCTTTGCTTTTGCTTTATACTTTCCCAGCTCAAGCCCTGGAAACAGCCATTTTTCCATGGAACCCTAGTTTCTTTTAATGAAGAAAGTTATTGAAAAACCAAGATCTAGGCATAGGGGTTATTTGTTGCTTCTGTTTAGTCTTTGCTTTTAGTTCTATCAGTGAACATAGCTAGGAAATTTATGTACAGAAATAAATGTATATACAGGTTTACACACAGAAACACACAGTTATGTAATTTGTTTTATTTTACATATGTATGTATCTCTCTATCGAAAATAATGAATCCATACTTAAAAGTCTAATCAGAGTCCAAATCCTCAATGTTCATTTCTTTCCATATCAACCACTGTCTTCTTCAACAATATGAAAATTATCTTTCATCATGCTCAATATTTTTGTCATTTTTTTCCAGCATAAAATATACAGAAAGTTGCCTCCAGTTTTCTAGGCAATATTACTTTGAAAATCACACATAATAGCTGTTCAGTTTTTATTTATACTACATTTTTGTTTTTGAGGGAAGATTAACATACAGTGAAATGTGTAAATCTTAAGCTTATTTTTTGACTGTTGAGTTACCCTGAAATTCTATCAAGATATAGAGCATTTCCATCACTCCAGAAAGTTCCCTCATCATGACCCTTTCCAATCAACATTTGCTACCTCCCACCCCTACAGAGGAAACCACTTTTTAATTTTTTCTCCTAGATTAATTTTGTCTGTTCTAGAACACCATATAAATAGAATCACAAAAATATGAACTGCTCAACTTGTTTTACTGGCCAATACGTTTTTGATATTTATGCATGTCATTGGATATCTTAGTATTTTTTTCTTTATGAAGTATCCAATCAACAAATTTGCCAATTTTTGCATTTTTATTATGGAATTGTAAGAGTTATTTATGTAATATAGATTCAAGTATTTTGTCAGAATGTATATATATGTTCTGTCTCTCTCTCTCTATATATAAATATATATATGCAAATATATGGCACTGTCTTGCAGTGAATTTATTGCTTATTAATTTTCTCAAAATTATACTTTTGTTGAAGTTACACTTGTTAAAAAGTGCTGTCTTATAGCTTCCTATGTCCTAATATAGAAATATTTTCCTATCCTCATGTCATGTAGATATTCTATATTTATTCAATATTTTACTTACTAGATGGTTTATGTTTAGTTTTTACATTTCAGTTTATTACTATTTTGTATGGTATATAATAAAAGTTAAGATTCTTTACATATATGCCAATTTTTACCAATTGTTGCAGTTCTATTTTTTGAAAACACTTTCCATTTTCCGTTGAATTGCAGAAAAATCAATCGATTATACAAATGTGAGTTTACATGCATGCTGTCTATTGTGTTTCATTAATCTCTTTCTTTTTCTTAATGCTGACATCATACTGTCTTAATTATTATAATTTTATATTAAGTACTAATTTCAGATATTTTAAATACTCAAAATTAATTTTTATTTTAGGATTGTTTTGGAGGTATGCCCTTTTAATTTCCATTTAAAACAGAATTTTCTTCTCAATTCCCGTCACAAATGTTTGTTAGGATTCCATTCAGCACTGCTTTGAATCTTTGATAAATTTAAGAAGAACTGACATATTAACAATGTGGAGATTTCCAATCCATGAACATGGTATAGGTGTCTATTTCCTTAGGCTTTGTCTACTATCTCTCCAAGATGTTTTGTAATTTAGTATGGAATTCTCATAAGTGTTACTTTATTGTACCCATAAATGTATTCTAAATGTCTCATGGTTTTATAGCTATGTCAAATTATGAATGTTTACTTCCTGGTTATTTTTTCAATATGTAGATCTTGCTAATATCACTTATTAATTAATGGTATTAACTTGTGATATATTCGTTAAGATTTTTCATTAAAAAATTGTGTCTACTACAAATAAAGTTTGAAAATTGTCATTGTGTGGTAGGTTAAGGCCTTCCCCACAGGAGACAATGTCACTATTTTCTGCTCTAATACACAATTATTTCAGAGTTATCCATAAAATGCATGAAATCATAACATATTGAAACAGTCATTTATCATAACCCCATCATAACTTTTAATTTCACTTTTGACTTCTTGAATTAAATTTTTTTATTTGTATTATTCAGGGATCTCCAGAGTAACAGAACAATAGGATGTATAGATACAGAGAGAGAATAAGAGATTTATTATAAGGAGTTGGCTCACATGATTATGAAGGTTGGGAACTCCCAATTTCTGCAGAATGAGTCAGCAGGCTGTAGACCCAGGAGACCAATGGTTTACTTTCAGTCTGAGTTTGAAGGGCTAAGAACTAGAAGAGCTGATGGTGTAGTTCTAGTTTGAAGGCCATAAAGTCAAAACATAGGAAGACTCAATATTTCAGTTTAAGCCCAAAGATAGTAAAAAGTCAATATTCCAATTCAGAGGCCATAGGGCAGGAAGATTTCTTACTTGGGGGAGGCTCAGCTTTTTCATTCTATTCAGGCCTTCAACTGACTGGATAAAGACACTACATTATGGATGGCTATGTGCTTTACCGAAATCTACCAAATTAATTGTTAATCTCATCCAAGAGTACCTTACAGAAACACCCAGAATAATATGTGACCAAATATCTGAGCACCCTGGAGCCCTGTCAAATGGACACACAATGTTTTATATCCACTTAGAAGATATACTGCCACATCTTCAAATAGGTACACAAACACATACACACACACATGCACACAAACAACACATGCCTTACTGAGAGATAAAGACTCTCTGATGATATACGACAGCTTTTAGAATAAAGTTCAACAACTTTGTATGGTGTCCATGGCAATTCTTGATATTCATGTTTTCCATGTCTTTCCAAACTGTATGTTACACTGAAAAAAAATACATCTGCACAGTTACTTTAAACTACATTCTTTAGATTAGATCTCCTCTATCATCTACCTGGCTTGTGGGGTCCTTACTTGCTGGACACTCATTCATCATTCCTTAAGAATCAGACTTTCTAATTAAAATAGAAGACAAAACAAATATAACTCTTCTGATTGCTGTTTCAGTTAGATAAAATCTTCATTCTCTTGGCTAACCCAACAATCCATGCACACCACTACCATTCTCCTTCTCTTGCCTCTGTCTCTGACTCTCAGAAATATAAGGCTAAAACCTCAGGAAACTTAAGCAATGTGTGTAATTTACCACTATGCCATTATTGTCAAGCATAATTGTTATAATATTGTAGGTTTCTGATAACATTTAATGAATTAATAAAGAAACAAATAGTGGAGGTTGTAGAAAAAGTATTGATGTGTAAAATGGAACACTTGAGTTCTCATGATTTTTGTGCCTGAAGTCCCTAAATGACCCTGGAAATGTACTGAATTTTTTAGACTTTATTGTCTCATTAAATCCTTAAAGGGTTTGTTTTGTTTTGTTTTGTTTTGGATAGAACATGGTTAAGATGCACTTCTTCGAAGTTTTCTCCTTTTAGATGACTAGGAAGATCAAGAAACAAATCAACAGTTGTTTTCATTCAGTAAATGGGGAACCCAGAACAATAAGCCTTGAGTGCATTGAAATTCAGAGAGAGAATCATAGAAATTCATGAATGCCTCTGGAGAAAAATTCTTTGAGGAGGAAGCTCAATCAGGGACTTAAAAAAAAGAGTAAGGACATATGTTCACTATTTTACTCTTTCAACTTTTCTCACTCTCATTTCCCAGGCTAGGATCCACAACACCATTGACTAATAGTTTTCATGAGATATGATTTGATTATCTGAAAACCACGTAATGTGTTGGCAAATTTCACAAAACTATTACACAGAAAACTCAAGCGTCTCAAATAATGTAGACTTTTTGTTATTTTATTTAGTTTTGAGAGACTGATGCTATTGCACAAAGAGGGAGGCATGAAGGTATTAATCAAGGTGAATTTTATGAACAGAATATTTTTACCACATGAACACGGATCTGCTTGGTCTTTGCACCATAGACAAGTGGATTGAGAAATGGAGGGACCAGCAAGTATAAGCTGGAAAAGAGGATATGGATATATGGGGGGATATGAGAACCAAACCTGTGTGTGAAGAAGGAGAAGAAAGCAAAAAAGTAGAACTGGAGGAAGACACAGATGTGAGCAATGCAAGTATTGAAAGCTTTCAACCTAGCTTCCTTCTCAGGCAAACGAAAAACTGTGATAAATATCTGAATATAGGACACGGTGATGAACATAAGGTCAAAACCTGCAACAGTGAAGGCCACAAACAAACCATAGATTTTGTTGACACGAATATTTTCTGCAGCCAGTTTCACAATGGCCATGTGCTCACAGTAGGAGTGGGAGATGACTGTTGTATGATAAAATTGAAAACGGCACTTTATCAGTAATAGGAATGGGGTTACTAGAATGACAGCCCTGAGTGCCAACACAGACCCTATTTGGGTGATTAGCTGCTGAGTGAAGATGACAGCATGTCTTAATGGATAACAGATGGCGACATAACGGTCCAGCGTCATGGCCAGCAGTATACCTGACTCCATGGCTTGAAAAGTATGGATGAGCCACATTTGAAACAAGCAGGAATCAAAATAAATCTCTGGAATATGAAACCAGAAGATTCCAAGCATCTTGGGCACAATGCTGGTACTAAGTGCCATATCTGTGACTGCCAGCATGCCTAGGAAAATATACATGGGCTCATGGAGGCTGCGCTCTGATATGATGATGATCAGAAGCAAGGAATTTCCAGTCACAGCAATGAGATACATGGCACAGAATGGGATCCCAATCCAGCACTGCACAGACTCCAGGCCTGGGATTCCTATTAGTGTCAACATGGATGGCATGAAGACTGTTTTGTTGGACGTGGACATAGTGTCTTTGTGCCTCCTGATGCAAAAACAAAGAAGTTACTCAGTCAGGGCTACTGTTCCTTTCCCCCCTCCTACATTTATCCAGAGTCATTATACTGAGTTTGTATTTTTTTGGTAGAACTCTAAGATCCTATCATGCATGCCATTCATATTTTTGAAGGGAAAATAGATCCATAGAGACACATCACTATTGTCAGCAAGGGCATCAACAAGCTACTTTTCCAAAATAAAATGTTAGGTTTGTGGTAGGCCAACTGCATTAGAACAATCAAATTCACCTGGTTAAGGAAAAAAACTGCTGACCTGTCTGTTATCTATTTTCCAGACCTGTGGGAAAAATAATTAGACTTATTTATTTTGCTTGGAGATTGCATTTTAATCAGATTTGATGAATCTCTCCATATCCCACATTCCATTTACCTGTCCTATATTATGAGTCCCAATGGTATCTAAGTCAGGAAGTGTCAGTTTGGACAAGGAAATTCTTAGATTCTGACCAGTATATTAGTGTAAAAGCCTTCCAGTGAAAGAGAATCGAAATAGAAACAGTTGACACCCAAGAGCATAATATATTTACTTATCTGTATGATATATGTAGCATGATATCTATACATAACTATATTTTTCAACATATTTATGGAAGACTGGATGTCCTTTCAAAAGAATTTGAAGCAAGAAGTTCAGAAAAGCTTATTCAATTCCATGTATTTTGGTGATCACTCTCAACGTTTCTTGCTAATTTTTACATTTCGGGTAAAACTATTTTATTTTGCCTATATTTCTAACACCTGAGTTTCTTAAATATGAGCTGTGTGCTTAAAACAGCTGAAATTCTCTAATACATGTTACAGAACACCTACGGGGAGGGATCTCTGGGAGGCAAGGAAACCTGCAGCAGCCATGCCCAGGGAAATAGGACTCATTTGTGATGCCTACAGGATACAGGAAAATGGGTAAATGGGTAACTCAACCAGAATAGAGGCTATTTTCCTGTGTTTTAGGTGTTCAGTTATGATTATCATGAGATTTGGCCCATTTAGCCTCATTAATCCTTATTAAACTATAGATCATCTGGAATGCTTGAATTCTTTTGTGGGCTCAGGCTGAAGAAACTCATAGAAAATAAAGGGCAAAAGGGCAAAAGGGCAGGTTACACAAAAGGAGTCAAATAGATAACTAGAAACAGAAGACAGCTGACAGACTTTGGGATATTCAGGAGAGGGCTATAGGGCAAGTGAAGAAAATATAATCTCCTCTCAATTCACTGAAGACTTAATTTTCTGAAAACTTGGGCTCTTATGCCTTATGTGAAAGTTCATCTCAGATGAAAATCATTCCTTTTTAATAATTAAAATATGGAAGCAAGAAGTTATCAATCCATTAGAAATGGTTGATATTTGGTGAAAAACTGGGTTAAGTTATTCCATTTCTTCGTAGACTCTCCAAGAAAGATGCTTTATGTCAGCTAAGGATATACTGAATGTCACCAAATATGCCAGTGATGCAGAAAGCAGCTGTGGTGCATGCTGCTAAACCTCAAGGGAAAGACCCAAGTCAGCGGGGGTCGTTTTGCGACAGGAAAGCTGTATCAGCTGACATTTCTCAAACAGACTAGTCAGTCAACCAGGTTCTTTGGTTTCCACAGTTTTGCTACCCAATGATTAATTCTGTGACTCCCCAATTCATCAATCACTGATGCTTTAAATAGGGGTCAAGTTTTTCTTCTTCAAAGATAATCAGAATTAGAATAGAAATCCTTCAAGAACAATCACAGTATCTAACTTACTGAAGAGTAAGGCACTGTCATGTGGGCATTATCCAACAGGTATTGATCCTGGGAGGGCAGGTGGAAGTACATCACTGAGTTCAGGGCTGGTAGGATGGAGTGGTTATTGTTAGAAAAGCTGGCAATGAAACATTACAGGATAAACTTGGAAATAATGAGACTTAGTTGCCAGTTGTTCTCGGGAGCTGATTGTGCTCTTATAGGATACCTGAAGAGGATTCTGAATTCTTCATATCTCTATCACTCATCACTTATCATTCATCAACTCTTTTCTCCTCCTGAGATTTCAGTCTCATTCCTGTGCATTTTGTGTTCTGCCTGCACCCTGTGTAACAGTTCCCAGTCAATGCGTGAACCTTAATCCATTTGGTGCTGGAGCCATCTGCCAATATTTGGCTGTCTCTTGGATAGCCTTCTGTGCTATCTTTTGTCTCTGCAATAGACTCTCTCCCTCTTCTGTAAGTCAGCCTGAGATCCTGTTTGTGCATTCATCCTCCAACAAAACTCACAGCATGGTCTGTATTATTCCGGGGCACAGACCAATTTATTGAGCTGGAATTGGAGAAGAAAGCTACTAGACACCTATTGTAATGCTCCCTAGTGAATGTATAGATAAGGAGGAGTTGTAAACATGGAATGAGGGATTTCCTAGGCAATTTGCAAAAACACGGGGGACCCAGAAGATTTTAATTAAGCCCTCTAGGTTTCATCCACACCTAATATCTCTGAAATCCTTTCTAAAACTTCGAGAAATCTCCTTTCTCTCCTCTTTTTTCTTTCCCCACAGGCTAAATGCAGAGAAAGTATTATGCACAAGTGTTTTTTTTATAAGTTGAGTTCGCTTTCTTCTGTCTTCCTTTGCAAAAATAATAAAAGTCCTCTTAAATATATATATATATTTCCCTGCCAGTGAATTTTAATTAAGTAAATATCCTTGTATTTCTTCTTTCCTTTCACTCAGACTGTTCTGGAAGGAAAATCTGTATTCATAAAGACTGTTTTATCACACCTTTACCTCTCATTTTACTGTAGTCTCATTCTTCAGATTTTTATTTCATTGAAGCTATTTTTGAAAACAGTAATATTCTCAGAATTAGGATGGACATGTCTAATTCCTACCATATTGAACTCTAAGCTTACTGTTGCAAATTCAACTAATTTTTCTCCATCCCTCCCTCTATACTTTTCTCCCTGTTCTCTTTTCTTCTTCTCTTCCTTCCAAAACCAGTTGTTATATGCCTTATATATGTGAATAAATTTTGCCATGTGCTCTTGATGGAAAGAAAAAAATGATATATGTATGCCTTCAATTTTTTAGAAATTTTTGGAGATGAGTTAGAATATCTTTTATCATGACAACAAATGATAAATTCTAAAAAAAACTTATGCATATGTTAGCTTCCTCGTTGACATGTTTCACCTTATTTCCAGACATTCTTGTATGTAGCTAACCTTAAGTGGTACTTGAGGTCATGCTGGGACATTGGCAATTTCAGAAAGAATACTTTCAGTGAGATGGAAGAGGGCATTCATGGTGGATTTCAGGAGAATACTAGATAAGGGTGAAAAGACAAGAGACCCCTAATACTCTTTCCAGAATTTCCTCTGTGAAGGCATATGGAACAATGCTACTGACTCAATGTTGAATGAAACTGATTCAGTGGTCAGGTTGGCATATGAGCTAATCTTCAGATTATTCTTCAGTCACCAACAATTTAGACTAGTTTACCACTTTGGTTCCCTTCTCTTCTTCTCTTCTACTGATTGTGTTTAAATGTCAGTGCTCCCTAAAGTTCTATCCTGGAGACTGTTCATCCTAAAGTTCTATACATTTGCTTGTAATTCTATGTACTGAACTGTCCCTGATCACTGCATTTAGCTCCAGGTTGGGTAAACCATGTTTTTTTCCACTGTATTGTAATCTTTGTAAATATCTTCAGACCTAGATCAATACCTATGTATTTTCTTTCTTTTTTCTTTTCTTTCTTTCTTTCCTCTTCCATTCTTCCTTCCTTCCTTCCCTCTTTCCTTTCTCCCTTCCTCCCTTCTTTCCCTCCTTCCTTTCATTCTTTTTTTCTTTGCTTCTTTCATTCTTTCTTTTTTTTCGCTTTTTTTTTTTTTATCATTATGCCACTGAATGTTTCTCAGAGTAAAGGGCCATCAATTCTAATTTGTTTATCAAAAATACAGATATGCATTCATTATGAAGCATACATCAATCTGGCAATCTAAGCCTTTAGCCAACTAAAATCAATTAAGTCTATTTTTTGCCCATCTCTTACTTTAACAAGGTACAATAATTAAGAGACTCACATTAAGAGAATCACATGTCAGTGATTGCCACATTCATTGATGAATCATCAGGAGTCAAGAGTCAAGAAATTAATGCCCACATAGAAAATCAATTGATTCTCAGAAACAATTTCAAGGCAATCCGATGGAGAAAGAATAATCTTTTTTAAAATAAAGCCAAAACAAATGAATATCCTTTTATTTTATTTTTTAAAATTTTTTAAAGATTTTATTTTTTTCCCTTTTTCTCCCCAAAGCCCCCAGTACATAGTTGTATATTCTTCGTTGTAAGTTCTTCTAGTTGTGGTATGTGGGATGCTGCCTCAGTGTGGTTTGACGAGCAGTGGAGCGCGCGAACTTAACCACTCGGCCGCGGGGCCAGCTCCCTGAATATTCTTTTAAAATACTGACATTGTTCCTGAACAAAAATTAACTTGAAATGGGTTATAAACCTAAATCTAAGTTCTAAAATTATAAAGCTACTAGGAGAAAACATGACATTTTTATATGAATTTGTATTAGACAAAGATTTCTTAGAAAGGACCAAAAAGCATAAATCAAGAAAAGTAAATTGATAAAATAGAATTCTTTGAAATAAAAAAAAAATTGTTCTGCAAAGATGTTATTAAGATTAGAAGAAAAGCACACACTGGGAGAAAACATTTGTAAAACATATATCTAGTCAATTATTTGTATCCACAATTTATAAATACATTTACAACAATAGAAAAGAGAAACAACTTATTTCTAATATTTTTGCTTAGTAACCCTTCAAATCTTTTTGCCCATCCTGAGATGATAGCAGAAGCACAGAAGAGAACGTAATGCTAAAGTTTTGCTTATCATCCCAAACCAAAAAACCTGGACAGAGAAAAACAAATTAAAGAACACATGGAGCTGAAAATATTTAGTATATTTAAGAATATTTCTAGAACTATGTGCAAAAGATTTGAAGTTACTTCACATACATCCAAAAAAAGATACAAATAGCAGCCAAGCACGTGAAAAGAGTCTCAGCATCTTTAGTCTTTAGAGAACACAAATTAAAATCACAAGATGTAAATACACACCAACTCAAAGAGATGAAATTCAAAGACTGAGCTTGCCAATTATTGGTGATAGTGAGAAACATCTAGGACTATCATGTCCCCCTGATAGGAATGTAAACTTTTATGGCCACCCTAAAAAAGGAGTTTGAAATTTGTTTTAAAAATTAACCTTACATGTAGCACATGACCCTGCAATCTCACTCTTAGTATTGATCCAAGAGAAATAAAAATGTTAGCTCATGTGAGACTTTGACCCAAATAATCATAACAGTATTGCTCATAATAGCCTACAATTTTTGGATATGTAGTTTCTTTTGAAAATTTAGTAACATTGGACTTTTATTCCTAAAAGAGAAAAATTAGCTGAAACTGCATAATTCTACATTCTTCATATAGGGAAAAGTCTCTTTTTTTGCCTCAGTCTTCACTAGTTTTTACTGGTTAACAACTAGTCAGTTTTGTTTGGTAATATTTCTGGTTGTATAAGCACTTTAGATTTTTTTTTATTTATTTTTTTTAGATTTGGATGATAAACATAATTTGGTATCGTGTCCTCTGTGTGCCACTGATAGCATCTCATGGTATAGTCAAGTCCAGTGAGATTTTTTGTGTGTGTGTGAGGAAGATTGGTCTGAACTAATATCTGTTGTTAATCCTCCTCTTTTGTTTTGCTTGAGAAAGATTGCTGCTGAGCTAACTTCTGTGCTGATCTTCCTCTATTTTGTATGTGGGACGCTGCCACAACACGGCTTGGCGAGTGGTGTATAGGTCCATGCCCAGGATCCAAACCCACAAACTCCAGGCCCCCAAAGAATAGCATGCAATCTTAACCGCTATGTCACATGGCTGATCACCCAATGAAATTTTCACATAATATTTCCTATTTTCCTGCTAGAAATTGATGGAGTACTTGCAGTTATGTGTAGACTAATCAATAAATAAGAGACTGGACCTATTTAATTGTCATGTTTCCAGTTTCACAGGAAGAATAGTACTGACCAAATCAGAGATAAAATAGTGATAACAGGAGCAATGGCTTGAGATGTTACATCATATTCAGAGATTTCTATCTCATCAGGCTATACTCTTTGACAAGACAGTTGATTGACTGTAAACCTATTATACATTGATGCTGTTTATTAGCATTTCTTGGTTTCCCTCTCTTCCATTCTCTTCCTTACATCAACAAATTTGTGGCATTTTAACTTCTTTTGTATAAGTGAATGTGAGCAGACTCGATGTGCCACTTACAGGTGGAAGCATTAAAATTCTGACATTTATTTTTCATATATTTTTCTTTACCTACAGTGTCTAATCTAAGAGCTTCATAATACAATAATAGGATTGTCTATCAACTTCTATGATAATTATTTGGAGCATAACTCCACCGTCCACCTTCCATCCACAATGAATCTGTAGCATGAGAGAGAGTGAAATTTTACATTTTAACCCACTGAGATTTGAGGGCTACTTGTTACTGTAGCATAAACTAGCCTAAACTGCTGTGTCAATAACAGTGATGAGAGGAGGCTGATTTTTGGTGAGATCATAAGAGTGGATTAATCCCCTCACTTCTAGGAACTAAACTTAGAATGAATAATAAGCAATAAAACACAATAAATAATACTTAGCTGCTGTTTTTTAACATTTCTTTACCATAAGCATGAAAAAGAAATTTTGACCCACAGGATCTTAGTTGATATTTTTGATGATGAAGGGATTAAGTAGAAGACCATCTCTTAGCTAGAGTGATGTCAACTGGAGACCCATTTTATAAAGATTCTCCTGCAGAAACATTTGGATATCATTTACACCACCAGAATAAGAGGCAACAGAGGTGAGAAAATTGTGCTTTTATGAGTCTCAAAGAAGAAAATGGTTTACATCATTCCTTGATATTCTTTAGATTCCAATTTTGAAATTGAATTTTTAATATATGGGACCATTCATGATATGATTGGTTAAAGAGTGCATTTTTGAATCAGATTGTCTAGATTTGAATCAAGATTCTGCCACTGACTAGCTCTGTGATTTGGGGCATGATCCCTCAATTCTCTATGTTTCCATTCACATATCTACACCATGTACAAAATACTCATTACAGTTCCATATATTTGTTCTGTGGATTAAATAATTTTAATCTACGTAAATCACTTAGTACGGTTCACTGTATAGAGTTCTCGTCAAATAAATTTATGACTTCCATTGTTGATATCTCAACTTAAAATTAGGTTATCAAGCTATTAACATCAGGTATTCTGAAACTATTTCTGGGAATACTAAAATATTATGTGTTTATGTTATTTGAGCACGGAACACCTCTTCTTCCATATGTCTCTCTGATTTAGAAAATATGTAAATAATCCTTTTGTGTGAATGAATGCTTATTATATAATAATTTTGGCAAAATTTTTCATTAGTATTCATTTCCTCATTTCTTCCTTCCATATATATTTATCATTAAATATGTCATGTATGGTGTAGATCATGAGTATACAAATAAATTAGACATGTGATCCAAGTGGAGGAAACAGTTACATAAAAAATGAGGGTAATGAGATAGTTGCTATGAAAGCTTTAGGAAGAGTATAGAAAACACAAAGGAAATGTCCAAAGTTCCTTAATTAAAGGACACACCTAACTAAATTCTAAAAGCTGAATAGTATCTAGGCAAGCAAAGAAGTACAAGTGTTTGCATACACAATAGAAAGAACAGTTTATAGATGCATTAAGCAGCTTATTTTCTGCAGGAAAATGCAAGGAATTTAAAGCATTCTAAAAACAATTAATACATAAAATTTGCAGGTGAGAGACTACGTTTTAAATTTAGAATGCAAACTTTGAAACTTTATGAAGTAGGACGCACATAGGAAATATAATAAATATGGAAAATATATATTATATTTGTCATAAATTCTCATGAAAGATTGACAATCGGCATAAGTAAAATCTAATAGAGGAGTGGGATCATATTTGAGAATTATGGGAGGCAATCACTAGGACTTGGTGATTGAGCTGGTGTACAGTATTGGCCAATCAGAAGCAAATAACTATATGTTTGGATTGGTCAAGTGAGCGAATAATTGTACACTGTTCTGAATTGAGAATATTTTCAAGAACAGTGCTTTTAAAAATATTTTTTATGTGGATATAATTTTAAATGTAGAGAACTTTGCAAGAATATTTCAAAAAACACATTTATAAGATTGACCCAGATTCACAAATTGTTTATACTGGATTTTGAGCACTTACTTTACCATTTCGTACATAGATAGATAATTTTTTCCTGAACTGTTTATGAGTAAGATGAAGACATGGTGGCCCTTTATTCCTAAATATTTCTATATGTATTTACCATGGAAAAGGATATTCTATTGCATAACTATCATATTATAATCATCATCAGAACACTTATCATTGAAACGGTACTATAAGCTAACCTACAGTCAACATTCAAAGTTAGACAGAAGTACAAAGGAATTATACAGCTACATTTTTTCTTGCCCAGTATCCAATCCAGGGTCACACATTGCATTTAATATTCATGTCTCTCCAAAATCCTTTAATCTGCAACAGCTCCTCAGTATTTCTTTTTCCTCTCTCTTTCTATTTTTGTTTTGTTTCTGAGCAATTATTTACCTAATATTTTAAAAACTTTTCTTGAAGTCTAACTTTCATACAAAATCACATGTGGCACAGCTTAAATGTTTTTCACAACGTAGACATCCATATGTAACCACCTCATTGAGGAATATATATGTGTGTCTTTATGCCAATGTCATACAGTTTTGATTACTGTCGCTTTGTAATATGTTTTGAAATCAACAGCATGATGTCCCAGCTTGTTCTTCATTCTCAAGATTGTTTTGGCTATTCAAAGTCATTTCCAGTTCTATAAGAATTTTACAATTGTTTATTCAATTTTGCAAAAAATTCACTATGGATTTTGACAGGAATTTCATTGAATCTATGGACTGCTTTGTATATTAATGACATTTTAAAAATATTAATTCTTCCAATCCATGAACATGAGAGTTTTTCTTCTTTATTTGTGTATAATTTAATTTCTTTCAGAAATGTTTTGTAGTTTTAGTATTATTGTAAGTCTTTTAACTCCATGGTTAAGTTTATTCCAAAGACTTATTCTTTTTGTTGCTATTGTGAAAGGGATTTTTGTTTTTTAATTCCCTTTTCAGATTGTTTGTTGTTAGTATATAGAAACACAACTGGTTTTTGCAGGTTAATTTTGTATCTTGCAATTTTGCAGAATTTATTTATTATTTCTAAGAATTTGTTTTGTAGAATCTTCAGGACTTACTACATGTAAGGTCATGTCATCTTTGCACAGAAATAATTTCACTTCTTTCTTTTTTGATTAGGATGACTTTTATTTACTTTTCTTGCCAAATTGCTCTACCAAGGACTAGCAGAATTATGTTGCATGTAAGTGGCAAGAGTGATCTTTGTCTTGACCCTGATCTTAGTGGAAAAAAATTTTGATTTATTTTTTAACAATGAGGATGATGTTAGCTGAGGGCTCCTCATCTATGGTTTTATTATATTGAAGTACATTTCTTCTATACCTAATTTGTTGAGAGTTTTTATCATGAAATGTTGTTGAACTTTGTGAAATGATTTTTCTGCTTTTATTGAAATGATCATATTACTTGTTCCCTTCGTTATGTTGATATACTGCATCATATTTATTGACTTGCGTATGTTGAACTATCCCTGCAGCCCAGGTATGAATCACACTTAGTCATGGTGTGTGATCTTTGTAATGTGCTCTTGAATTCAGTTTGCATATATATTGTTGAGAATTTTTGTATCTATGTTCATCGTGGATATTGGTCTGTAATTTTCTTCTCTTGTCATACCTTGTTTTCAGGGTAATGTTGGTCTCATAAATGAGTTTGGAAGAGTCCCCTCTTCAACTTTTTGGAAGAGTTTGAGAAGATATGAAGTCAATTCTTTCTTTCTTTCTTTCTTTCTTTGCCAAGGAAGATTAGCCATGAGTTAATATCTGTTGCTAATCTTCATCTTTTTGCTTGAGGAAGATTTACCTTGAGCTAACGTCTGTGCCAATCTTCCTCTGTTTTCTACGTGGGTTGCTGCCACAGCATGGCTGCCAGTGAGTGGTGTTGGTCTGTGCCTGGGAACCAAACCCAGGCCACCAAAACAGAGTGTGCCAAACTTAACCTCTAGGCCATGGGGCTGGCCCCTGAAGTCAATTCCTTACTTTTTTCTTTTCCTTTTTTTTTGGGGGGGGGGGGTGGGCGGCGAAGATTAGCCCTGAGCTAATTGCTGCCAATCCTCCTCTCTTGCTGAGGAAGGCTGGCCCTGAGCTAACATCCATGCCCATCTTCCTCTACTTTATATGTGAGACATCTACCACAGCATGGCGTTCCAAGCGGTGCCATGTCCGCACCTGGGATCCGAACTGGCGAACCCCGGGCTGCCAGAAGCAGAACATGCGCACTTAACTGCTGCACCACTGGGCCGGCCCATGAAGTCAGTTCTTTAAATGCTTGGTAGAATTCACCATTGAATCCATCTGGTCCTGTGTGTTTATTTACTAGGTGGTTTTGATTCTAATTCAATCGTCTTATAAGTTAGGGACATGTTCAGATGTTCTATTACTTCATGATCCAGTCTTGGTAGGTTGTATATATCTAGGAATTTATTCAGTTTTTGTGGGTTATCCAATTTGTTGGCTTATAATTGTTCATCATAGTCTCTTATGATTCTTGGCCTTGCTGTGGTATCAATTGTAATGTTTCCTCTTTAACTTGTGATTTTACTTACTTGAATCTTCTCCTCTTTTCTTACTTTAGTTAAAGGTTTGTCAACTTTGTTAATATTTTAAAAATCGAATCTTAGTTCTTGATGTTTTCTATTCTCTATTTTGTTTCTTTCTGCTCTACTGTTACTTCTTCTGCTGTTAATTTGGATTTAGTTTATTTTCCTTTTTCTAATTCCCTGATGCAGATTTAGATTATTTTTTGATGTTTTTCTTTCTTGTTTAATATAGTCATTTATTGCTATAAACATCTGTCATAGTACTGCTTTTGTTACTTTCCTTATGGTTTAGTATGCTGTGTTTTGTTTCATTGGTCTCAAGTGATTTTCTAATAACCCTTTTGATATCCTCTTTGAACTATGACCCATCACTTGTTCAAGAGTGTGTTCATTTCTACAATTTTGTGAATATTCTAGTTTTTATTCTGTTATTGCTTTCTACTTTCACTATACTGTAATCACAAAAGATACTTGGTATTATTTCAATATTCTTACACTTTTAATATGTGTTCTCTGACAAAACATGTTATCTACCCTGGAAAATGTTTCCATTGATGCTTTGGGGTGGGATGTTCCGTATATGTATATAAGGTCCATTTGGACTATAGTGTTCAAGTGCTCAGTTTCCCATTGATTTTTGTCTGGATGTTCTATCCATTATTGAAAGTGAGGTGTTGAACTCTTGCTATTTTTGTGTTGTGGTCTATTTCTCCCTTTGTATGCACTAATATTTGCTTCATATATTTGGTGATTATATATTGGATATATTTTTGTAAGTATATTTTCCCTGTGAATTCACCCCTTTAATATTATGTAATGTCTTTCTTTGCTTTTTATGACAGTTTTGAGTAAAAGTTTGTTTTGTCTGATGTAAGGCCACTGCTGCTCTCTCTTGATTACTGTTGGCATGGGATAAATATGTCTGACTATCCATTAACATGTTGTTTTATTCCATTTGTCACTGTGTTGTTCACTCCTGTTTCATATAGTTGTGTTTATATAAATTTTATCAAAAGCCAAGGTCATTATGACTCAAACTTGTTTCTGCTTCATTCAATGAGTATTTTGTGCGAAATTATCTTCTACCTCCACATCTTGAATGATATGGTCTCCTTCTTTTTTTCTAATCACGTTTCTCAGGTTATTTCTTACTCTTATGATGCATCCGTCCAGAATTAGAGATCCAGATGTCTCTCCCCATACCCTTGGTTGTTTTTAAAAATCATCTTATTGATCTTGAAGGTTAATTAAAGAAAATTTATACCTGATGTCTGTCGATGCCGCAGTCTGAAAGAGGATGAAGCTGTGTGGAGAGAGGAATAGCAAACACTGAAGAAAGACCTGAAGTCTGTTTTAGGAGTCAGTTTCTCATACTCTAGGTTTATGTTTGGCTCATACTTTACAGAATGTCTCGTTCAAGCAGTCTTCTTTGTTTACCATGTTGGCATAAATTCTCTATGATGTTGCATAATACCTTGAAGTCTTCAGAAGTTTTGCTATTGAAGACCATTGAAACACAGCAAGGAGATGTTTAAATTGTTTATTGTTCAATGTCAATTTTACTTAGGTCCTAAAAAGTCTCAGGCATTATCCTGTGTGTCATTAATATAAGTGTAAATATGACACAGGTCCTCTACACTAAATATTTGCTGTAGGCAGTCTCTAAATGCAGTGGGACTTATTTGTCTATGTATTCAATTCTAGAACATAAACCTCCAAATTTAGGTAAAACTCAAATTAGTTAAAATCATTAAACCTTGTGGCTCTGAAAGGATGTCTTCTATTTAAGTACAGATCACACTTTTGTTTCCCTAAAAAATACATTTTTGAACATGCCAATTTTTCTCTATCAATCTTTTTTGTGCGTTCTTTCTTATGCAATTTAGTCAATGTTTATAGACTTTGGCTTGCATCATATACTTTTTGTATTGCTGATATTGGTATTACTAATTTTACATTACTTTTATATTCATCTTTATTTCAGAGAAAGCAGACAAAAATAGATAAGTGATTTCAAATTTCTCAAAATAAAGATTCACAAGCAAATATTTAAAAAATAACCAGAATCCTAGCTGTGGGTTTGGGTTAGCTGTTGAGAATATTGATGTGTGACATGGTCCATGAAAGTTACCTGCAATCAAGTATTGTTGTCTGTAATTTTGTTTCTATGTTGGCCTACGTGTTGCCAGAGAGTAACCTCTAGGTTTAAATTGTTAGGCCCCAAATAGAAGAACAGAAAAAATTTGAAATCTCCGCATAAGAGAGTTTGTTCTTTTTATGAATAGCAGATAGAAATTCTTAAGTATTTTGATGATTTGTTAAATATCTCCTTCATTATAAGCATCTGATATTTAAAGATTTGTTTTTTGTATTTGATATTTGTAGAAGATATAACTTTCCCATATTCAAGTCACTCCTTTTAACCAACCTGAAATCTCTATAGATGGAGTCACTAATGATCAAGGTGTTTTTTTGGAGAAAAACATTTTCAGGACACGGGCACGGATTTGTTTGGTTTTCACTCCATAGACAATAGGGTTGAGAAAAGTTGGGACTAATAGATAAAGGTTTCAAAGGAGGATGTGAACATATGGTGGTATTTGTGAACCAAATCTATGTGTGAAGAAAGAGAAGAAAGCAAGGAGGTAGAACTGCAGGAAGACACAAATGTGGGCAATGCATGTGTTAAAGGCCTTGAATCGTGCCTCCTTCTGGGGCAATCGAAAGACAGTGATAAAGATCTGAACATAGGACAAGGTGATAAAGATTATGTCAAACCCTAAGATGGTGAAGGCAACAAAGAGACCGTATATCTTGTTGATCCGGATATCTTCAGTAGCCAGCTTCACAATGGCCATGTGCTCACAATAAGAGTGGGAGATGGTTGTAGTTCGGTAGAGTTTAAGACGACATTTAATAAGTACCAGGCATGGTGCTGTAAGTATAGCAGCCCTGAGTGTCACCCCAACTCCCATGTAAGTCAAGAGTTGTTGAGAGAAGATGGTGGCATGTCTCAAGGGGTCACAGATGGCCACATAGCGATCTAGGGCCATTGCCAGTAAGACCCCTGATTCAATTCCCTGGAATAAATGAATAAACCACATTTGTAGAAGGCAAGCATCAAAAGAAATCTCTGGCAAATGAAACCAGAAGATACCTAACATTTTGGGAAGAATACAGGTGCTAAGCGCCATATCTGTGGCCCCCAACATGGCCAAAAATATGTACATGGGCTGATGGAGGCTGTTTTCATATTTGATTATAACTAGAATTAGGGAGTTCCCAATCACAGCAATGAGGTACATGACAGAGAATGGAATCCCAATCCAACACTGCACTGACTCCAGGCCAGGAATCCCGATGAGTGTCAGTACAGAGGGCATGAAGATGGAGCCATTGAATATGAGCATGGTGGTGTGGTCAGCAGAACCAAGGAGTGATAATCCTGTTTCATCTTCTATTCCATGGCAAGACTTCATGAATAATAAATAAGAACAAATTAATTTATTTTAGCATAATATACTTTAGTTACATTAGGAGTATACAGTCCTATCTTTATTATTGAAATATATTTGACATATTACATTTTGTAAGTTCAAGGTGCACAACAAATTGATGCATATATTGCAATATGATTGCCATTATAGCTTTAGCTAGCAACTCTGTCATGTCAACTAATTGTCTTTCTTTTTTTGTAGGGAGTATAATTAAAATCTAGTCTCTTAGCAAGTTTAATATTTATAAGACAGTGTTGTTTATTATCACTCTACTGTGCATTAGATCTCCAGAAGTTATTTATCCACTAGTTGCAAGTTTCTACCCTTAAATAACATCGTTCTAATTTCGCTAACTGTAATTCCCTGGTAACCATCATTTTACTCTCTGTTTTTATGAGTTTTTCTTTTTTAAGATTCTACATATTATACAGTGATATAATAAAGCATTTATCTTTCTCTACCTGATTTACCTCACTTAGCATAACGTCCTCAGAATCACAAATGTCAGGATTTCCTTCATTCTCCTAGTTGATTAAAGTAATCATCAGAGCAATGCAATTCAAAATCACAATGAGATATTATCTCAGACCTGTTAGAATGGCTATCATCAAGAAGACAAGAGATAATAGGTGTTGGTGAGGATATGGAGAAAAGGGAACCCTGTACACTAATGGTTGGAATGTAAATTTATTCAGCCACTATGGAAAACAATATAGGGATTCATAAAACAATCAAAAACAGATCTATCCTAGTATCTAGTCATTACACTTCTGGGTAGATATCCAAAGGATATGAAAAAAGAATATTGAAGATGTATCTGCACCACCATGTTTACTGTGGTGTGATTCACAATAGCCTAAATATGGAAACAACCTTAGTGCCCACCAACAGATGAATGTATGAAGAAGATGCTGTATATATATACAATGCAATATTTTCCATCTTAGTTTTTCCTTTCCAGTTACTCCTCTCTTATATTCTATCTCTTTTCACGAAGTCACTGCAAAGCCAACCATCAGGTTCTATATTTCTACTTCACTTAATTCTTTTCAAAGAGCAAAATTAAATGTATTTTTCTTTCTGGTCCTTGACTACTGTACGAAACAGATTTCCTTTATCTTGCATTTGTTGCACGTCTGTCGTTTTTCATGACCTACCAATTGGAATTAGGAAAAGAATCATTGAACGCAGAGTAAAGCTATTTCAAGGACTCCAACTTCGTTGCCAATAAAGGTTTCACTGTTGTGGTAGACCTCTCTGCTGATCATAATCAGAAAACAAGTTTGATGAGAATATTTTCTGTTTTGAAGTTCACTAGCTTGTCTTCTCAGGTTAATCTCGTCATAGTCTGATCCCTCTCCAATAGATGCAGAATGCTTTTAACCTAATTTTTCAAAGTTTCAGTGTTTTCCAAAACCCAGTCACACATTGTGCAACTCTTCCTACTTATTATCTGAGAAAAAACATCAATTATTTTAAATTCACATCTATGTTCCTTTGCTGTCCCTTACTACGCCCTGCTATTTGCACATCTCTTGTATTCAATGCCAAGCTCCAATCTATGCCTTTTGCTCTTTTCTCTCCCCATCAATAACCATTATTCCATCCTTAAGCCTTCTTATTAAGAATTTGTAATAGCATAGACTGTCTATGAATCGTAATGTTTTCATTTCTTATACCCTAACGCATCTTATATTCATTCTAAATACTATGATTTCTATGGATGTGATAACTTTTTCTATACATTGTTTTTCATGGAACTAGATCCATCCTCTTTCTCTTGCCCTTCACTGGTCACTCCAACATACAACACTATAATTTTCAAAGCCTCCTATGAATGGCTTTATCTTATCATTTTCAAAGCCTTTGAGGTTTCCTTGCCTGCTGATTGCTTAGTCTTTATTTTTCTCTTCTTCAGGAAAATATTTCCTCCTCACAATATTCAAAATATTAATTGACAAGTTATATTTATTATCTGTTAGTAATTCCAAAGCTCAATTTCTGAAATTATTTCAGCAAAGTATAAAATAGATAAAGACAGTGAGAAGGATCCAAAACAACAGATTGGGGACATAGAAAAATCTCACAGTTGCGTTCTCTCCATCATCCTTCAAATGTTTTCACCTGAAAAACGAAGAGTATCTGAGACCTCTAAGGTCACCTAGAACACAACTCAGATATTTAGTGAGCATTTCATCTAAATGAGCATTTTTCCTGAATGACTTGAAGGGCATCACTTCCTCTGAATGTTTCCCAGTTTAAACAGGCATAATTTCCTGAGCTTTTAGCAAATAGGGTTTCCGTTCATTTATCAGCTCAGATCATTCTCTAGAGATCATCCTATTTGTCAACTCACTTTAAAATTTGTCATCCATTGTGTCATTAACTGATTCAGAAATGTTCTGAAAAGCGTGAGACAAAATTTTTATACTATTTGAACACTCAACTACTGTAAGATTCTATTTATTTCCTGTCCACCTGGCTTCATATAGGATCACGTGGATTATGTGTTCTCTTTGAAACCAGTCCTCCACTTCTCCACGCTCAGTGTGGAAACTCAAGCCCAAAGACTTACCAGAGATCCTCTGGGGTAACACACATAGGAGCCATAGAGTGGATCTTTTGGGTGTTTCAGTTAGTGAAGGACAAGTGTTTTGTACTATAGGACACACCTGGAGGATTGGTTTTCTCCAATCCCTGGTGAGTGTTTGGATTCACTTGGGATGAGGGTGAAAATGGAGGCACAATATGGTTCAGAACTTAGAAGAGTCATTGTCTAATAACAGTTCTGCAACTAAAAGAAATTCCCAAACTCTGGTTTCTCTTTAGGCCTGAGAACCAAAATGGTTTCCTTTTAAAAATTCCTAAGAGAAGAAAGTGTTCCAACACAACACAAAAGAAGTCAATGACAGTATTTACAAAAATAATGAGCCAATAAAAGTAAATAAAAATTCTTTTTTTGTTGTTGTTACTGAGGAAGATTAGCCCTGAGCTAACATCTGTGCCAATGTTCCTGCATTGTTTGTATGTGGGTCACTGCAGAACCTGACTAACAAGTAGTGTGGGTGCGTGCCAGGATCCAAACCCGCCAAGCGAAGCGCGCCAAACTTAACCACTATGCCATGGGGACAGCCCCTAAAAATTCTTGAGATATTCAGACTAATCAATATAGATGCACTGACAGAAAAATAAAAGAAATATTTCTGTAATCTAGTTCCAGTCAGAGAAGCACTGATTTCTTGTTTATGTCCATGAAGGGGCTGACTGGAAAGTTCACTGCAATCACCTTCACTTTCTGAGCTTCTTGCGATGAACTTTGATGACCCTAATCTTTCCTGTATCCAAACCAAGTCTCACCAAATTGTCACAATCACATTCCAAATTAGGCTGAAATGATTTTATGTATTTTCAAAGATTTTAGCATCATCCATTATATCTTTATGAACTTACCAGCTGAGAGGCAGCAGCAGAAACCCATTTAGCTCTTTTGTTCTCTGTAGTCCCCAGGCATTTTAGTTTGCCAGGTTTCATCAGTGCTCCAAGAGAGGTAACACAGAAATCAGCTCTTCGATTGGTCCCTCAAAAACCCAGATCCTTGGGGAGTCACTTGGACTCACTTGGAGAAGGCAAGCAGTTGGAGATTTCTCCAGCTCCTTCTATACTGAATTGGTGGTTGGGGAGATAATATGGAGAGTGACTACCTGCTAGTCCAAATCATGGCTTTTCTTCTCAGTGGCTCCCACCCTGGCACCTTTCCTGTTAGCACTTAGATTCAGGGACGTTGTTGAGTGGGTATCTTGGCGGGAATAAGAAGGGTCTGGGGCTTCCTATTCTGCTTCTCATTGATATTGTCCCTCCTTTTTTTCTTTCTTTTTTTTTCCTTTCAATTTAACATGTCTTTATTTTTGCAAGAACTCATACATTTCTTTCAACAAACTCAATTCTTTCTGTTGATAAGAAAATACGTATACTTCGGTCTTTATTGGCTTAGGCTGCCATAACAAAATACCAGTGACTAGATAGCTCAAACAACGGAAAATATTTTGTCATAGTTCTGAAGTCTAGAGTTCCAAGATGAAGGTGCCAAAATGGTCAGTTTCTCATGAGAGTTCTCTTTCTGGCTTGTAAATGTCTGTATTCTTGCTGTGTCCTTACACGACAGGTAAGGAAAGAATACGTTCTCTGTTGTCTCTTCTTATGAGGTCAGTAATCTTATCTCGTGGGTCTCACTTTCATGACCTCATCTAAACCTAATTATCCCTCAAAGGCTCCATGTGCCATTATATCACATTGGGAGATAGAGATTAACACATGAATTTTGGGGAGTCACATTTCAGTCCATAGCAAGTGCTTATATTACTGGCTCAGAGTTGCCTTCATATAAAATAACTAAATTAAAATGAAAAGGTTTTGCTATTAACAAAAATTCTTAAAAACTGTATTTTTACTTAAATGCTTTAAAAGATGATTTTGCTTTCTAATGTTTATTTCAGTGCAAATATTTTCTTTTATTCTAATGTTGTTACAAAAAGGTGGTGGGAGGTATGAACATTTAGACACAACAGGCCTTTCTTAGTATTAAACTCATTTTTTTTTCTTAAAGATTGGCACCTGAGCTAACAATTGTTGCCAATTTTTTTTGTGTCTTTCTGCTTTCTTTTCTCCCCAAATCCCCCCAGTACATAGTTGTATATTTTAGTTGTGGGTTCTTCCAGTTGTGGCACGTGGGACGCCGCCTCAGCATGGCCTGACAAGTGGTACCATGTTTGCGTCCAGGATCTGAACCAGTGAAACCCTGCGCTGCCGTATTGGAGCGTGCAAACTTAACCATTCAGCCAAGGGGCCAGCCCCCTAAATTCATTTTTATGTGAAATTTTGTGAGCTGAGTCTTTATGACTTTCTAATTTACAGAAGCATCATAAAAAGATATGCATTTCAAAAAACAATCAACCTCAGTGGTTTCTCTCCTTTTTTTTTTGGGGGGGGGAGATTAGCCCTGAGCTAACTACTGCCAATCCTCCTCTTTTTTTGCTGAAGAAGCCTGGCCCTGAGCTAACATCCATGCCCATCTTCCTCCACTTTATGTGTGGGACGCCTACCACAGCATGGCGTGCCAAGTGGTGCCATGTCCGCACCCCGGATCCAAACCCGCAAGACCTGGGCCACCAGAAGCGGAAGGTGCGGACTTAACTGCTGTGCCACCGGGCCCGCCCCCAGCCTCAGTGGTTTCTATGGACAAAACAAATTAGGTAAATGTCACATGGCAATGTGATTTTAATAAAAAAGGAAAATTACACCCAAAATGATATGTTGCTTGAAAAAAAATCACATTGGGAGCACAGTCTGGCAATGGAGAACAGAGCCATCCAGTAAATGGGCAGTGTGTGTAGTAAAACGTAAAATTACTGATCACGAGTTAGTCTGTCAAGCATTTCCTTGAAAGTCACCTCCTCCTCCTCCTGTGTTTCTCTTCCTCATCTTCCTCCATCTAAAGGATTTAAAACAATTCATGGGCTCTAATGCTATCAGGATGTAATGTAAAAATTAATGATAAATGTTTAAGAGCAATGCAAGCCCTGCATTTGCATGATCCTGTATGACCCTCGTAGCTACTCATGCGGCACTATATTAGGGAGGATTACACAGAGGCTCAGAAAGTTCTGTGACTTGCTGAATTTCACAGAGTTAATTCACAGGGTTAGAGATGGACTTCAGGTCAGGCATTGAAATCTGAATCTCATGCTTTTTATCACTATATTGGAGTTAATTTATTCAAATATAACTATTTATTATTCAGGAGTAATCCTCAGATATTCAGGTAGAAGTTGACCTGCACTGGGCCCTCCCGCTCATGTGAATAGATTACTCTCATTCTTAGCCATTGGCTGGTTCCATCACAAATAACCTGGTCAAAGAAGCCCATGTGTTCTCACTCTGAGAAACTTTGTAACTAGACTGTTTCTCTATCCAGATGAATTAGGGTTGTTCACCTCTGGTGTTGGCTGCAAACAGCAAATTTGAAATTGTAAAGTGTCAAGTATCAAAAGGTAAATGTTTTACCTATTTGGATGTGGAATCTGTTCTGGAACAGACCTCCAAACCACTAAAATCTTCTCTATTATGGTAGGATGGAAAATTTAAGAAATAAATTTAAGGGTGGATTTTAGTATCCACTGCATATGCAAGAGAATGTAGAGTTAGATTTTTCCTGTTGTCTTTGAATTGTGGCTAAACCCAAAGCTGTGGGACACAAGGCACTGAGTTTTCCTTAGTCACTACTAGCTGCCAAGGTTGCTAAATAGCATTTGTCCCTACTGCCACCACTAGTTATCATCTCTCCTCTTCCCTCTCCACCCAGTTTTCTCCTGTTGTGTTAGAACTTGAGCGACAGAGAATATTCACAATTTACCCTTGAAGTTTCTTCCTTCCACTGCCCTTGGAGGTGGAGACTGGTGTTTCTCCATCCATGGAGCAAAGTGAGTCAGCTTTATTAAGATCCTCATGAAAATTGGAGGTGTCTCAGAAAAGGGGAGACTGACACTCTGTCCCTCTAAATATTTACTTAGCTGCAGAATCTGGAGACTTATTCTGTTGCTAAAAGTAGGACGTGCTTTGCTTTTGTGTCTCTTCCCTCACTATGGGACTCCCTCATAGCTAAGGGAAGTGTTCGTGTCTGTTGTTGGAAGAGATGTTCCTGGTGAGGACGAAGGAGATAAGTTGCCCCTTGGAGGGGCCTTGGGATGCTGGACGGATTTCTGACACAGATAAATCATGCATGAAACTTCACATACACACCGCTTATGTAAAGGCTGCCACATGAGAAGAAGCCACCAGAACCAGATTGAAATCAGCCTAAACTGGAGGTAGAGCAGGGACCCGCCCTAACCAACATGTGGAGACCATCAAATAAGGAGAGTTTTGTTACCCTATCTGCGTTCCCTTCCTGTCTCTACATCCAGAGTAACAAATAAATATTAGAAGGAAGAAAAGAAGTTGTCTCAGAGACAAACTACCCCCCCCCCCACTTCAAACACTAAAGATTGCATGTTGTGGGAGAAGGAGATAGGAGAGCAGAAGAGTTTTGAGTCAAATGCGAAATTCAAGTTTTAAGAAAGAACCGCATTCAGTCTTATTTACTGGAAAATTTCTGGTAACTGGAAATGACCATGGAATCATCCAAAGGCATTGTTAAGGTAGCAATCACCTAGCTGGAGAAGCAAATTTGACCAGCAATGCTGTTGGGCATAGTTGGAAGAAAACAGTCATTTCATAATTAAACTCCAAGAAATTGAGGCTTCTCAATCAGTAGGTTGATTTATAAGTGAATTGTTGCTCCCAGCAAGTTTCTGTGTAATTTTCCTTCTGGATAAGCTTACACTTACTTTTTGTTAAGTAGACCACAGCTCACCAATAGAATTTTCTGTCATGATAAAAATGTTCCATATGTATTCTGTCCAATATAGTACCCACTAGACACATGAGGTCACTGAGACTGAGGAACTGAATTCTAATTTATTTTAATTTAATTAGTTTTTATTTAAATTTAAATAATACTATTTTCCTAGTAGCTGCAGAGTTGAACAACCTTGGTCTACATTCTTTAAAAAAGAAAATTGGTTAGAGGCCATAGGAAAGGTAAGGAAAGTTCTATGCTAACAGTTGTTTTTCTTTTCCTGTAAATTAATTTATTCCTTTATTAAAGGGTGCTATAGAAGCATCAATGCGTATTAACTTTGCCAGGACTTATATTAATCCAATTAAAAGAAAACCTTGGCTTTTGAAGTGCAACATGTTTGAATATCCATTTGTCAACTTAATATTGTGGAAAGAACTAAATGCTTGGATTTTGCTCCAGAAAAATTTAGCCGTAGAAAACCATCCTGAAAGATCATTTCTGCGTGTGTATTTTTCCAGAAATATTTGCTTTGACCTTTAAGTTACATTAAAAGCAATCATTTCTTCCTTAAATTTATTCTGTTTCCCAATACTGCTGTCTTTCAGGTAGAGGGATCATGCTGAAGAATGGCTAAATTAAGGAGTTTAAATAGCCAAAATGAGCCAGGTACCTTTTTAGTGCATATGGGTTCTTAATAATAGGCCTGCCAGGATCACGATGGACAGGATGGTGTTCTTATACATTTCTGATATAAGAGAGCTATGTTCTGCATTCTCTTCTTATCAACACAAACCAGTAATAAAATTATTATTAATTTTTAGATGAAGTGGATGTGTCTAGATTTGTTAAGGCAAAAGAAAGACAAACAGAATTCCTTATACTGATGATGTTCTGCATTAGAAGGAGCTGTTCATCATGATTGCCTAACCATTAAGAGAGCTAAAATATGTTTTTTGGCTGATGAATTTCAGTATTCAAATAGTGAATATGTTCAATATCTTTACCCAACAACTTGGCATTTTATTGTGAAATCTTCCTGCGTTGTCTCCACAAGGAGCACTGCGGCTGCAAATCAGTTATTGTCAGCAGATGCCCCAGCTGGCTGCCTGCAGGACAAATTCTGCCATGAAACTCGCTGCCACCGTGAGTTTTTTTTTAATTTTTTTTTTTTTTTTTTTAAGGAAGATTAGCCCTGAGCTAACATCCACTGCCAATCTTCCTCTTTTTGCTGAGGAAGACTGGCCCTGAGCTAACATCCGTGCCCATCTTCCTCTATTTTATATGTGGAACACCTGCCACAGGATGGCTTGACAAGTGGTGCATAGGTCCGCACCTGCTAACCCTGGGCTGCCAAAGCAGAACATGCAAGCTTAACCGCCGCACCACTGGGCAGGCCCTATGTTTCTGTATTTTTGACTGTCCTTCTTTCTTTATAGTGAAAGCTTTGAAGAAGCTAGACTATTTATTATCTAGAATATCCTTAATTTGTGTTTCTTTGATGTTTCCTCATGATTATATTCAGGTAGTGTATTTTTGTTAGTTTATCCATGTATTGCTTTATTCATACGTGTGTGAAAGAATAGAATCTGATTTTATTCAATGGATTATATCATTACAATAATTATTTATTTTGATGCTCAAAATTCCCTGAATTTGTGTAGAAAGAGCCCCTTCGAACTAGATATTGTGCCCTTTTTACACCTCCCAGCCATATTTTGAGCACTTCCTTACTTTCTGGCCCAGCATTATGGTCCTGACTTACTTTACACTTTCCCAGCTCCAGCCCTCGAAACAACCATTTTTCCAAGGAGCCCTGGTCTCTTTTAAGGAACAAAGTTATTGAGAAACCAAGATCTAGGCACAAGGGTCATTCGTTGCTACTGTTTGCTCATTGCTTTTAACTCCTCTCAGTGAACGTAGCTAGGAAACAGATGTACAGAAATAAACGTATATACAGCTTTACTTACAGAAACGCCCAATTATGTAATTGGTTTTATATTGCATATGTATGTATCTCTCTATTAAAAATAATGAATCCATACTTAAAATTCTAATCAGAATCCAAATCCTCAGTGTTCATTCTAGTCTCATGTCTTTCCATAACGGCAACTCTCTTCTCAACACTATGAAAATTATCTTCCACTATCCTCAATATTTTTGTCATTTTGTCAAGCCTAAAACACACATTGAGTAGTCTCCAGATTGATAGTCAATATTATTGTGAAAACAAACATAATACATCTTCAAATTTTATTGATATTACATTTTGTCTTGTGGAAATATTTACATATAGTAAAAAGTGTAAATCTTAGGCTTATCTCACGACTATTGTATTTCCCCAAAATTTATCAAGATATAGAATATTTCAATCACTCCAGAAAGTTCCCTTATCATGCCCACTCCCAATCAATGTCTTCTGCCTCCCACTCCTGCTGAAGATATTGCTTTTATTTTTTTCTCCTTAGATTAATTTCATCTGTTCTAGAACAACACATAAATAGAACTATAAAAATATGAACTGTTCAGCTTATTTTACTCACCAAAATGTTTTTGATATTTATTGATGTCAATGGGTATCTTAGTAGTTTTTTTCTTTTATGTAGTGCAAAAGATTTGCCCATTTTTGCCTTTTAATGATGGAGTCATAAGAGTTATTTACGTAATTTACATCTAAGTCTTTTGTCAGAATATATGTGTGTATATACATATATACGGCACAATATCATAGTCTGTTTATTAGTTATTAATTTTCTCAAAATTACACTTTTGTTGAAGTTAAGGTTCTTAAAAAGATGATATCTTATAGCTTTGTGTGTCCTAATGAAAGATTTCATCTCTTCAAGTTATGTAGATATTCTCTATTTATTCAATATTTTTCTTCTTAGAGGATCTGAATTTAGTTTCTAATTAAACATTTCAGTTTTATACTATTTTGTGTGGTATGTAATAGAAGTTAAGTTTCTCTCTATATACGTATACTAATTTTTACCAGTGGTTGCCGTTCCATTTTTAGAAAAGGCTCTCCATTTTCCACTGAATTGCTTTATAAACTGTAGAAAATCAATCAACTATAAAAATGTGGGTTTACTTGCGGATTTTATATTTGGTTTCCTTAATCTATTTCTTTATCTAAATGCTGATACCACACTGTCCTGATTGTTATAGTTTTATATTAAGTATTAATTTCAGGTATTGTAAATACTCAAAAGTAATTTTTTATTTTCAGATTACTTTGGATCTACTTCCTTTGAATTTCCATTTAAATATAGATTTAGGCTCTCAATTCTTATCACAAAAGTTTGTTAGGATTCCATTCAGGACTACTTTGGATCTTTAGATAAATTCAAGAAGAATTGACCTCTTAACAACATCGAGATTTCCAATCCTTGTACACGGTATAGCTCTCTACTTTTTTAAGTCTTGTCTACTTTTTCTCAACAATGTTTATAATTTACAGTATAGAATCCTTGCAATTCTTTTTTTTGTTTTCTTTTTCAGGAAGATTAGCCCTGAGCTAACATCTGCTGCCAGTCTTCCTCTTTTTGCTGAGGAAGACTGGCCCTGAGCCAACATCCGTGCCCATCTTCCTCTACTTTATATGTGGGATGCCTACCACAGCATGGCTTGACAAGCGGTGTCACGTCCACACCTGGGATCCGAACCGGTGAACCCCGGGCCGCCGAAGCGAAACGTGCACACTTAACCTCTGCGCCACTGGGCCAGCACCGCAATTTTTTTCATTTTCTTGTCCACATAAGCGTATCCTAAATGTCTCATGGTTTTATACGGATAGCAAATTTATATTTTGTATAGCAAATTATCAATTTTTACTTCCCAGTTATTTTTCCCAGCATGTAGATTATATTAAAAAAATTATGTGGACCTTACATCTTACAACCTTGCTAAAATCACTTATTAATTAATGGTATTCACTTTTTGATATAATGCTTGAGATCTTTCCTGTTAAAAACTATGTCCACTACAAATAAAATTTGAAAATTGGCATTGGCGGTGTGCAGCCTGAGGCCTTGCCCATAGGAGACAATATCACTATTCTTTGCTATAGTACCTTCTTCTCAGAGTTATCACCTAAAAGGTATGAAATCATAAAATACGGGCACAGGTATTACTATATAAAAACCCCATCATAACTTTTAATTTCAGTTTTAACTTCTCAAGTTAATGGCTTTTTCTTAAAAATCATTGTATTAGTCAGGATTCTCCAGAGTGTCAGAATCGATAGGATATATTTAGAGAGCGAGAAAAAGAGATTTATTAAAAGGAATTGGAAATTATGGATATTGGCAACTCTCTCAAGTTCTGCAGGGTGAGTTGGCAAGCTAGAGACCCAGGGGATCCAAATGCTTTAGTTCATTTGAGTTTGAAGCCTAAGAACCAGAAGAGTTGATAGTGTAGTTCTAGTCTGAAGGCCAGCAAACTAAGACACAGGTAGAGCCAATGCTACAGTTCAAACCCAAAGATAGCAAAAAAGTCAATATTCCAATTCAAAGGCCTCAGGAAGTGACATTTCTCACTTACTTGGGAAGGGTCAGCTTTTTCCTTCTATTCAGGTCTTCAACTGATTGGACAAGGACCACCACATTACGGAGGGTGATCTGCTTTACTTAGTCTACCAATTTAAATGTTAATCTCGTCCCAAAGCACCCTTACTGAAATATCCAGAATAATGATTGACCGAATATCTAGGCATCCTGGGGCCCAGTCAAGTTGACACATGCTGTTTTATATCCACTGAGAAGATATATGGCCACGCGCTCAAGTCAATTCACACAGGTGCACACACAGACACACACACATGCATTCACACCAACAATACGTGCCTTACTCATAGAGAAAACCCCTCCAATGACACATGATAAACTTTACACAGTGTCCACGGCCATTCTTGGTCTTCATATTTTCTTTGTCTTTCAAAATTGTACCTTACATTGAGAGAAAGAAACAAAACGAAACTGTGCAGTTGCCTTAAATACATTCTCTAGTTTAAATCTCCTCTATCATCTACTTGGCATGCTGTGTCCTTACTTGCTTGGACACTTATTCATCATAACTCAAAAATCAGACTTCCTAATTAAAATAGAAAATGAAACAAACATAACTCTAGTGACCGGGGCTTTCAGTTAGATTCGATGTTTCATCCTCTTCGCTAGCCTCATAATCTTTGTGGGCACCACTGCTTCTCTCTCATTTCCCTGACTCTCTCTCTCTCCCAGAAACATAAGGCTGCAAACCCATGAAACATAAGCATTGTGTCAAATTTAGCAGAATACCGCTATTCTCTGGCATAATATCTATAACATTATAGGTTTGTGATAGTACTTGATGAATGAATAAGGAAGTAAATGATGGAGGTAGCAGGAAAAGTATTGATGTGTAAAGTGGAAGATGAGTTCTCACGATTTTTGTGCCGGTGACTTCCTGAACGACCCTCAATAAGTACTGAACTTTTGAGATGTTTTCTCATTAGATACTTGAAGGGATTTTGTTTTGCAGGGGTGGAGGAGTTGTTTTGTATTTTTGGATAGAACACGATTAAGATGCACTTGCTCTGATTTTTTTTAAGATGACTGGGAAAATAAGAAAAATGGTCAACAACATGGCTTCATTGAGTACGTGGGCACCCTAGAACAATTAGACTTGGGTACATTTAAATTCAGTGAGAGAATCATAGTAATGTGAGAATCCATCTGGAGAAAAATTTTTACAGGAGGAAGCTGAACCAGGGACTAAAAAATAAAAGAGAGAAAGAAATAACATATGTTCACTATTTTGCTCTTTCTACATTTCTCATTCTTATGACGATGGTAGGATCCACGACCCCATTGACTGATAGTTGTCATGGGCGATGATATTTGAAAACCGTCTAACATGCTGGCAAATTTCACAAAAAAATTAAATAGAAAACTCAAGCTTCTCAAATAATGTGTAGTTTTGTTATTTTGTTTAGTTTTGAGAGTGTTATTGCATAAAGAGGCATGAAGATGTTAATCAAGGTGGATATTGTGAACGGAACATTTTTACCACACGGACACGGATCTGCTTGGTCTTTGCACCATAGACGAGTGGATTGAGAAATGGAGGGACCAGCAAGTATAAGCTAGAAAAAAGAATATGGATATACGGGGGGATATGAGAACCAAACCTGTGTGTGAAGAAGGAGAAGAAGGCAAGGAGGTAGAACTGGAGGAAGACACAGATGTGAGCAATGCAAGTATTGAAAGCTTTCAACCCAGCTTCCTTCTGGGGCAAACGAAAAACTGCGATAAATATCTGAATATAGGACAAAGTGATGAATGTGAGGTCGAAACCTGCAACGGTGAAGGCCACAAACAAACCATAGATTTTGTTGACACGGACATTTTCTGCAGCCAGTTTCACAATGGCCATGTGCTCACAGTAGGAGTGGGAGATGACTGTTGTATGATAAAATTGAAAACGGCACTTTATCAATACTAGGCATGGGGCTACAAGAATGGCAGCCCTGAGTGCCACGACAGACACTATTTGGGTGATTAGCTGGTGAGTGAAGATGACAGCATGTCTTAATGGATAACAGATGGCCACATAGCGGTCCAATGCCATGGCCAGCAGGATGCCTGACTCCATGCCCTGAAATGTGTGGATGAGCCACATTTGAAACAAGCAGGAATCAAAATAAATCTCTGGAATATGAAGCCAAAAGATTCCGAGCATTTTGGGCACAACGCTGGTACCAAGCACAATGTCTGTCACTCCTAGCACACCTAGGAAAATGTACATGGGCTGATGGAGGCTGCGCTCTGATATGATGATGATCAGAAGCAAGGAATTTCCAATCACAGCAATGAGATACATGGCACAGAATGGGATCCCAATCCAGCACTGCACAGACTCCAGGCCTGGGATTCCTATTAGTGTCAACACAGAAGGCATGAAGACTGTGTTGTTGGACACAGACATAGTGTCTTTGCACCTCCTGATGCGAAGGACAGAAGTTAGTCAGCGCTTCTGTTCCCTTTCTACCTCCTATTTTTATCCAAGGTCATCATATTGAATCTGTCAGAAATAGGTGAAACTCTAAGATCATATCATCTATATCATTCATACTACTGAAGGGAAAAGAGACCCATACAAACACATCACTGTTTTCAGGAAGAGCCTCCACAAGCGCTGTATCACAATAAGGTGTTATGTGCATGGCGGGAAAACTGCATTAGAAGCAGCACAATCACCTGGGTAAGGGAATTCGCTGCTGATCTGTCTGTTATCTCCATTCTGGACCTGTGGGTAAATAAATTAGTCTTGTTTATTTGGCCTGGAAATTGCATTTTAATTAGACTCTGATGTATCTCTCCATACCCCACATTCCAGATACTCCCCTAGAATGCTATTATCCTCAATTGTCTCTAACACAGGAAGAATCAGATGGGCAAGCCAATTCTTAGACTCTTATGAGTATTAGTATATAATGTTCCCTGTGAAAAAGATAAACGATAGAAACAGTTGACACCCAAGAGCTTAATATATTTATATATCTATATATATTTATATGATCTATGCAACATTATGTCTATACATAATAACTATAGGTTCCTATATATCTAGTAAGACTGGATGTCCTTTCAAAAGCATGTGAAGGAAGAGCTTCAGAAAAGATTTTTCAAATCCATGTACTTTAGGCGAGTCTGGGTCAGAATTCCTTGCTACTTTTTACATTTCTAGTAAAATTTTATTTTATTTTGCCTATATTTCCAACAGCTGAAATCCTTAAAATTAGTTGTGTGATTAAAATAGTGGAAATTCCATAATACATATTACAGAATACCTAGAGGAGAGGGATCTCTGGGAGGCAGGGAAACCTGCAGCAGCAATGCCCTCGCCAATTGCTTTTGGGAGCTGGTTCTTCTTTTCCAGGATACCTGAAGGATGTTGTTGGTTCTTATTATCACTATCAATCATCACTTTTAACTCATCAACTCTTTTCTCCTCTTGAGGTTCCAGTCTCCTTCCTTTGTGTTTTATGTTCTGCAGTGCCTTTTCTTCTATCTGCACCCTCTATATCAGTACCCAGTCAATGCATGAACCCCAATCTGCTTTGTGCTGGGGCCATCTGCCAATATATGGACATCTCCAGCATAGCCTTTCATACTTTTCTTTTGTCTCTGCAATACAGACACTCTCCCTCTTTGATTAGTCTGTCTATGATCTTGATTGTATGCTCATCTTCCAACAAAACTCACAGCAAGATCTGTATTATTGTGGGGTGCAGATCAATTTATTGAGCTTGAATTGGAGAAGAAATCTGCTAGCACAGATTGTAATGTTCCCTGGTGAATGTCTGGAGGAGGCATTATAAACATGGAATGAGGGATTTCCTAGCTTTAGAAAAACACAAGGAACTCAATAGATTTTAATTAAGCCCTCTTGGGTCCATCCACATCTAATATCCCTAAAAGCCTGTCTACAACTTGCAGAAATCTACTCTTTCTCCTCTTTTCTCTTTCCCCACGGGATAAATGTAGGGAAGTTAGTATATTCAAGTTTTCTTTTTATAAGCTGAGTTCCTTTTCTGCTGTCCATATTTGCAAAAAAATGTTAAGTCCTCTTACATGTAGAAACATTCCTCTGCCAATAAATTTTATTTAAAGAAATATCTTTGTGTCCTTTCTTTTAACTAAGGCATTTCTGGAAAGAAAAATCTCTATCCATAATTGCTCTTTTATCACACATTTAAATTTCATTCTCTAGCAGCCTCATTCCTCAGATTTTTAGTACATCGAAGCTATTTTTGCAAATTTAGTAATATTATCAGAATGACTAATTATGATGGACATTTTAAATCCTACTATATTGAGCTCTGAGCAAGTTTTTGCACATTTGTCTAAAGTTTTCTCCATCCTTTTCTTCATACCTTACTCCCTCTTTTCTTTTCATCCTCTCTTCCTTCTAAAAGCAGTTGTTACATGCCTCACATATATAAAGGCATCATACCATGTGCTCATAATGGAAAGAAAAAAGGGATACGATATATATATGCCTTCAAATTTCAGAGATATGGTGAGATGAATTAGTATGTCTTTTATCATGAGAATAAATGATAAGTTCTAAGAAAGACTTACATACATGGTAACTTTCTCCTTGACATAGTTCACCTGGTTTCCAGACTTTATTATATGTAGCTAACCTTAAGAGGAACTTGAGATAATGTTGAGACATTGGTAAGTTTAGGAAGATTATTTTCAGTGGAATGGAGGAGGGCATTCATAATGGATTACAGTGAAAATAAGAGATAAAGATGAAAAAACAAGTTACCCTAAATACTCTTTGCAGAATTTCCTCTGTGAAGGAGAGTGAAACAAAGGCACTGCTTCATATTGAATGGAATTGATTCAGAGGTCATCTTGGCATCTGAGCTAATCTTCAGCCTATTCTTGAGTCAGAAACAAACTATTTAGATTAGTTTATCATTTTAGTTCCCTCCTCCTCTATTCTACTGATTGTATTGAAATTTTGATGCTCCCCCAAATTCTATTCTTTTGACCTTCAACTATACAAATTTGTTAATAATTCTATCCTCTCAAAATAAGTTAGTATTTAACTTTATTGTGCTAACTCCTAACAATATTTCTAGCTCATATTTTCTCACTCTGCTCCAGAAACGTACAGCCAGCATATCTTATTCATTCATGCTGCACATCCTTTGAAAAATTACCCCTGATGACTTCATTTAATTGCAGGATAGGTAAACAATTTTCTCCCACTTTCTTGAAACCTTTGGAAACACCTTCACACCTAGATCAATACATACCTATTTTATTTCTTTTTTCCTTTTGGTTTGGCTACTAAATATTCTATAAAGTTATCAATTCTAATTTGTTTTCCAAAAATATAGATATTATTCATTAAGAATCATAGAGCAATCTGGCAGTCCAGGTCTTCAGCAGAATAGAATCAATTAGATTTATTTTCTGTCCATCTCTTTTTTAATAAAGCTGCTGCCGTTAAGAGATTTGTATTGCCAAAATCACTGAAAAACATCTGAATACAGAGTCAGAAATATATGTCCACACATAAGATCAATTGATTTTCCAAAACAACGTCAAAGTAATTCCATGGAGAAAGAATAGTATTTTTTACAAATAATCCTGAATCAACTTGACAGCTATAAAAAAATCAACCTTGCTACAAAACAAAAAGTAACTTGAAATGGATTATAAACCTAAATGTAAGATTTAAAATTATAAAATTGCTAGAAGAAAACATAACATTTTTTGTGAACGTGTATTAAGCAAAGATTTCTTAGAAAGGACCCAAAAGCATAAACCAGGAAAAATAAATCCATAAATTAGACTTCATCAAAAAAAATTCTTCTTTCAATGATGCTACTCAAGAGATTAAAATAAAGCCACAGACTTGGAGAACATATCACATATGTAGTCAGTTATTTGTATCCAAGATATATAAAAACACGTTTACAATAAATAAGACAAATTAGCTTTTCCCTAAAATATTTGTTTAGTAGCACTCCAAATCTTTTCCCCATCATGGGATTATATCAGAAGCACGGAAGAGAGCATAATGCTAAATTTACACTTATCTTCCCAAACTAGAAAAACTCAAGGAGGAAAAATTAACTAAAATATCTATAGAGCGTGAAATATTTCATATGTTTAGAACGATTTGAAGTTGCTTCACATACACACAGAAAAAGATACAGATGGGGCATAAGCACATGAAAAGAGACTCAGCGTCTTCAGTCATTGGAGAATGCAAGTTATATTCACAATGAGATGTAACTACAAACCAACTACAAAAGATTAAAATTAAAGACTAAGATTGATGATTTTTGATGATAATGATGAAAATCTAGAACTCTCATGCACTACTGGGAGGAATGTAAAATTGTATGGCCACCTTAGAAAGGAGGTTAATGTTTGCTTTAAAAGTTAACCTTACATGCAACATATGACCATGTAACCACACTCGTCGTATTTATCAAAAAGAAATAAAATAGTAGCCTGTGCAAGATTTTTACCCAAATAATCATAATAGTATTGTTCAAAATAGCCTAAAATTTTGGACATGTGGTTTCTTTTGAAAATACTGTAACATTGGAATTTTAATCCTAGTAGCTGAAAATTTACTGGAGCTGCATAGTTCCTGCCTTCTTCATATAGGGAAAAGTATCTTCATTTTGCTTCAGACTTCACTGGTCTTTATTGTTTTACATCTATTCTGTTTTATTTTTGTAGTATTTCTCGCCCTATAAATATTTTAGTTCTTTTTTTTTTTTTTTGGCTTTTCAGGTTTGAATGATAAACGTAACTTTAGCATCATGTTCTCTCTGTGCTACTGATAGCATCTCATACTGCAATCAAGTTCAGTGAATTTTTGACACAGTTATTTTCTCTTTTCCTGCTAGAAATTGATGGAATACTTGCACTCATGCAACACTAATCAATAAATAAGAGACTGGAACTAATTAATTGTTAGACTTGCAGTTTCGTAGGGAGATTTGTACTGATTGAATCGGAGCTAAAGCAGGGATAACAAGAACTATAGCTTGAAATGTCACATCACATTCAGAGATTTCTATCTCATCAGGCTGTACTCTGATGACAGGACAGCAGGCCGACCATAAATCTAAATCTATGTGACACATCACTGCTTTTTACCAGTATTTCCTTGTTTCCTTATTGACTATTCTCTTCTTTACATGTATAAATTTGGGGCTTTTTATCTTCCTTTTCATAAATGAATGAGAGCAGAATTGATGTGTCATTTATAGGTGGAGGCATTAAAATTCTGGTATTTATTTTCCATATTTTTTTCTTTCCCTGCAGAGCCTAATCTACGAGCTTCATATTGAAATAGTCAGAGGCTTCGTCAACTTCTCTCTTTGATAATTATATGAAGCAGAACTCCACCCTCCAGCCTCCATCCACAATGTAAACGTAGCATGAGATAGAGAGAAATTTATGTTTTAACCCACTGAGATTTGAAGACTATGATTACTGCAGCATAAACTAGTCTAAACTGGTGTGCAATAATGATGAGATGAGGCAGATTCTTGGTGAGATCCTAAGAGTAGATTAAGCCAATTATATCTAGGAACTAAACTGAGAATGAATAATATGCAATAAAATGTAATAAATAAAGTTTAGTTGCTCTTTTTAATATTACCTTATAATAATCATAAGAACCAATTTGCCCCATAGAATCTTAGAGGCTATGTCTGATGGTGTGGGGATTAAGTGTAAGACAATCTCTTAGTACCTAGAGTGGCGTCAAGTAGATACCCATTTTATAAAGATTCTCTTGAAGAAACTTTTAAATATCATTATTACACGACAAGAATTAGAAGAAACAGAGTTGAGAAAATTATGTCCTGATGAATCTCAAAGAGGAAAATGGTCTATTTAGTTGCCTGATATTCTTGAGATTCCAATTTCAAAATTAGATTTGAATTTTTAAGTTATGGGAACATTCATAATACAGTTGGTTAAAGAATGCATTTTTCAGTTGGATTGCCTAGATTTGAATCCAGATTCTGCCACTGACTGACTCTGTGATTTGGGGTGTGATCTTTGACTTTTTTGTTTCCATTTCCGTATCTGCACCATGTAGAAAATACTGATAATGGCTTCATATATTTGTTCTGTGGAATAAATGTTCTTGATCGACGTAAATCACTTAGTCTGGTAAACTCTATAGAGCTCTCATCAAATAAATTTATGACTTTATGATGTTTTTGAATTTAAAATTAGGATATAGAGCTACTATCAGGCAATGTGCAATTTGGCTGCATGATTCACATAATTTCATCCTCTTTGGGGGGAAAGCAATGACTATCATATAATAAAATCTAAGTACACATTGAGCAAATTCTACTAGGAACCACACTAACTGCTTTATATGCATCACTTTGTTTAATCTTTAAACCATCAAAGCTAAACTCTATTTTATCCCCTATTTGTAAATGAGGAGATTAAATTCACACAGGTCAAATCAATAGCAAAGTCCCATTGATATTAATAGTGAGATAGCTAGACTTTGGACACAAGTATGTCTGATTCAACTGTCCGCCAGCAAATTGCAGACTTAATTCATGCAGGGGCCACTTTTTCTTTGTGTAATTTTGATAAACTTACATAAATTAACTTAGTTTTTTCATTTGCATAATTAGATTAGTATTGCTATCTAATTTAAAGGATTGTCACGGAGATTATCAGTAATTATTGCTATAGAATGGCTTCTGAACTACCTTGAAAAGTTAAGGACTAGGCTATTAAAGTCATCGTAGTCCATTTTTATGAGATTTGACTGAATTGAGCACTTTCAAAGATAGATATATAAAAAATTGATTAAAACAGTAAATTGAGTAGATTAGATAAAAGCAGAAAAGAAAGTAATATAAATGATGCCACCCATCAACTATACACTTACATTTGTTCTAGATAGGAATCTTTATTTTTTTTAGGAAGATTAGCCGTGAGCTAACTACTGCCAATCCTCTACTTTTTGCTGAGGAAGACTGGCCCTGAGCTAACATCCATGCCCATCTTCCTCCACTTTATACATGGGATGCCTACCACAGCATGGCTTTTGTCAAGCTGTGTCATGTCCGCACCCAGGATCCGAACAGGTGAACCCCGGACCGCCGAGAAGCAGAACGTGCGAACTTAACTGCTGTGCCACCGGGCCGGCCCCAGAATCTCTCTTAATTACTTGGTTGACTGGTGATCATCCAAGACTGTGTGGTTTATGAGGATACTCATTGCAGTTTATGGAAAGCCAAAATCACCTGAAAAAGAAAAAAATGAGCCCTCTAGGCCCTCTCTGGGAGAGTCGTCTCAAATTGTTTCTTCTCTCTCTGCCCTCCTGTTGATCAGATGCATGTCTACTACTGAGTGATTCATGACAGCTACGGCTGTTACAGAAGTTGGGGCTTATGTTTTTTTAAAACGTTTCCTCCTAGAACCAGTATTTTCTGATTGCTGGGTTTTTCTAACTCATTAAAAATAAAATAGTTCCCTGAAGTCAAATATTTTTTACTGACCAAATCATTCTGATCAATTGAAAGTTATCTCTGCTTCATGACACACATTTAATGAAGATTTAATATCAATGCTGTTATTTTTTTATTTTTTATTAAAAAATTTAATTATGTAGAAAGTAAACAGACTATTATAATGAACCTCCATCTAGCCATCATTCTGCTTCCACAATTGTCAATATTATGCCATTCTTGTATCCTCTATACTGCCACCCCATAATGCATTATGCAACCTAATAATTATTGCTGTTATTATTATTATTTTATTATTATTTATAGGTTTCGAGGTAAAATTGGCATACATTGAGCTATGCTAATATTAGTTGTATCATTTTGACAAGTGGATACAATCATGCAACTTACATCCCTAACACAGTATAGACCCTTTCCGTCTTCCTAGAAATTTCCTCATGTGTTTCCCCAGTCATTCTCTCACCTCTACACCCATAAGAAGTAACCAGTGTCCAGATCTTTTTCACATTAAATTAGTTATACTTGTTCTAAAACTTTATATAAAGTGAATAATACAATACACATTCTTTTGTGTCCTGATTCTTTACATTCACAAATATGTATCACTGTATTGCATGTCCCTGGGAACACAAACTGCCCCAGGACACATTCTACCTATTCCCAGGGGGAAAAAACAATTGCATTGAGTGTTCAGGGATTCAATAGACAAATGATGTCCTCACCAGGAAAAAGCCCAGGTTCCATGACTCCTTGTATAAGCTTACTTCAGAGTAATGACATTCTCTATTCTGCTAGGGAAAGTGTGGGGCTATTTTTCTTTTCTCCTTCTACTAAAGCTTGTAGCTCATTTATAAGCAATAAAAAACTATGGAATTTTTCCCATTTGCAAGGCTAATATCCAGGCTATAAGGTGTGATCCAAGTCCCTGTGTTCTTGGGATAGTATCTGTCTTGATTAGACCTCATCCTTCTATCTAGAGAGTGGATGAACAATACTATTGAGAATTTCCATGGTTTTGATGCTATAAACAATGGAATTGACCACAGTTAGGAAGAAGAGGTAGGCATTGGCCATGACAGTCTGCAGAGTTGAGGTAAATGCCATCCAAAGCAATGCAACAAGGAGAAGCCGATCATGGGGATACAGTACGAAAGCATAGCATAGCAGTGTGATATACATGCTTTGGGTGCCCTCCAGGGTCCTGCCTTAAATGCTATTCCTAGTACTGTGTGAAGAATCAGCACATAAGAAACCACAATGAACAATGATTCCAGCACAAATGTGAAGTTAATGACAATCAGACCCAGGATGCCATTGGGATGGTGTCTCCACAGGGTAATTTGATAGATCTGAGTAGAGAGAGTAAGAGTGTGTAAGGGTGTTGTGACACAGAAAGGCAGACACTTCAGGAGAAAGAACAGTGGGAACATGAGCTTCACACTTCACAAAGCAATGGTGGTACAGGGAATTGTCAAGATGGTTGTGCAGTGCCGTGGGCTGTAGATGGTCGTAAAGTGGCCTACACATATAGTCAGAAGGACACATGACCCCATGAAATAAAAGAGTTCATGAAAACATCTGGAGCAGACAACTACCAAAACTGATATCATTCATGCCAAAGAGGAAAATGGTTATCACAGGGTTCACGGTGGAAGCAGAGACATCAAGTTCAACAAAGGCCAGAATGGCCAGAAAGATGTATGTGAGTTGGTACAAAGCAGAGTCAATCTGGATGATATGAAGAATGATGCCATTTCCTAGGAGGATTTTGGTGTACAACAGGCAGAAGGAGATAGATGTCCAGATATGGTCTGCCTCTCGCCCTGGGCTGCCAACAAGAGTGAACATTATCAGTGTGAACTTAATGGAAACATTGAAAATGTCATGATGAGAATTCATCCAAAGATATTGAGATGCATATAGGTAGTGGAAAATATAGATCTCTAGTCACTTACTGTACTGAGCTCCTGACAGTAATATTTAACACATTTCCTTACAAAAGAAACAGAAAACTTATTTCTTAAACAGGGACACACATAAACCACAGTGTGTGGAAGAGAAATCTGATTACATGTGTAGAAGTGTATTCCTAGATGGGCTACGTGGCAAACACAGAAGTCACTAATAGAAATCTCTGCTGGGTCATTTATGGCAGGGAAAAGCAGTGATAACATGCAAAGAGATGACAGCTTCACTTGGAAATTGAGGACTGAAGGATTAGACAACTTTCTGTCATTTGTACGGGAGTGAGTGTGTAATAAAAGCAATCTAACAGTCATCAGGAGAACTCAAGATTTTAACACTCAAGAGATTTGTGATCTTGGGGAAGCCACTTACATTATCTAAGATCCATGTATTTGAAGTAAACACAACAATAGTGATATAAGGTAATATATGTCAATTGTTTATCATTATGTATGGAACATAATAAATATTTAATAAAAATATCTGATTTTAGAATTCACATTTTAAGTTAAGAACAGATGCAACACAATTAACTACAATATGATGGCTTCATGTTATTGGTCCACATATTTGCTGATTACAGTAGAAGTGTTTTATACTTCAGCTGAATTTCAACTGTCTATAAGAGAAGCTCAATTACTCACCCCTCACTTCCCATCTCTACACAGGAAAAGTGCATCTATGTTAAACTCTAAAATATATTTCCTTTTTCTCAGAGTTACCTTGATGTATCTTTTTTTTTTTTTTAAAGATTTTATTTTTTTTTCCCCTCCAAAGGCCCCTGGTACATAGCTGTATATTCTTCGTTGTGGTTCCTTCTAGTTGTGGGATGTGGGACGCCGCCTCAGTGTGGCTCGATGAGCAGTGCCATGTTTTTACCCAGGATTCTAACTAACGGAACACTGGCTGCCTGCAGCAGAGCGCGCGAACTTAACCACTCGGCCACGGGGCCAGCCCCTACCTTGATGTATCTTTAAGAATAAATTAAAATGCATGATAATAGAATTTCTAGGAGAATTGAGAATATCATTAATTTAAAGGGTTTTTTTTCAAAATTTTTAGCTTTAGGAAAATGCATTGGAAACTTTGGAGGATCTTATCCTTTTAAGTGTGTTTGAAGGCTTTTTATGGATTTCATTTATTCCTATTCCTCATTGAAACAAACATTTAAACAGTGTGTGTATATGTCCTTTATTCAGAAATACTCAATATTTAGCATTATTCTTAATTTTACCAACATGTGCTGATGGGAGTGAAAAGCAAAATCACTCGATCTTGAATCTGTTTGGTCTTTACCCCATAAATGATGGGGTTGAGCATAGGGGGCACTACCACATAGAGGTTGGCTACTAGGATATGGATGTGGTGAGGGATGGTTTTACTGCCAAAGCGATGGGCAAAAAATGAAAAGAATGCTGGGGCATAGAACATAAGTATGACACAGATGTGGGAACCACAGGTGTTAAGAGCCTTGAATCTGGAAGTCCAGGAGGCTATCTGAAAAACTGTGCAAAGGGTCATCGTGTAGGACATGATAATGAACACTATATCCAATCCTGTGGACAGTAAAGCCACAGTCAGGCCATAAATGATATTGACATTGATATCATCACATGCCAATCTGGCAACGCCCATGTGCTCACAGTAGGAATGGGGAATGATGTTTCTCCCACAATATATAAGTCGGTGTACCAAGAAGATGAATGGAAAGCAGATGATAAAGCTCCTGACCACAGCTGCTGTGCCAATCTTCCCAATGACTGAGGAGGTTAAGATTGTGGTGTACCTCAGAGGGTAACAAATGGCCACATAGCGGTCTAATGCCATTGCCAGGAGAATAGCAGATTCTGACACAAAGATGAAATGTATGAAGAACATCTGGGATACACAGCTCCAAAAGGATATATACGTGGAATGGAACCAGAAGATGGCCAGCATCTTGGGGACTGTGGCTGTAGAGAGCAGGACATCTGCTAAGGCCAGCGTGGAAAGGAAGAGATACATGGGCTCCTGGAGACTGCGCTCAGTCATGACAAGGAAGATCAAGAAGATATTGCCTATGACGGCCACGATATACATGGAACAGATAGGGATGGAGATCCAGGTGTGAAAATCTTCCATTCCTGGGATTCCAGTCAAGATATACCACACATTCTGAGGATTTGTGTGATTGTAAAAGAAAGGAGCCATCTATGGCTGCATATTCCAGGACTAGTACCTTTAATGAGAGACCTCCAGGCTGACTGAGGATTCAGGAGCACCACCTTAGACTGAATGACGTCAGATCTGCTTTTTTTCACCAATATGTTCTTTGTGAAAGGACAGTGAGATAGATTAACTGGCCAAAAATTACTCTGACTCCCTCCATGGAAGAATTACATCTTGTATCTTGAAAAAAATAATAGTTAGCATTTAATAAATGCTTAATATGTCATATTACTTTACATATGTTAACTTATTAAATCTTCACAATAGCCTGTTGAAAAGACCTTTACAATAATCCATGACATAGATAATGTTATTATTCCCAGAGATGAAAAAAAAAGCTCCAGAGAATTTCAGTCTCTCCTAGGTCCCATTGGATTCAAAGTCAGGCAGGGTAAAAATCTCTGATCTTAACCAACATCCAATACTACCTATAAAAATAAAACTAGATATAAAAATATGTCATCAAATTATTCACTGATCATAACCCTGAGTAAAATAGACACATGTGAAATTGAATTATACTGCTTATGGAAGAGGAAGGGAATTAGATTTTGACAAAATAGATTTCAAACAATATGGCATATATGCCATCTTCAACATTAGTTAACCACTGACTTGATGCTAAGTTCTATGTTAAACATTAATGACACACAGGTGAATTAAATTGATCCCTGTCTGTTAATCAATATATTCCTTAAAATTGTAGGATGAACATTAAAAACCTAAACTATTTTAAAGGCCAAATTGAATTGAGTTCTTGAACGGATATGCCTAGCACGTGGTGAATGAATAATATTCTATCCCACTTGGGTCACTGATTGATAATTAGACAATATAGTATATATTTCAAAATACCACCAGCAGATGACAATGTTTTCATATTATAAAGCAGGGGTCCATAGTCCTTCAATAAAATGGACAGAGGGTAATTTACTGATTACTATTCATCTGGAGTTCCAAAAGAATGTGGATAGAAGCAAGGGAGATGTTGGGTGAAAACGCAAGCTAGGAGATGCAACTGCAGGGTAGGCTGGATATATGTGTGTGTGGTTTTCATATGAACATAGGACCCCAGCCCCGATTCCCAAATAAAATCTAGCTAAACTCTTTATTTTCTGAGGTGATACATGGACTTAAGGAATGACTGCTTCTTCATCCCTTGATTCTGCTGTAGTTCAGTATGCTAATCATTTGACAGTATAGTTCTACTACTTTTATTTTTTATTAGGTATTCAGTATTCTGACCCTCATTTTATATGATTGAAATATTTGGACCTCATTTTTTGAGTTACAGTTTAGAACATATAATACTCAAATGGTCAGCCCATTAGGCCTTTTCTTAAGTTCATATACGAGTCTTTAAAAATACTATAATAAAATATTGAGATGCTTAAGTCTATGGATCTATTTTAATTACATAAACCAATTGTTCAGCCATTTAACATATAGCTTAAGTTAGTTTGAAGTTTCTTTTAAGTGGGATTGTGTGTTCAGAGAGTGACAGAAAAGATTAATTTGGGAGCATGCCTGACATAGATCCATGCCAGAGCCAAGTGTGTGAGTCAAGTGTAGTTATGGGGAAGGGGCTTATGTGAGTGGAGCTTCCTAAGGACATTAGAGGTGGGGGTGAGAAGAGTCTGAGTGATAGAAAGAAACACAGAAATGGAGGTGGGAGAGAAGGAAAACAAAAATCAGATTTTTCTTCTAAGTGATCTTTTGGTGACAGCGGTGATCGTCTGCCACACCAGTGATCTGTTTCGTTCTATTTGCCATTGTTTTGACTGTAGCATTATCACCTTCAGTTACCTAATTCATAGGCCTGGGGCTCCTGGAAGCATTATTTTATAATTTTACTGATGGCGTATTCTGACCGAATTGTGGGTATACAGACAGAGGCATCACGTTCTTAATAAAAACATGTGTTTCTGGGGCCACATAGAATTGGATTTAAATACTGGTTACCTCATATTGTGATTCTATGAACATTAAAAAGTTACTTAATTTGGAGGTTAATTTTCCTTTATAAAATATCTAAAATTAAGCACCAATTAAAAATGTGCATCAATTCCGAAGGTAATATTTTAGATGGTTGCTATATAAATCAGATAAATTTCTATCCAAACAACAGTTGAAAAATTACCAGTATTAAGACCAAAATAATTGTTACTTGAACAAGTTTAATTTTCTGAACTTCAGGCTTATGATCCACTAAACAGAGATTGAACTAGTTTAGGGTATTCATAAAGGCAAAGATATTTTCTTACATTGAGCATATAGTATCAATTTGTAATTTTCTCCCAAAATCTGTTACTTACCTTTATAAAATGCAAGCAGTTCAGCATAGTGATGAGCACTTGGGCTGAGAAATGGAGATTTATTCTTGCCCCATCACCAATGTAACATCTTTGTTATATAGGGAAAAGAGTTAAAATCTCTGAGTTTCAGCTTCTTAATCTATGCCTAGCCTACCACCTGATATATAATGAATATTCAGTAAATTCTATGGAAAAATTGATGCATACATTCATGTATGTGTACATATATATATTATCTTTAACTACTGAACTTGTTTAACCACTGAGCCTTGTTTTTAACTACAAGAATGCATCTAAGTACAACATTCAGATCTGCATATCAAGAAAAATGACCATTGCATAAACACATGCTAAAAGGGGAGAAATACATAAAAAAGAGCACAAAGAGATACTATAATAGCAGACCAAGTCAGATTAAAGCCACGTCCAATACATCATAGATCAGGGTTCAGGAAAATGCAAGATGATTGCGTTCTAGGAAGAATGAGCAGCTTCTGCAGTTGCCTGACTTTTTTTTCTGGTGTCTTTTTCTACGTGTCTTCACTGAGCATAAATCAGTTTACCTACCCATATTTTCTAGGGTCCTGAAGATATATAACTTGTTGAGTGGAGAAAAAATAAGAGCAAGGAGATGCCCAAAACACAAATAGGAAACCTGGAATGGTCTATTTATACCTCCTTCTAGGCATCTCTCAGGCCCAAGATCTTCCGCCCCCAGAGGATTAAATTTTACTTCCCTCATGCAAAGAGATGACCTAGAGCTGGCTCTGGTCCATAGTCCTCAGGGAGAACTACCCCGGCTTTCTATCCCTCTACAATTTGTCCATTTTTTCCTCTGATAAGTGCTCTTGGAGCTTACCCGGAGTGTTAACCCAAGTTAACACATACCTACAGCTAAATATTCAAGTTTATTTTTCATGTCAGAGACTGATGCTATGGCAGTGACATCCTGTTCCCATGGAGGCATCTGCAAACATAAGTTGTCAATGCCACGTGTGGAAGATTTGTACACTTCTTAGAAGATACCTTAAACTGCATTCTGTCATCTTATTTATCCTGAAATTTTAAGGCTCCTTAGTTTCCTCTCTTCCATTGGTCACACAGTAGGGTTAGTCATCATCAGAGGAGTCCAGAAATACCATCAGCCACTATAGAGATCCCTTTCATTTTTTTAAAGGACACTTTATTGAGGGATCCAGAAGGAGGAAAGGAGAAATAAAGACAAATTCCGTTATATTCATGGGATTCAAAACTGACTCCATGTGGATTTTGGGGTTGGTGGAGAAAGATGTTTTAGCATCAATTTCTTTTACATAGAAGCTTCCTAATATCCATGATTTACTGGTAATTACCAGGAACTTCTTGAGAACCTTTTTCACTTATATTAATATAACTTTCCTATAAATATGATGACTGACTATCAGCTGACCTTGATTAGGCAATCAATGACAGGTAAGTGCCCAAATCCCTCAATAACTTATCTAGACATCTGAGCTCCCTGGCTGAGAGAGGCTGTATCTTGTTACACAGTGTGAGTGCTATACGGAGAAACACTAAATGTTCCCTGCATTTCAAACTTTTTTCATCCCAAGGTCTTAAAACTGTAAATGATAGTTAACCGGATAGTTTCTCCTTGCAGTTTTGGATATAAAAAAGGAGAAGTACTTATCCTGCCTATCCTTGGGAAAAAAATTAAAGGAATCAAAGTATATTAGATGAAAAGAAATTGAGGAAGAACAATGAGGAATCAGGTGACAATATAAATTGGCCTCTGCCCTTGATTGTCTAGTGGTGACCAGAAGAACAAAGAATAGGACCTACAGGTGGAAGCTGTAGGCTCTACTGAAGACTTATTCTGATATTTCTAAGTCTGGGGACTCTACAGCTCTAGCTGTCCCATCCACTTGAAGAGTTATGCATTACTTTTTGATCAAAGTGTTTTGGCAGATAATGATCTCACATACACATGATAAGCAAGAAGGCATAAACTGTTACTAGTTTAAAACCCACTTCCAGTAATATCCTACAAAGATGGATTAATTACTATCCATGCCTTTCAATACATTTAGTTTCTGTCTATAATCCATTATCTGAAATCCTTAGGCCACATCTTTTAGGAAAATAATTTTCCATGTTTTAGAAAAATTGATATTAGTTAACAAAATCATAGGGGTCTAAGTGAGTACCTCATAATCAAATAGATTGATATTATTTCAAAGAACATAGGAATATTTAATTATGTAGGATAAATAAAGATGATAAACATCACCACATCAGTTTGCGTCAGGTTTTGCAATCACTTTAGGTCAGGTTGTGCAGCCAAAACCTTCAGGTTTCAAAGTTCTATGGATTTCAAGAGAATGGATAAGGGATTGTGGCCCTGAAACGAAATAGTGCTAGAAATTCCATGGGCCATGGCTTTCTTTTCTGTAAATTAAGGATGTTGAACTGGTTGAAATTTTAACTCTAAATCTGCTTTAACATTTGAGATTATCCACACTAAGCCTACATGGCTTTTTTATGGACAAGATAGAGTTCTGAATGTGGGTACCTCAGCCAAAACACGAGAGGGAGAGATTCTAATGAAAGCCATAGGGCCCGAATATGGAAAGATTGTAAAGGAATCTCAGATACTCCTTCTTGTGGACAGCTAATTTAGACATAACTGGATCCCTGCTTTTTTCTCATTTATGAGCTAATGCAGCTGGAAGCTGGTATTAGGAAAGAGGGCAAAACTATTTACTTATTTCTTTTTCATTGGTAGGATGTAGAGTTTCTCAGTGGCTGGGAGCAGCATTTCTGAAGCCTTGAACTTTTCTCAAAATAATCTGTTCTGCCACATTGAGGAGTAGCTTCAGCAACAGCCCCTATTCTGTCCATTTGGAGTTATTAAAACACTTAGGTAAAGACATTTGTCTAGAAATAATTACAAATGTAGCATCTCTTAGATTAGCTAATAACAATCTTTTTGAGGAGGAATATACCAGGACCTTCCTTAAGGAGATTTGTGCTTTTTCTAATATATCAAAATATCTGTCCTGTACATAGACAGATTTGCATACAGGCCAACAGATTTAATCCTTTCTTTTGTCTTATTTTTTTCAATTTACTGTATTTTATTAGATTTTGTTTAATTACAAGAGTAATGCATGCCCATTACAACGAATCAAACAACATGGCACACATAAGGCAAACTTTAATAATCTTTCCTTCTTTTCTATGACATTCAAAGTGATCAGGGTAGGATGAATTATTTCACTTCTTTCTTTATGATCAGAGACGTGAAAACCTTATGTAAGTGTGTGTTATCACAATAGGAAGATAATACCTGTTTTATTTAGCAACTTAATTATTTTTTGCTTAATAAATAATAGACAATCCCCAATTCAATAAATATTAATCTATTTCATTGTTTGTAACAGTTGGGCAATAATAAGTAGATGGATGTACCATGATTTATTCATTATTTGTCTTTTCCTGACCATTCAGATTTGATTGAGGAATACTTATCAAGGGAGAAGGATACAATAGAACATATGGGTGGATTTTTTCAAAAATAATTAAGGTATGTTGAACAGAGTAACAGGTGGAGAATGATGAGTACAATTAAAGGAAATGCATTAGGTAACATAGTGTGTGGAAGGAATTTGATTAGTTGTTTTTAACATTTATAGTAGTGTTCTTGTATGTTGTAGGAATATGTGGTATGTTACTTAGTAGAAATAAGCACCCCAAACTTGAAGATTGAAGAAAATATGACTTGATAGACATATGAAGATGTATAAAGATACTAAGAACAAAGTGCAGCCTCACAAAGTGAGGTTTATGGACTCACTATAATGAGGAAGACAGCACACCACAGAACCAGAGGGCGTTTCCCTAATCAAAGAAAATGATAGAGCTACTATTGGATTCTGGGGAAGGATTAGATTTAACTAAATTTCAAATAAATCCAAAGTTTTTTTTACAGCTTTATTGAAGTATATTTGATATACAAAAAGCTGCACATATTTAATGTATAGAATTTTACAATATGGTGTTTTGTGCTTAAGAGGGTAGATCTCATGTTATGTGTTCTTACCACAACAAAAAAACAAGCACAAAGGAAGAAAAGAAGACTTTTGGAGGTGATGGACATGTTTATCACCTTGATTGTGGTGTTGGTATCCTGGGGGTATGAGCATGTCCAAACTCATCAAATAAAGCCATTTTTTAATAGACTCAAAGCAAAGCAGGGATGTATAAAGAGGTCAACGTCAGGTCTGAACTATAAAGTGCAGTGTGGAAGGTTGTGTCCAGGTATCCTGTTTTAGACGCTCTGCACCTGAAATATGTACTAAGGCTGCTTCTCTGTTTTGAATTGACATATATCTTCTAGGCAAGGTGGGAAGTTTCATTCTTACTGATATAATTTTAAACAGCAACAGTTCTGATAGTTTATGATTTTAGAGAACAAAGTTTCTCAGTGAGTAAGAAATCAGTAGTTACCCAAAGAAGGGAATTGTTACGCATTACAGCTGCAGCGTGCCCTTGGAAAAAATACAGTTTGCTGTTAACTTTGCAGATGACTGCATCTGTCATTTTTATTCTAGCCTGATGAATGGAAAGGTGGATGTTTATTTTCTCAATCTGAGCTTTTTTTTTTAATGCTTCCTCAGGTCTAGTAACTTTTCTCTAAATGCATTAAAATTTTCTAGGTTGTTTGCTCAAGTTATAAAATAAGCCCTTTCAATGTAAAGATTAAAGTTTTAATTTTGTTTCCAGAACTACTTCTTAAGTTATAATTTTAATTTTAGTTTTGTTTTATGGTTTGGTGTTGATTTTTTTTTATTTTCCAGAGAATCTGTTTATATGTGTATAAAACCTTTTTGCCTTTTCTGTATCTATTACTAACCCTTACACTATTTTTTTTCCTCTTGATTATTATCTTTTTTCAATTTCTAGTACTATATTTTCACTATTCTCTTGTGGACACCATGGAAGGTAATCTGAGAAGAGGAGTGTAATCACTTTTTCCCTCATCTGTGTGTGTGTGCCATTGCTGTCATCGGTGATGAAGCCTCCCCTTGAATCTCCCCTTGAATCTGGAATTCAAGATAGTTATTTTAACCAAATAATGTGGGAGGAATGAGGGTTGTTCTTGAGTTATTCAGCCAGAGTAATAAGAAGATTGGTGATTTCTGCTTAGTTTCTAATCCAAAGCCAGCCGCCAATGTTAGAAACATGACTCCACTAAGATAACCATCAGATGACGTTAAGTTATCCATATGGAGAGAGTGTGGCTAGCGGAGGAGCACCCAGGCGTCAGACACATGAAAAAAGTCTTTGTGGGCCTTCCGTCTGAGCCCAGTTGCTAGCTGAATGCTGCCTACCAAATGACCACAGCCAGTTTCTTGTGAAGCAGAACCATACTGTCAAGCGCTACCTGAATTAGTGACCTACAGAATTTTCAGAAACAGTAAATCATTGTTGTTTGGAGATACTAAGTTTTAGGGTGATGTGTTACACAACAGATGACAACTGTAATGTAGCAATTATTTCTAATATGATTTTTCCCTTCAATTTTTATCCCGATTTCGAGCAATTCTTAAATCATATCATCCAATTTTTGTCTATTTCTGAGTTTTTTATTTTCTTATTTTATTCCCATATCTACAAATTATTCATGAAGATAATTACTTTATGGTGAAGGAATATATTGTAGTTTTTTCTATGATGTGTGAGTGTGTGTGTGTGAGTGCGTGTGTGTGTGTGTAGTTTCAGGTGGGGAAAATAAAACATTCATCAATAGAAACATTTTAATTTTAATTTTCTACTTTTCATAGAAACTCTCCATTTGAAACGTCTTGTGTTTTCCTGGAATAGCAATATCAGTTGTATGTAGAAGAGTAAGGTGGCTTCCTAGTTCTTTGTTTTAACTGACACCCATTTCTGTCGGTGGAGTGAATGGCAGCGCCTTCATTCTATGCTGCTAATTTTGGTTTGGACACGGCTGCTGTGTCTTTTCTTCTTGTCACTCAGTCGTGTTCCTGCTGGTTCTTTAATTTCAGCTTCTTGCTTCCTTCTTCTCCACAACCAAGCCTCCAAATGACTCCTTCACTTTCCCAATATTGTTCCCCCGACACAAAATCAACACTTTCTCAAGACTGCCTTTAAGCCTGTTTCCATGCACCTTTAACCATTCCTTTTAATTCCCCAGTTGGAGATGTCTGATACAAAATGTCTCAGATCTTTTCTCACTGTTTTACACCATTGGGGTAATAACTCTCTCTTTTTAGTGTGTTTGTAGGCGAGGGGGTGGTATTATCAGTGTTTCGCTAACAGTCATCTGCTGCTCCCCAATCTTCTTCTTTCCCTGCACAGTCTGTGTTCTAGTGTGGATTCTGGTACACACAGGCTCTGAAGGTTTGGGATTGTTTATTTCCCTATATGTAAAAATAGGAGTGCTTATGTTTGCCCTTCTTTTGATCATGATGGCTCAAAGAAGTGGGGGTGAATGTATAGACATATTCAGATATTAGTAACTACAATTATCTTTCAGGAGCCCAGTAGCTTCCTTCAAAATTTGGAAGGGATTTCATGCTATCTTCTAGATCTCTGTGTTGCTGTTGAAATTACAAGTACCATTCTGCTCTCTGATCCTTCAGATATAAGCCATTGGTTTACTTATATATTCCTTTTTCCTTTCGAAGTTATTAGTATGTCCTCTTAACTCCCATGTTGTATTTAAGATTTAATTATTATGTGTCTAAGTATGAATTTTTCATTTTTAAAATGATTGCTGAACCAATGTTGATGCATTATTGCCAGCCAAAGTCTGCAGTTTACCTTACAGTTCACTCATTCTGTTTACAGGTCTATGGTTTCGGCAAATATGCAATGTCATATAGCCACCATTACAGTATCATATGGAATACTTTCACTTCCCTAAGAATCCCCTGTGCTCCACCTATTCCTCCCTCCCTCCCTCTCCCCAAACCCATGGCAACTACTGATATTTATACTATTTCTATAGTTAAACCTCTTCCAGAACCTCCTACATTTGACGCCCTATAAACATGTAGCCTTCTCTGGAAGATTTCTTTCACTTAGCAATATGCATTTAAGGTTTTTCCATGTCTTTTCACAGTTTGATAGTTCTGTGGTTTTTTAAATCAAATAATAAGATTCCATTGCATGAATGTACTACAGTTTGTTTACCTGTGTATCTTAGTTGCTTCCAATTTTTGGCAATTATAAATAAAGCTCTATAAACATTCTTGTGTTTGCCTTTGTGTGAACAGAAGTTTTCAACTCATTTGGGTAAGATGTGTAGGTGGGTGGTTGCTGGATCACATGGTAAGATTATGTTTAGTTTTATAAGAAACTGCAAAACCGTCTTTCAGAATGATGTAATACTTTGCATTCACACCAGCAATGAATGACAGTTCCTATTTCTTCACATCCTCACCAGCATTCGGTGTTGTCAATGGTTTGCATTTTCTATGGTGATATCTCATTGTTGTTTTAGTTTGTAATTCCTTAATGACAAATGATATTCAACATCTTTTCCTATGTTTATTGTTATTTATATAGCTTCTTTGGTCACTTGTCTATTGATCTTTTGTCCACTTTTTAGCTGAGTTGTTTATTTTCTTCTTGTTGAGTTTTAAAAGCTCTTTGTATATTTTGTATTAGAATCATTTATCAGATATGGATTTTGCAAATATTTCATGCTAGTCTGTGGCTTGTCTTTTTGTTCTCTTAACTTACTAAGAAATTATATATATATATATATGCAGATATGTGTGTATATTTGTTTTTTTGCTGAGTACTTGGTGGATACTCTCAATTTGGACTTGTGACATTTTGCCCTGGGAGAAAGTCTTGTATAATTTCCTGATAAATTCCTAATTCTAATAAATTCCTCTTATATTTTTCTTTTTTGTCTTTCCGTAACTCCTATTAGTGAGATGTTGGTGTTCTTGGATTGACTGTATATTTTTTCCTCTCAGTCTCCATATTTATCACTTTATCCTTTAGTTCTGCTTTCTTAAATTTGTCTCCCAAAACTTCTATTGGTTTTCCTGTCATCTCTCATATTGTTGTTTAATCTACAAATAATCTTCTATGTTCTCTGTTTCCTATTAAGAGCAATTTGTTCTTTTATCAAGACTGTAATATGACTATTTCATTAAGAGTATCAATTATGGACTCATTTTCCTTTTAAGTCTTAATCTCTGCTCTGAAGAAACTTTGTTCCACCCAGTTAATTTTCTTTTTTAATATTTATTTTGGATGTATGATTTTTGTATTGGCGGATTTAATAACATCCCTGGTAATCCTTGGCTGTCCTTCCATATTTCATGAGGAGGGACAAGGATCTAGTAGGAATTTCTATGAGCATGGCGGGATTTGTTACCTGGTCAGTTACTTTGTAGGCTGATGAGGAAGGAGCCTACCCAATTCAGTGAGTAAATACTCAGAAGCCAGTATCTGTTAGTCTTTTCTTTGGGGACAGTTTTTATAGTGAATAGCACTACAATCACTTAACTGTGGAACATCAGTCTGGTTAGCATGTTAAGAGATGAATGGGGAAAAGTTCTTCTTGGACTTCAGCATTCAATATGTATTATTTTATGTAACCTCTCTCTTTTATATATGATATCTATTATCATATTCCTAGTATCCTTTGTATCTAATGCCCCTATGTCTGGATCATACTTGATTTAATTACTACAGAGACCAATCATTTTGCCAGAATTTAAAAAGAGTGGGTTTCTGGGTACTTTAGTAAGGAAACCTTACAAGGATGTTCACCTTTTCTGCCATTCTCAGTCCCACCTCTCTCCAGTACCTTATAAGAAATTCCTGTGTTTTTCCAGGATTGTTCTGTTCAGATCATTTTTCTTCTCATTGGTATGCCTGTCTGCAGGCACCTAGATTTCATATTTATCTATCTTGTTTTGTCTTTTAAGAATAATATCTAAAGTTTCTCTATTTATAAAATTTTTTTCCATATACACTGAAATCTTTCCTCTTATGATGTCTCTCTGTGTACATCTGTAGCTTTAGTGGATTATAGAAAGCAGCAGAAATAAAAACATATATTTAACATACCAGGATTACCTGTAAATTGACACTTTGATATTCCTTAAATTTGTATTTTATTATTAAATTAAGTATAAAAAGATACATAAATAAAGATAAAACTTGATTAATTGCCGCAAAATTAATGAAATCTTATAACCAACACTCTGACCAAGAATGAGAACACTACCAGCATCCCAAAAGCTAACATAGATTCTGATTCACTAGGGCTTGACTGGAGCTCAAGGTTCTGCACTTCCTACAAGCTCCCAGATGATGCTGAGGCTACCGGATCAGAAACCACACTTTTAGTAGAAAAGTTTTAGGACAACAATTCCCACTGTAATGGAATTCTTGGTTAGGTTGGTATTATTTTACAAATTTCTATGAGAGTCATTCTAGAAAATGGATGCATTTTCTAGAGATGTCCATTTATTATTCTAGCAAAGTCTCCCTTTTTCAAGTAGTGGTCCCAAATATCTTAGAGTACAGAGACACAACCTCAGGTAGAAAATCTTCTAAGTCTATTTAACAATAAAATTTGTTAGACCAAGGAAGATTAAGAGGTACACTATACAGTGAGCATCTGCATGTGAATTTATTATCAGCAGATTGTTTTTACTAAAACATGTTTCCTCCTTTCTAAGAATCCCTGATGTCTCCCATTCTGGACCTTAGCTTTTTGACGTGAGACCAAAATGAACACCAACTGAGCCTGGACTTTCTGATTTTCTGCATTCTAGTTCTGTCACCTCACCCCTTAGCTTTCTCCTTATTAGTTGTGAGGTCATTTAAGGCAGCAGTGTACAATGACATGACAGTTTACCTATAACAAAAGCAAAAAGAAGAGATTGTGTGTTTCCCTAAACTCACTGTGGCTGTTTTTGTAATGTTTCCTACCCAGGCTGGATAGTAGCCTTGCAGGCCTTATAACGAAGTCAGGTCAACTTCTACAGGTTACTATTTCTCACCGGCTCTTCAGGCCGCCACATTGACCACAGCCCCAGAGACTGCCTAATTCACGTATAACAGCTTTCTGATTCCTTAGGAGTTTGCTTTCTGGAATCTATGGAGGAAAGTTTCTGCTAGTTTCTCAAAAGGCTGAGAAATGCCAGATGGTGCTTTTAACACCAGTGTTAAGTTTATCTATTCTAAATATCAGGACCTGAGTTGATGACTCTGAAATTGCCTTTCCTTCTCCGGAATAGGTTTGGTTATTTTATAAGTTAGTGTTACAATATAGAAGCTTTCTAGAACATCAATCAAAAGTACAGACCTTCCAAACCTGTTCCTTTCTGTGTAAAACCAGGAATCATAAGAAATTTATTCTCATCAGCTCCTTTACTCATCTTCCTTCCTTTGGCTGACCTGCCTCCATTAGGTCATGGATTTTAAAACTTTCTGAAGGTTTGGCATGACCTACATATGCTTTGTTTTACACAAGTCAACAGCTGGTGGAGAATTTAGGGGATGTTTCTGACAGAATCTTCCACCTCCAGCCCCAGAAAAACTCACTTCCAGGACATAGGTTAAGATGGGACTTGTTTGTAAGTGATTCTCTGACTACATTTAAAGTATGTTTTAAAATCAAGGATCGTGGACTCACGGCTAAATCTCTAATTATAATGGAATTTATTTTTGTTTTAGTTTTTCTCTGTTTATTATTGTTGTTGCTGTTTTGTTTTTTAAAAGACCTGCATATCTCAATATATTTTCAGAGAAAAGAGTTTGAGCATTCTGCTACGAATCTGTTGGGTCTTCACACTGTAGATAATGGGGTTCATCAAAGGTGGGAAAAGGATGTAGATGTTGCCCATAAGGACATGGACGATGGGGGAGAGATGCTTGCCAAAACGGTGGACCATTGTTAGGCTAATGATAGGAATGTAGAAGACAAGGACAGCACAAATGTGGGAGATGCAGGTCTGAAATGACTTATGCCGCTCCTCTTGGGAAGCAATTGCCAGGACTGACTTAAGAATCAGGACATAGGAGAAGAGGATAAGAACAGCATCCAACAATAGTGTGCAAATGACCAGCATTAGGGCATAGTAGCTATTGAATTGGATGTCTGAGCAGGCTAGACGGAGAAGGTCCTGGTGCAGGCAAAATGAGTGAGAGAGGCTGTGGGAACGGCAATAATGGAAAAATCTCAGACGGATGATGGGGGGTGTAATAAAGAAGAAACTCCTACCTAATATGGTGAGCCCAATTTTGATAATCCTGGAATTAGTCAGGAAGGAGGAATAACGCAGTGGATTGCAAATTGCAATATATCGGTCAAAGGCCATAGTAAGGAGGACGGAGGACTCCGTGAAGGAAAGACCGTGGATGAAATAGAACTGGACGATGCAGGAATCCAAGCTGATCTCTCGAATGAACCCCCACAGAATCCCAAGCACTGTGTGCACTGTGGACAGTCCCATGCACAAGTCTGTGAGGGCCAGCATGGCCAGGAAGTAGAACACGGGCTGGTGAAGGCTGGGCTCAGTCCAGATCACGTGGAGCACCATGCAGTTACCCAACAGCACCATGGCATAGATGCTGGAGAAGGGAATGGAGATCCAGGGATATTGTTGCTCCAGACCAGAAAATCCAGTGAGAAGGAAAGAGGAGGAATTCGTGCGAGGACTTACTGAAACAATCATTCTGGAAATGAGATATTTCTTCTAGACGACAAGAAAGTATTTTTCAAAGCAAATGTTCCAATTTCAGATGGGTCAATGAAATTTCTAAGTAAACAAAACTATGCTAAAAGTTAACTAACCTTACAAAATGTAGCCAAGCAACTCTGTTCTTTAGAGGTATATTATCTGCTGTCTGGAAGAGAATGGTGTTCTCCTGATGTCATTTAAGAGCCATTATTCATCCACTGGCAGGTGCAGAGATATCCTTAGAAGCTACATGTAAACATATGAGACTAAAGTAGGAAGCTAATTTTCATAAAAGATATGTTGCCTGGGTCATTTTCCCGGGGATGCTGGTGAGATAGTGTACCTATAAAATTGAGAGATGAGGTTCTCAAATTAATTATTGGTTTCCTCCTTCCAATTCATTAAGCATTTAAAGTGAAGAGTAATATTTGGCTTTTAAGTATCCAAAATCCATTTAACTAGTCACTTTATACCCATAATTTTCCATTTTGTGCTGTCTTCAAGTCTATTTTTGCTCCAAGTAGTATCTAGTGGAGATGTTCCTGTTTTCTCCTATTCCAAATGACATAGCCAACGAGTACTTCTTCTTCCTTGGGATAGGCAAAGGGGAATATTTATGCATGCGACCTCGGTGAATGATTTCCCACAGGAGCATTTACCCCTTGAGATGTTCAACTCTTTTGCGTCCTTGTGACGTAGAAACTTAGATTGAAGACACTCAGCCTCTGATATCAGCTTAGTGTTCTCCTCCCACTTATTTACTTAATCAATTGGTGAAGTATTCATTTATTGAAAGGATGAGAAATTGTTTTCTCTTACTTAGAACCTGCTGTACTAAATATTGGAAGGTCAATATGGAACAGCTAAGTCTAGAATTTTAAAAAGCCTCATTGCAGCAGAATTGATTGGCTTCTTCACATTGTTTTCCTGCTTTGAGTTTTGGCCTTGGAGCCATCACAAATGATTTAAAGGCTCTTATAATGTAGGCAGGTATTTAAAAGTCCATACAGACTTCCAGGTTTGATTTAGTTACTCCAACTGTTAAAGTAGGTTCAGGTTCTGGCTTCGTTTTGTGACCTATTCCTCATCGCGGTCATACTAGCCTCACTAGGCAGCTCCTCAGACTGTCCTTCTCCTGAATGTACCTTTTCTCCCTGTCAGGCCTTTTCCAGGAGCCTATCCATTGTTATTTTGTTGTGTTCTCTCTGCCTAAGATGGTCTTTCCTATCTTCTCCCCAACCTCTTCCTAACCTTTGTGAAACAATCTTGTATTTTTCCTCTGCATCTCAACCATCACTTTTCAGGAAGCCCCTTAACTAAGAAAAATTTTTCCCATAAATCTATTATTTTGGTAGAATGCATTTACCTTTATATAACTTATTCAATTTATAATTTGATAAGCATTAGCCTTCTTATTGGACTAAAGTCTCTGTCCCACACTGAATTGCAATTTCCTTGCCAGTAGAAACAGTGCCAATTTTTATTCACTATTGTAAACTGAAACTTGCACCTCTAAGTTCTCATCTCTCCTGTGAGCTCAGCTTCTTGGATAAAACTGCCTACTTGATATCTCCACCTGGGTATTTAATCTAAAAATTAGAACTATGACAATAAAATATTTCATTTTCCCCAGAAATCTACTATCTCCCCATTTCCTCCTAATATTATAAAATGACTCCACCAATCACACAATTGCTTAAGAAAATTCTGAAGAGTCATTCTTGATTCCTGTCTTTCCTTCCCTCTCCTGCCCATCAAATCCTTCATCAATTTCTATAATTTCTACCCTAAAACATACCTGGAATCTGCCTAATTTCACATATACTCCTATATACTGCCACTGTCTTGGTAAGTAACCTCATCCTGTATTCCTTGGCTAGTGTAATAATTTACTAGCTAGTTTCATTGCTTTTGCAATTACTCCCTAAAATATATTATCCCCAGAGAAACTAGACGGCTTTTCTGCAGACATCTACTAGATCCCGTAAACTCTTGCTGAAAACAGTCTGATGGATTAGCACTGCTCTTAAAATAAAATATAATTTATTTATCATGGTCCTTTCTCCCCATGGCCCATCTACTTCTGTATATGACCAAGCCCATCTTCCTCTGCTTCTACAATGTAGACCACTGATGCTTTCACTTTCTAGTCTCTAGGCATCTTTTTCTTCCTCAAAACAAATCCTATCTCAGGATCTTTGTCCTTGATCTTCTCTCTGCTTAGAATTATCTACTCCAAATATTTTCACAAAACCTCCTTTCATCATTCAGTTTTCAGTTCAATGTTACTTCCTCAGAGAGATTTTTGTAGCCCTACCACCGTTTCTCTCCTTCTCTCAAATAAGTTACTGTCATTGCAATACCCTGCTTTGTATTTATAGCACTTATTAAATGCTTATCATCCATTAGATATACTGGAAGCTCTAGAAGATCAGGAGCTGTGTCTGTTTTTTTACTCATTGATATGTAAAATGAGGTTTATCATACAGTGGGCATTTATCAAATAATTGTTGAATTAATTGATCAACCTAAGAATTAACAGCTATACAACTAGAGAGGTAGAAAAACAGGAAAAATGAACATACATTTAAAAAATACTGTAAGCCCAAACACTCATATCTTAAAATATACATCTGATTCTTGCTTGCCACATGCTGCCAATATTGTGTCATCATATATAAGATTTATGTGATATATAAAACTGATGCTGCCCTAGGAATTCTTGCTGACCTTGGACGTAGCACTCAGAATCCAAATATGATTCCTATCATTCCCATCCTAACTCAGATGTAGAGACTAGGCCCTGGGATTGATTACAAAAGGTTCAAACATTCTGTGAATGTAGGCATGCATGAAAAACACATACTCTCAGCCAGGCTTCTTCAGACTAGCCCCAAAGGTTAGTGGTGCTACCACAGAGAATATCAGCTTTTTGAAAATAGAAGAGGAATAAGTATTGGAGATTTTTTAAAGTTCTAATTTGAGAGGTAGGATGGGAATGAAGAGAGGACAGCGTTGATGAGACCAATTGATGAAGATTTAAAGAGGAAGGTGGTCATATATGTCAGATGCAGCATACGCTCCACCTATATTTAAAAAAAGAGACCCATCATTTCCCAAAACATCATGCTGTGTTGTGCCACCTCAAAATCTGTGCATAATATTTCTTTCTGAATTGCTAGAAGCCAGAACAAAGCCTGGCATAAAATAAAAGAGAGGACAAGCTGCAGTGAACTTGAGTGTGGGGCAGTGATAGGATTATGGCATTCCCTCTGTGTACTTTGTCTGCAATGTTGATTTGGAAAGCATATCTCTGATCAAATTAAATGAATCAGTCTTTCAGGGGAGACTTTCTTATCCCCTCCAATCCAAACTGTCCTACATGTCCAGGCATCTCTGTCTTTTTTTCTGTCCTTTGAAAATGATTCCCTATGTAATTTCTTGCTGCCTTTTTCAGATTAGGTAGAGTAATGACAATAGTCCTTGCGTACCCTAAAGGCAAAGAGGAAGAGTGTTGAGTCTGAAAGTCAGTCACTTTATAATTATTTTGAATAAGAAACACCTCTGTTTTCCAGGACAGTCCAGGTTTTTGCTTGTTCTTCAGCATAATTATTTAATGACACCCATGCACAGCCTGCTTTGAACAATAAATTAAGTGCTCACTCTTTGATAATTTCTCTCACAATCCCATCTGGACACCAGCAGGGGGCAGAAGCAGTCCATTGAATTTTCACTGTCTTCAAGGACGCATAAAGCAGGTTTGTTTCAAAACTGGATAAATATAAATGAGACCAACCCCCTAAGTGTGTTGGCATGGCTGAAGAGATAAGACCCTTCTACAAGGCTAGTTCAAAGAACTGAATGCTCAGGATTCTGAATATGCTAGCAGTGGAGACAATTTATTCACCACAAACCCAGGGTAGGCTTAAAATCCCAGTTTACAGGAGTTGCTAATATTATTAATTTTGTGAATACTCTTTTTATTGTATATTATTTTTCATCTAGCTTTTATTATTTAATTTACTTATATATTGTATAAGATGTCTGTAAATAATACTCTCATCATGATTGAAATACTGAAAAAATATTATCTATACTTTAGAAGCATAATAAAAATCATTTTACACAGTGCATCTGTTTAACTGTGGCCATCAGGATATTTGAGAAATTTCCATCAGGATTTATATGATTTCACTGGACTATGACATAAATGATGTCTTTCAAGGGAATTTATTTGTTTTGTTTTAATATTTTCCCTATATTTAAGAAAATGTGACACAACCTAAATTAAAACCAGACATAATAAAATGACAAATATTGAATGAAAGATGAAAACAGAGCAGAAAAGTGAAAAGGGAGTGAAAATTAAATCTATCTTTAATCATGTTAAAATGAGCAATTTTTTTAGTATAAATCCTTAAATTGTCACAGATGTTCAAAATCGTTCCCTGAAAATTGCAGAATAGGCCAAGACGATCTAATTGATTTCCCTCATTTTCATGATGAAGAAATTTATAGTGACTTTCTACAAAACTGAGTGCCAAACCCTAGACCTCTAGACTCAGGCCCAACTGTTATCCAAGGCATTTTTATGGCTTCACTCAAGCCATCTAGAATCACCATCTTTGTCACTTTTCTCTGGTCCTTGCATAATAGAGAAGGATGGCTTTGAGAGCAATAAACAGTATTGTCACATCAAATCAGTAAGGTTTTCTGAAAGAGACCTAGAAAACTTACAGACATTACGTGGAATTATATTTAATCCAGAATCAAAATTTATTCATGGAAATTCACATTACTATGATCATCTTTACATGGTTGATAGAAATGGTAATACTGAAATATTGAATTCATATACTGGCATTTATTTCCAGTTCCATATTCCTCTACAACAGGAGGAGATGAGGTGCAGTAAATTAGTCCCTCAAGTTTGGCTGCTTCATTCTCAAGTGAGAGTGCAGTGCTTTGCTGAGTGGAGTCTAAGCCCAAATGACTGGTAATTACAGAGGTAATTATATCCCCAGAGCACAGGAGTGAAAGAGATTGGGGACGCTGGCATCCAGGATGATCAGCAGTGGGAGATCCCCAAATGACTGCCCACGTCTCCTCCACAATCAGTGGGAACCGAAATCCCCAAGGACAAGGAGTGATGAAATGGCCTCCAGGCCATCTCTGGAGAACGTGACTTGCCTGCTAGCCCACTGCTGCCACAGAGATGGGAATTTTGGCTACAATTCCTTGTGCAGAGAGTAATGCTGACCATGATCTTAGAATGGTCAGTTTGCTGAGGATCAAAAATCAACCCACCCCGTGAAACTCTAATCTAAACCAGATAAGGGAGGACTGGGAATGTAGCCACACCATCCTAGGGAAGGGAGTTACTCAAAGCACTTCTTCAGGATGTTATTTCTAGGATGTATTGTTACTGGGAAGAAAAGATGGTGGAGTAGAAATGGGTAGACTTCCCTAGAGCTTACATGAGGCCATGTGTGACTAACAAGGCCCCTTTGCCTTTCCTGTCCAAGATTGGTCTATTCTGATAGGTAAGGGCTGGGAGGCTGCCTTTATTGTGGCCTTTGACAATGGATTTTTGGATTGTATGAGAATAGATCATTTCTTATTCATGTAATCAAAATTTTAGTGTCTATTGACCATAGTCATATTGTGAAATTGTAGCAGATATCAAATTTTATCATTTTAGATTTCTAGAGTTCCTAGATATTCAGATTTCTAGAATCCCCAGAGGTGAGAAAGCCTTATTATCTTGAGACACTAGAGCCAGGCATTTTTGGAAATAAGAGTCCCAGGTTTCATGGCCTTACAAGTCAGGTATGAGCCAGGCATGTCTCTCAGACTGGAAGTGGTAACTATTTGTAAGGATTCGTTGTTCGAGAATGGGACAAAATATCCAGGAAAGCTACCAGTGTCATACAGATGGTTTGTTCATTCAATCCCACATAGTCACTTTATCAGCTTTTCTTCCTTTTTTTTTAATTCTTTTGTTTTGTTTTTAAAAATACACCGTGTATGGGCATGAATGTCCAGGCTCTATGGTAAGGGTTATAGTAAAAAAATAAATAAATAAATAGACAGTGCCCAGAATCACAGAGCTTGGAGATTAGTGAGTAATATAATCTGGTGTGATATTTGTTGTTCCAATTTTAATGCATATCTATGTGCTATGGAAACACAAATGAAGGCCACAGCTGAAGAGTTTCAAAGGGAGAGAAGGGACTGAAAAACTGTATTGTAGGAAGTAACATCTAACACCAGAAAAGCAGGATATATGGGTGAAAATAGTGACCGTGGTGATCCAGGAAGAGATGACAGTGTGTGTAAATGTCTAAGAGTAAAGGAACACGTATGATGTGTGTGTGTGTGTGGGGGGGTGGGTGTGCATGTATACATTTCAGGGAGAAGAAAAGAGAGAGGAAGGATGAACCTGGAGGAATTTGCAGCTATTACACCACACAAAAGAGGGATGCAATCAGACTTGTCTTTTAGAAAGTCCACTGTGGCCTCAGGAAGAGAAAATTGATTGTTACAGTATTTTTTATTGTTAATATCACTGTGATGATCATCATCAAGAGCTAACATTTATTGGGAACTTATTTTACTTCAGTCCTTTTTCTAAACACTTTACCTTAATTAACTCAGATGAAATTAATAAAATATATGCTTTTATACTTAATTTATTGGTGAGGAAGTTGAAACAGAGAGAGATTAAGTAATTTGCCCCAAAAGCAGAGTTGTTAAATTATGGACTTGAGATTAGAACTCAAGCTGGCTCATGACAGGACTTGTCAACCCAAATTGCAAGTCAACAGTAGGAAAGTGAAGAGAATTGGTTAGAACCTGTTGTGATATTCCGGGAAAGAAATGATCACAGTTAGAAATTTGGAGTAGAGAAGGATAGAGACAAGATATGAGTTTGGGAATATTTAAGAGGAAGAACGGCCATGCAGGAGTGTGGTAATTATAGCTAAGTGAATGATCTTTGGAGTCAGTGAAAACTGGGTTTAAATATAGGCTTTGACATTTATTAGGCATATAACTTCAAGAAAAAAACACTTAAGCCTATTTAACAATTAGCTTATTTCCTAGTAAAGCTGGATGAAAATAATACATGAAAAGCAGCTCACTGTCTGCTAATCAATATCTATCAGTTTTTATGATAATCATTACAATGACAAAATTAGTGAGTAAATAGATATGGAGGATGGAGGAGAAAGTATTGTCACCTTGACAAATGGAGTTTGAGCTTGAATAACCGAGTGAACCATTCATCAATTTTGTGAATATACAGGAAGAAAATCAAATATGTGGGAAATGATGGTTTTCAAAATATCTAGCTTGAGATGTCCATTGGACATGTAAGCGGAGATGACAAGTATGCTATTTTAGCATTTCTTCCATGTCATGGAATGCCTGCTAATTTATCCCTGACACACAGCAAAGAATTCCCCATCAATGGAGTTGTTCTTAGGGGACATAGCATTGTGTAGTGAGGACAGCACTGCTTTTGGAATTAGAAGAATCTCTATTCTGCCACTTTTTACCTGTGTGATCTAACCACCTTATTCACCTTTCCCAAGACCATGTATGAAAACTATGGCATAGCAACTCCTTACAAATCACAGCATATATCAAGGAGCCACCTTCTCTTTATGTTGTACTTCTAGGCTCTGCCTTTTCCTTTGAATGCATTTTTGTTACTTTTTTATTCCCTTCCTTCCTCTTTTTCATGGAGTTTTAAGCCTGTCTGCCTAGATTTAGGTGCAAAAGCTGATATGGTGGTGAGATTTCAAATGTATTTGATTAAAGCCATTTAAGAATGTGTTAATACCTCAGTTTGTCGGAATTCTTTGAAATCCAAAGAAATAATTTGGCTTTTTCCATTGTTTATTGTTTTTGACTTTGTTTCTAAATACTTTGAGTAAAATATTCATATAGAAATGTACACAAAGCGTAAGTGTACAGCTCAATTAGCAATTGCAAAAATAACATAGCCCTGTAGCAACAACTCAGACCAGGAAATATAAAATTAAAAGTATCCTCAAAGACCCCCATGTGCTCCTTCTTAGTCATTAGCCTCATCCTCCCCAAAGTTAACCACTATCCTTATTTGTCTCATTTTATCTATCATGGCTGATTCATTTTCCACTTTTTAAAATTTGTATGAATTGAACGTTACCATGCTTTTTATGTCTGACTTATTTATGAAGCATAATCTTTGTGAATTGCATTCAGGTTGTTGATATAACTGTACTTGATTCTTTTTAATTGCTGGATAGTATTCCATTTTATGTATATACCAAAATAAGTTTATTGATGCTACTGTTGATGGGCATTTAGATCCTTTTTAGCTTTTGACTGGAATGAATAGTCCTGCTATGAAGATTCTTGTACATTTTTGCATACATACACACACACACATACACACCCACACACACACATACATGACTTTCTGGAAATTATCTTCCCATTTAAGAAACTGAGTTCCAGCAAGTTTCAACTGTTCATGGCTACATCCTGGAACACCAACAACAAGTGCACACATTTTTGACCATATTGGACTGGGAATTGTATCAAGAGGATAAGTGTGAAAGGTAAATTGGCCCCAGTGGGAATAAAATGAGGGAAATCCCAGGGCATCTCAGGGGACTTGCATTCCAGAAATACACGATTAAACTTTGGAGGAGGCTGCAGATCATCACAGCAAGGTAGGAAATCTCTTCCTTGCAGAAGATCAGGTCTTTCTTTTTTCATGGTTGGATCTCATATGTAAGATGAGAGGAAGGGTAAAATTGCCTATTCTAAATCTTCTGTTATTTTAGTCTATGTCTGGTAGATAAATAATAAATCAATGTCCAGAACACCTTCAGAATTGTTCTGCTCTCTCCTTTCCTAACTTCTTTTTTCTTTTCAAGTATCTTTTTTACTTTTTATTGCCTCCCTTTTCTTCATGGAGTCAAGACTGTCTAACCTTGGTTTAGGTGCAAAGTCTGATATTTTGGTGAAGTTTAAACCTTATTCTACCATCCAGAATGAGAAGGCAGCTGGGGAACAGAGGAGAGAGGAGCAGCACCACCCAAGACCTGAGTTCTCCCACTTTCCCCTGTGTCCCACATGTTGCGCCGGCACCTCCGCAGCTCAGGGCTCATGAGAGACGGAGAAGGTCAGCCCTCTTAGCCATTTCACTCCCTTGCCAACAAAGCAAAATCACCTTCATCTCCATTTTCCCCTTGTAATAATTCCTTCTGGAATTTATTTGTGGTATTTCCTAATCTTCTTTGTGCCCTCTGATTTCATTTCAGAGGTAGAGCTTGAGTTACTATAAGGACTAGAAGTGAATATTAATGATTCAGGTTAGCAGAGGAGACAAAAGGGTGCATCATAAATTTACGTGGAAATATTTTATTGCCACATGAATCTGAGAAAGAGAATGATAGAAGTAATTGAAAATCTTTAAAGAACAGGAAGCTTCTTGAACTAAATTGCTTATACATTTTCTGAGGGCAAAATAATATCATTATCTTTTACTTTCAACACCTAAGACACTTACTATTTATATTTAATAGATAGGAATAGTATAAATGCTTATTGAATAAAACTGAACCAAAAAGAGGTAAAGAATAGCAAGTCACCAAATTATTCTCATGATAAACACACAAGAACTGTTAAAGACTCACAGTTTGGTGTGCAATTGTGTATTTTGTCATGGGTGATCTGATATTAGAAAAATAGAACAAAGAGAAGACAGAGAGGCTGCAGAGAATGTCGTACCAATTTACCAGCAGGCCAGATGAAACTTTTAGCAATTCTGTCAGTTATCTTTGGCATAGAAAAGAATATCATTCTTTATTTGAGAGCCCTTTGGGTAGAATCCTGTCAATCTCTGCCTTTCTCCCAACCTCACTTTCTTTTTATTTTTTCAGAATTCTCCTTGGCTTCCAAATCCCTTTAGTTGATGTCTTCTTTGCTTCCTTCCATGTTGACACATGTCTGGATCCATGACTCTGTGGCAGCCCCAAGAAAAGGGAAAGTCAATCCAAAACCCGAGATCTGAAGAAGACAGACACGATCTTTGGGTGAGTGTCATTTCACAACTTCAGATGTTATGAAGGGCTCAAGAACCCACTGGAGAACCTGCTTCTAGGTACTGCAGGAGTTTTAGACTGAGTACGCCAGCAGCAATGCCTCTATGCTTTTATTTTCTGTCCTTGGAAGTACTCAGCGACAACACAGTATAAAAGAGAACACTGGTTGATCTGTGCATCAGCCAACTGACTCACATTTTTATATGGGTTATCAATGTCTTTGTCTCTTTGCTTTACTTCAACTGACCTGTTTTCAAACCCCTTTCTATCACCAATCATATTTCACCTCTGATTTGACCTCCTAAAATCCTTGACTTAAAAATGAGAGACTTTTTCCTACCTTGTTGATTCCGGATGCATATAGAAATGCAAATTTCTTCTAGACCTGAATCCTGCTAGCAATGCTGCCTTGATGTTGTTCACATCCATTAAAAATAAGCCTCCAACTTCCGTATTGCCTAATATTATCATCCCAGGCTGAGATCTTTGGGATTTAGGAAAAGATGCTAAATGAGTCAACTCACTCTTTCAATTCTCACCTGGCATAAAGTTTTGTTAAAACTCAAAATGAGAAAGTCATTTTTTTTAAATTCTGTTATATCTAGTGGTCCCTGGCATCATGTGTTGTCTATCATGTTTCAATGTCAGCTTTTCCAAGTTCCAGGTTTTCCTGGATTTGAATGGGGCTGCTGCTGGATCTCCATCCCTATTTTCTTGGTGTATCTGGCACCTGTCCTCGACACCATTATTCACATTGTCCGCATGGACTCACCCCTGAAACAGTCCAAGTACTACTTTCTGGCCATGCTGGCAGGAGCTGACTTGGATCTCTATGTGTCAACCATGCCTGCAGTACTGGACTGCTATTACTTAATTTCGTAAGTATCCATTTATATGCCTGTGTCTTCCAGCTCCATTTTGTCCATACCTCTTCTTTCATGCAGTCAGCCATGCTTTTAGCCATGTTTTTTGATTGCTTTGTGGCCATCATCAACCCTCTGATATATCCCTCAGTGCTCACCACCTCCTGTATAGTGAAGATTGGAGTGTTTTGAGGGTTCAAGTGTATCCTTCACCATCCTTCCTGGCCTGTACCTCCTTGGTTTCTCCTACTGTCATGATAATATCTTTTCTCGCTCCTACTCTCTATACCAGAATATGATTCTACTCTCCTGCTGTGATACATGGCTCAACAGCCTCTATGCCTTGTTGGTCATGTTGCTCGCTATGGGCTCAGACTTCCTTTTCATATTGCTTTCGTATATTTTGATTCACAGATCTGTAATGACCATTGCCTTGTTCGGGGAGCAACTCAAAGCTCTCAACACTTGTATGTCTCACATTCTGGCTGTCGTGGCATTTTATGTCCGTGCTAGGCCTTTCCATTGTTCACAGGTTTGCAAGGCATTCCTCCCTGCTCTTTCATATCATCACGGGCAATGTATATATCCTCTTTCCATAGCTGATGAAACCAGTCATTTATAACATCAAGACCCACAAGATCCACAGAGACATTATCAAGATGTTCTCTCTGAAATTGACAGAAATCTAATGTTTTCTCAGTCAGTCAACTCCCTTTGAACTGGATTACTTGTGACGAAATTTCAGATCTTGTTCAGTTCTAGTGTCAGAGAGTCTCCTTTTCATTTAGTTGTAAGAACATTGTAAATGCATTCCTTTTAATATCAACCAGAACCAAACAATCAGAAAATTAAAAATAGTCCTAGAAGAAAAATCAGTAACTTTATAAAACAAGTTTCAGAAGCAAAAGTAATTTTGGAACAACTCTGGCTCTGATCCACTTTATGAATGTGAATAATTGCGAATGTTCTGCACTTTTTCATGTCTATTAAAGTAAAAGACTCCTTTCCATGAGAAACATAATCGCTACTTGATTTTCCAACAAGAATAATGATTGCTACATATGATAGACACATGCTATACTCTATCTCTCTGTTTCCTCCTTCTCTACCTCCAGCTAATGCTACTGCAGGAGTAGAACAACAGCCAAATAATACGCCATTTTGCCAAAGCTGGGCATTTATCACTTGGAGACACTATACCTCCAGCCAAATAAGTAGTAAGTGATGCTTATTGATTCAGTCATTAACAATGTTTTCTGAACGTTTCCCAATCTTGACATTACATTTGTTATGCTGCTAATGATTAAAAGAAGCAAAAACCAGAAGAGAATCTTTGAGAATTTGGATGGTAGGAGGCAAAATCTAGTGATACAAGAGAAAAGTTTCTATGCACATAGTTTGTTCCTGTAATAAAACCATCTTTAGTTTAAATAATTTTGCACAATCCTGCCTACAAAGAATACTCAGCTAAATGAATCATCATCAAGTTATAGAACCTGGACCACCTAATACTGTTAGTCTTTCACCTCCATTCTCAGGCCCTTCTTTGGACCTCCTGGATTATCCACATTCTGCCTGCCCCACTCCACAATTTTGTATTGATGCTCATGCAGGCACATGCAGTCCACTTTCTTTCAGACTGTTTGCATGACTCTTCTTTCCACTTTACTCTATGTCTTCATCTATCAGCTAATACCAGTCCTCATTTCATCTAGACCTATAGGACCTCTGCTCTTCCATGCTCTCTATGTGAAAACTCCTTAACACTCAGATCAATATCAAAGGCAAGAGCTCATTCAGAGGATGAATGAAGTTTCACCAAGGCACACTTTTAACTTCCTTCTGATCATGGAGGTTTGAAGGATTCCCATTTATGTATACGGAAGGACATCTTGTATCCATCTCCATTCTGTATTTAGATGAAGATTATTTGCATATTAATTAATTTACTTATTTTTTTTTTCCTTGGTACTCTAGCTTTGTGAATAAGCAAATTCTTCTGACTATTCACCAGAATAGAGCAGCAATAGCTATTGTTCTCATATCATTAGCTTGAAGTCTGGCACTGCTGACAGAGAAAGTCAGCCATTTGGTGTAGAATTACTGTATACTTTAAAAAAAAATCTATATTATTCAGGAAGACTTAAATTTCTGGCCCTAAGGCATTTGCATGTCTTTTCGCTGGAACTTGCTCCCAGAATCATGATCTGTAGTACAGTAACAATCTCTATAATATTCTCATCATTTATTTCTGATAAGATATATTTACTTGGTTGTATTCTCAACAGTAGGATATGATATATTTACTTTATATAATGTTTGCTTCTTGGTATGATATTTACTTGGTTGCATTCTCTACAGTCTGCAAGTTATGTGGAACTTTTAATCGCAATGTGCTGAATGCAACCTCAGGTTTCAATTTGGTGAGGGTTACATGTTTCCAACTAAATGAGCCCAAGGATCAAGAGGAAGCAATTTCCAGAGGGAACGGAAAGTAACAACTTTGTAGTGGTTATCTACACTGAAATCTATGGGTACATCTTTTGGGTGATGTCTCCTACCTCTTAACAAGTTGGTGCCTATTATTAATGACAATTCAACCCAGGAAGGGTGAGTAATAGTAATGAGCCCACCTGTAGCATTAGGGTTTGTTCACCCAATCTCCCTGATTAGTAAGAATCTTCAGTTGTGTAAATTAATAGGCAGACTCTGAAAATCTTCTGTTTCACCTGAAAGCAAAAAACATGGGCTCATCTTAGGATTCAAAATAAATGGGTACAGGCTTCATAGGTGTGTATATAGCATAGACTAAGCAGGAATTATCTGAGCCCACATTTTATAAAGGTGACTTTAACCTGTTAGCAAGGACATGTTTTTCTTGTACCTTCAACTGTTCCCTATCCCAATCCTCTTAGACAATTCAGCTGTCTAAGCCAAGACAGCAAGGGATATTTCTAGGTCGTATGCCACATGCTAAGTAGCGTATAGAGTTTAATTATTGGTTTCATATTTAAAGTCATTTCTTCCCTCAGGGTTCCCACTAGAGCCACTTCAATTTGATCCAAGCTTATAATACTTTTCCATTGTCATTTCTTGAGCAATTGATTAGGCTTCGATAGGTTGTGGGTATGCTGGCTGTCTCCTTTCCAGCAGAACTGATGAAATGTTGAATTGGCCGGCCATGCCTGGCTAGAGTCGCTGCACATACCATGATCCTCAACTAAGGAAGCTATCATCCACAAAACTCCCTTAGTGAGACTGCCGCATTTACATCTTCCTCCTAGTTCTCCATGTAGGTCTGAAGCTATATTTTAAAGCTTGGGAGATAGAACACATTTGCTCCAACTTCCTCAAGAGTACATACTATTTCTCATTTCTCATTTGTCTCTACTTCAGCAATTTTGATTTACTTTTTTTTTTTATTTTAAAGATTTTACTTTTCCTTTTTCTCCCCAAAGCCCCCTGGTACATAGCTGTGTATTTTTAGTTGTGGGTTCCCCCAGCTGGGGCATGTGGGACACCGCCTCAGCATGGCCTGACGAGCGGTGCCATGTTCACGCCCAGGATTCGAACCAGCGAAACCCTGGGCCGCAAAGCAGTGCGCACGAACTTAACCACTCGGCCATGGAGCCAGGCCCCTTGATTGACTGACATATTGCATTGTAACTCCAGATTCCATCCTAACTACTGAAACTGCTCTCATTATGGCCGCAAATAAATTTGTAACTGTTGAAGTTAATGTACACATTCTGGACTAATTCTTGTATCTTACTTGTCCTCTCTGCTGTATCTGACTCTTGTAGACTACTATTGCCTTACTCGAATGTTCACCTCCCTTTGATTCCATGGAACCACATCAAAATTCTCAGAATGATAGCATTAATTATAGATATCATTTTTAAAGTGTAGATTATGCATTGAACTTTAATACTAGGAGGAAACCCAGAGAACTTCAACATTTAAAAATACGGTTTTTTTTACATAACCAGGAGGATTGTAAGATAGTAGAAATATACATACACATGTGTATAATAAACTTAACAAAGTGGGCAAAGCAGGCAACACGCCAGCAGTAGTCTCAGCATTAAGTCACATGGAAGGGAGCTTTGGCCATGGGAAGAAATAAAATTAAACAGTAGAGCAAAATAGAGGCTTGGCTTTTACCAGTCATTTTACTGATGGATATCATGGAAAAGTGGTGAGGTAGTCTTGTAGATATCTTGTGAAAACAGAGAATAAAGAAAATCTTGAATGATTATTGTTGAAAGAAAAGATAACGCAGCCGGCATGTGAAAAAAGACTGCTGTGAAACCCATGCACTTCTAATCTTCCCTGCTCCAACTCATGCAGGCACCAGACTATAACACTTGGATAGCATGCCAATTATATTGCAGTGTTTTTTAAAGTCATTAAGTGCTATTTTTAATCAGAAAAGAGTTTACTTTCACCTCCCTTTTTTTTTCTATTCCGAAGTTATGTCCTACTATTTTATCGTCTCATTTTATCAGGTATCTATTACCGACAATCTTTCCTTTAATGTGATTCTTAGAGAAAGCTTAGTCTATGGTCTTATTTTTATCTTTCTGAACAGTCCTATCTCCATGCTTTCAGCTATCACATACATATATGCTGATGACTCCCACATTCTTTCTTCTGAGCACAAGCATCCTGCAGGCCTCTCAGATTCATCACATGCAAAAGTGATCTCATACTTTTTCCGTCACACACATTCCATTTTTTTTCACTTCCTTGTCCTATAAGTGACTGCCATCCTCAAGCAAAAAATCTGCCAGTGCTCTATTTCTTTCACGTCCTTGCTCCTTGTTACTGTTTCATGACCAGCTCCCAATGAGCTGTCCCCTGTGTTCTGTGGTTATGCTGCTCCTCTTCATCGTACTGCAAAGCCTACATTCTGGTACGTATCGTCTCATGTATAGATCATTTCAAAATCCTGTTTTATGCTAAAAAGAGAAAAAAATAAACAATATTAAAATTGGATGCATCATTCATTGTTGTCATAAGTTAATACTTGTTGGTTATATGCGATTAGGAAAATGTGGAAATTATTATAAGTAGACAAAACACTTGCAATCCTATCACGGTAGACTTTGCTGCTGTTTGAAACTTTTCATTTTTCTTTGCTGCTTTTATTGCCTCCTGTATTAGAATGTTTCCCATGTGAAAAATGTGCATCCACTCCTGATTGACCTGGTTTAGCTATGTGACTTTTTTTAGCCAGAGAAGTATGATTCCATGTGACATATGCAACATTCTGGCATAAGCTATAAGAGCCACTGTGTGTTTCTGCCAGCTCTCTTTTTCTCTTCCCTCTGCCATAAGAAAGGCATATCTCAAATAGGAATCAATCCTCCAGTCTGGGTCAAGAACTGATAAGACAGATAGAACAGAGTCTTAACCAACTTGCGGCTACAGGTATCAAGGTAAGCTACAAATAAACCTGTACTTTGCAAGCTACTATGATTTAAGATTTTTAATTTCCTCTGCTTTGCGTAGCAAAACTTACTAATACCCGCTTTTCAAGATATCATGACTATCAATAATGTACTTATGTCTTTTTTCTAATATCTTAATGCAATGAATGTTAGCTTTAAAAGTGACTGTCATATGTGTATGTATCTTATATACATGCATAAGTGTATGTATATGTATGGATAACATGTGCACACATATATACACTCATTTAATATATATATATGCTTTTCTAACCTATTTTTTACTTTATTGTGAACATGATGTCCACAAGTAACATATGCTTCAAGAATGTTATTTTTAATAGTTTTACAAATTTCCATAAAAGTTGTGTTATATTTGTTTTACAGTCCTTATTGAGTTTCAGATTATTTTAAGTAGCTCACTAATTTTAAATAATGCAGACGTACACATATTTCTATATTTTTTTCATATGATAAATTCCTAGAACTGAAATTGCTTGGTAAAAAGGTTAGCATCATGTGTTACATGTGCTCAAAAAATGTTAACTGTTGCTAGGATCCTAGCAGCAATGTATGAGAATGGCTGACCGCCCACCATCATCTCTGACAACATGGAGCATTATGCATATGAGATGATAATGTACACCAGAACATATCCTCTTTAAAAATACACTTCAAAATAACTGACCAAGTTAAAAACGTCCACAGTTTACTAGCAATTGCTATTTCTGATTTACTATACTTGCATGCCTTTTTAAAAGGTTTTCTGTTTATTTTTATTTCTTTTTGCATTGAACGAGAAATTTGCATTTTGGAATTTTAACCATTTCTCTGTCACACATCTTATAAATGTACTTTCTTTGCCATTTTCCTCTATCTTTTACTCATGGGATTTTATTTTTAACATAGAGAACTTTTAAAATATTTTTCTTGTCAAAAGAAAATGAATGAATGCAATATGTAATTATCAGTGTTTCTTCACTGCTTGGAGTAATAATAATATGAAATTTAGGGCCTAAAACTGTACAAAATATTTACGATATGTGAAAAAGATAAATAAGAAAGTGGAGAAATGGAGATAAAATGTTCTAAGTCCATTGTATTATCTTGGGAATGGGTAAAATAATAAACAAATGTTTGTGTCTGAGAAATCAATGATGCAACTGTAACCATTGAGAGGCACCTTTTCTTGTGTTTTATTTGTGTGATATATTTTACAAAAATGGTCAAAAACTTCCAAAATGACATAAAGGAAAATCTAGATAAATGGAAACACATGCTGTCTTCATTGACAGTACTACTCAATATAGTAAAGGTTTCTATTCTCCCCAAACGTGTCTCTAAATTCAAGGATATTGCACTCAGATCACCAGCTAAATTGTTCAAAGAAATTGTCGTTTAGAATACAGATCCATTCTTAATTTCCATGAAAGAATAATTTAGAGAGAGCGCATTAGCTGTTTAGACATCCTGCAGAATTATTATTAAAAAATAATGAAATATTAGCAAAAACTACGATACTGGTGGAAGAGTCAACAAACAGAGCAATGGAACATAGAACAAGTTCAGAATAGAGCCACATTATCTGTAGGACCCTGAGTAGTGACAAGGGTGACATCAGGAAGCAAAAGATTAGATTGATTAGTAGATGACATTTGGAAAAACCATCCACTATTTGAAGAAAAGCAAAGCTGTATTCCTATCACCCTTCATATGCAAAACATAATTTCAAGTAGAGTACAAACCTAAAAGTTAAAGTACATTGACAACAAAATGTAGAGGGGAAAACCTTTGTGTTTAAATATCAGAGAAAGAAATCTTAAACCAGTTCTCCAGGTACAAAGAATGAGAGAGTAATTAAGCATCTCAGCTTAGTAGGTGAGATGCTTGAATTGAAAGATACCACAGAGTTAATCTAGAGATGGCAATCTACAAAAGCTTTTCACATTTAAAATCAATTAAAAAGTAATCTTGAAATTTATCAAAAGATAGGACAACAATTAAAACTTCAAAAAATATATATGTAGGTAATTCACACACAGAGAAGACTGAATTGCCTGGAAGTGAATTAAATAATCTTTAAATAAAGTAGTAATTAGATAAATTCTAACTTTAAAAAGATGTGATGTCACTTTGTACTGATAATAACAAAACATTAGAAAGTTGAATAAAATTAAGTGTTGAATAAGAAATGCTAATAGGAATATAAACTATATACACAATTCTTGAAAGCTGTCTGCCAATATTTGTGAATTAAGTATTAGTAAATTTTATGACCAAGCAATGCCATCCATGTTTATACAACCCAGGCTATTTGGGTTCCCTATAAATATTCCTATAAAAGAGTGCATGGAAAGATGTTCATTTTATTGATGTTCACATTGGTGAAAATGGGAGGCAATTTCACTGTTCGTCACAAAAGGAATGGCTAAGTGAAATGTAATAAATGGATATTGTTTTCGCAGCTGTGAGAAACAATCAGGGGTTTCCATGTAATATATTGAGTGAGAAAAGGAAACAAAAATGAGATTTTATAGGAAAATACAATTTGTGTAAATTAAAATGCATAAAATCATCATGTATTTTACAAGAGTACGTGAACAGTTTTTAAGTACATAAAAAGGGATAATGTAAAAATGAAGGATAGAGGGGAAAATATAAAATAAAACATTTTCGGAGTGGTGTTGAAAATCTGCTACAAAGTAAAGAGTATAATGAACTCAACTCTGTGCTTGAATTTCAAAATCAGCATCATCATCATCATCAAGACAGAAAGGTAGTAGTAATCTAAACAATCTTTCTGTTTGGATATGAGAGTACAAAATAGACACCCCTCCTGTTGGTCCAGCATCTGAACAAGTTGAAAAATATATCAAACTTATGCAGAGGAAAAATTGTTAGTCCACACAGTGGTCAAGCCTGCTCTACTTCTTTCGTTGATTCCATAAGCCTTTAAATACTGCTTTTTCATTTGCCAGTTCTAATTGGGTTTATCTTGCTTATTACCTTATGGTCTTTGGCACAACCGCCTACTGTATGCCAGGTGTGTCAGTTGTCGTTGGATTGCCTCTCAAATCCAAATGCACTCAATTGCCTATTCTATTGTGATAGAGGCAGACCCTGTTAAAAGTTCTCCTTTTCCAGTTGGCACAATGTTAAGCTTTGTCAGTAGGGTGTGCTAGAGAGGCACTGGAGGAGGAAAAGGATTGTCTTCCCAGTTCTGGTGTGATCTAGGATCCTGCAATAATCTCTGTCTCTCCAGCACCAGACCATGGCAACGTGCTCAGCTTCTGCACTGCCAGGTTCTAGCAGCACACGTGGCTTTGCAGCAGAGTGCTGCCAGTGCGGCACCTCTGTGAATGGCTCCTTCTGACATCCTCTCGGGTGCCTGTGTAGTAGAGAGCTGTTCCTTTGGAATTTCCCCATGACTCACTTCTCCTGTCACATCCTCAGGCAGTTTCATAGATCTGAGGTGAAGTTCCTTCACATGGGTGGCTTCCCCTGACATCCCAGGGAGCAGATTCTCAATAAATGCTGCTGACATGGCACCTCCCAGTGGATGACTTCTCATGCAACTCCCTTTGGGGAGTTTTGCAGCTTCAAAAATTGTTCAGCCTTCCATCAAATCTTTGGCATGCTGCCTCTCAAGTGGTTTAGACGTCAGTCCCAAGAAAAAGACCTTTCTCTCAGATTATTCCTTAATTGATTGTTTTATTCCAGCACTAAGAGAAGTGACTGCTCTCTACATCTTCTACTCGTGTATTTTCAGTCCTCTTTACTCCTTATGGACTAATCTTCCATTTCTTCCATCTCTGGTTACAGTTAATTTATGTGTATAAAGATAAGTTTATCTTTACAAATTTCTGTGTGACTTCAGTCTTTTAACTGGATCCTAACTGATACACTCAGCTGAGTTTTTCCAATAATCCACAAATAACACAGATTCCTGTATATAAGAGGTTAGGGTACATGGATGGTAGTGGCCAAAGATCGTATTTCTGACTAAAGTTTTTTCTTTAATTAGACAACTCTTTCAGGCATCATCATCAATATTAATGACACCACTTCCACCTTTATTATTCATAATAATTATAACAAAAACACTATTTAGATTACATTTGCTGAGCATGCGTCAGGCATTGTGAAGTACCATATGTTGCAATAAACTTTTTTGTACTCTTTAACTCTTTTAGTCTTTACAGTCACACCGCAAGAAAGCTGTATATCTTTGGGTACTTTACAGGCAAGAAAAACAAGGTGGAGGAAACATAAGTGATTTTCACAAGGTCGGAGCTAATAAGTGGTAAGTTTGTTTTCAATCCAGGGCCTGATTTCAAAGCGTATGTTCTAACGTGCTATATTATCCCATCTCACTTGTAAATCCTTAGAACAAGCATCTCATGCGTAATGGCTGAATTGTATTTCCCTGTTTATGGATTTTTAATTTTAAATATGTCCTCCACAGTGTTCAAAAATGCTCATATTCTATTCTATTCTATTCTGTTCTGTTCTGTTCTATTCTATTCTATTCTATTCTATTCTATCCTATCCTTTCCAATCCTATTCTATCTGATTCCCTTGCAGGTAGTTTTGCTTCAATTGCCTTTCCTACCTACTTGGAATTCTCAGAATACCAAACACATTATTCATCAGCAGTTTGGCAGATGCTATTTCCCTTTCTGTTTTGCATTTTTCTTTTTCCTTCTCTTTCTGACAAGTATATGCTTATCTTTATCATTCGTTTCATATGGAAGGCTTCACCCTCTGAACTCATAGAGCCTTATAGTGGCTTGTTAGATACATTACTTTCAGATCTTCCTAACTAGATTCAGAATTGGGGTGCAGGAGGAGACAAGCACCGCTTGAAATTCATATCGTATTTTCAGAATCTAGAATCCACTCAAGTGGCTGTTGAATGAGAAAGTGAAATTAGGATGTGTTGCTCATGGTAACACTATGCTAGTGACTACAAAGGCAGAGAATCCAGCAGAGGCAGGATAAGGAAGAGAGCAGATTTCCAATCACTTTCTGAATGTGAATGCTAAAGCCTCCTGAGGAGAATGGGCTCTCATTTGTTGTAAGCCCATGAAACAATTATAAAACAGCAGTGAATATCAAGCCACAGAAAACCCTTTTCTACATTCCCCTCAGTCCTATACTTATCACAATATTAGCAGCCCCTTCCTTCCGGTGCGGACTGTGAAAGGCTCAAGGAAGAGGCAGCAAGACTACCTCCCCTTGCTTTTCCTCCTTCAAGCAGATCTCTATAAGGTAACAGGGAACTAGGGTATCAGTGATGGCATTAGGGCAATGGGGACAGTAAAACATGTAAAGGAAATCTTGGAGAAGCAGGGGTGCCTTTAGGCAGAAGAACTTAGTCGGCTTAGTGCTATGAGGGCAACCGAAGAGAGAGAAGACATTTATAGGGCAAGCTATTTAAAATAAATAAAAGCATAGCAAAAATCTAACCCCCAAATCAAGCCTGAATTTGAATCCTTTTTGGAGGGAAAATAAAAATAGGCACCAGTGTCTGTTTCCTACATATGTTAACTATTTACAACCTCTTTTTTTATCGAGTCCGAGATATATAGTTGGTCTGACGTAGCTACTCATTTCTTTATGACTTAAATGCTTTACCCTCCCATGTGCCCATCTGAGTGAGAGACGCAGAAATAATTGAATACACCAGTGCAATGAAAATACATGTTGTTTATTAGGCAGAAGCCAGGATCTCAAAGCCTTTCATAACATCCCCATGTTTAATTGTTGGACTTTGGGCACAAAGAGGCCTTTCTCGGAAAGCATGAAAGGGAGCTCAGTGGTATTTGTGGGCCAGTGCATTGGCCACACCAGCCACCACCTTTTGATAGGAAGCCTGCAACTCTGGGGTGAAATCCTTGCCAAAGTGGCGAGCCAGCACAACAACCAGCACGTTGCCCAGGAGCTGTGGGGAAGAGAAAAAAGAGGGGGCATGGTTAGCAGAGGGAAGCAGCTTGGGCTCAGAATATTCCAATCTTATCCAAAGCTGTGCCCTAGACTATAAGCAGGAAAATAGCTGAATCTTGGATGTTACTATTTATGTGAATCCGCTAATAACAACCTGAATTTATACTTAAAAATGTCTCTCCCTTTCTGCCTTAACCCAGAACTTGTTATGTTATTCTTTAGAACCATGAAAGGAAGCAATAATACATGTTATCCTTTTTGCTTTGAACGAAAGAGTTAGAGACAAGGGAAAGAAAGTATTAGATGAATTTTTTTTTTAAAAAGAAAGTAGATTCAAAGAAGAAAGTTGTTTTTAATTAAACACTCAAAAAATTTAATTAAAAATACAATGAGAAGATATTGCAGAGACCAAAAAGAGGAAAACAAGAATGAACCAGCAGAAACAAGGGTTTTGAGCAAAGAAAATAAAAGAACTTAAATGTTCCTCCGGAGTCCGCAGTGATGCAACCACAACATCTCTTCGCATTCTGAACTGCAGCCTGACTTTCATGTCCTCTCCTCATTACATGAGCTTGACCAAAAAGAGGAAGGCAAAGGAGAAATTGAGGGTCACAGAGACTCACCCTGAAGTTCTCAGGATCCACGTGCAGCTTGTCACAGTGCAGCTCACTCAGCGCAGCAAAGGTGCCCTTGAGGTTGTCAAGATGATGCACGCCCTCACCAAAGGAGTGTAGCACTTTCTTGCCGTGGGCCTTCACCTTGGGGTTGCCCATCACAGCACCAGGATTGGACAGATCCCCAAAGGAGTCAAAGAACCTCTGAGTCCATGGGTAGACAACCAGCAGCCTAAGAGGTTTTAAACAGCACAAGAGACAGAGGCAGTCAGTACCTGTCAGAAACCCAGGAGACGGTCGTATATTCACATACCCAGCTTCTACGACTCTCCTTAAGCTGCTTGTATCCTGGATACTAACCTGCCCAGGGCTTCACCACCAACTTCTTCCTCGTTCACCTTGTCCCACAGGGCCAAGACAGCTGCCTTCTCTTCACCACTCAGTTGCACCATGGTGTCTGGTTGTGTGGTTGCTAGAGAACACGGTTGTGTCAGAAGCAAGTGTAAGCAGTAGCTGGCCCTGCTCTTCTTTTTATGCCCAACCCTGGTTTATGCCCTCCCTTCTCCTGTGAGCAGATTGGCCAAAGCCAGGGTGTGGTTCTCCAGGGTGAGGCCTGAGAGATGACAGCCATACCTGTCCTAGGCATTTCTAGCAGTGTCTTATAAGTCTGACTTCGGAACCTCAGCTCTCTCTCTAGGTGTCTCCAGATCCCATCCCAGCCGTAGAAATGCTATTATAATTGTCCTCCTCAGCAAATTTACTTGCACGTAGTTTTAGAATCACAGCCTGGTAAGCTTTGAGAGATTGCATCCTCAATTTTCGTATTACACAGATGAAGAATCTGAGGTCCAGCAAATGGAAAAGATTTACCTGCTGTGGTAAGTAACTTAGGAGTCTATGGATGGATCTCCTCCTGAGTCTTCAGAATATGCAAAATAGTTACAAAGACATCATGAATGAGACCTCCTCCCCTCTTCTAAGTATATCTTCCTTCTCTTGGTTTGGATTAAACCCTCCTGGTAAGAAAACAAATATTCATACATTTTTTCCTTAATTTAGTCATATGACCAAATAAATGATGACTGAAAAATAGAATAAATATCTATCAAGACTTGTGTGTGAAATAATTACTCTATTAGGTTTTGGGGAAAACAGAGTGATCTCTCAATGAAGTAAGAAATACCTATAGGTGAAAAGTAGTTACAACCCAAATTGTTAGGAATCCTAAAGAAAGCAATGTTTTCAAAGAGTAACCAGGGATGTGAAACTTACTTCTTCCTGGACTGATCTGGGAAAGTGTCTGGGAGAACAGAGAAGCTTCTCTGTGACTAAAAAGGAGAGATAGGAAAGTGGAAAAATATTCCAGTCTTGTCCCAGATTATTTTTTTTCCTCCCAGGCTACTAAGAATGCTGTTTGTATAATCATTTCTTTGACTCAAATTCATCACTCATAATCTCATTTTCTCTCTATATTTTTGGTATTTTTGTTTATTTGTTTAAACCCTCCTGTATTAAAATTTACACTTCTATCTCTACGGTTTTTCCAACATTCCTCTTTATCCCCCTGTGTAATCAATTCTGTTAACTTCAGGTGTAGAGTTCTGCTCCTTGCCACTGAAATATGCAATGAAAAGAGCAAAAGCAGCAAGCATTTCAGAGTTCAGCATAGGATCTCAGATTTCCCTGAGGGCGCTAATAGTTATTTTCCCAACTTTCCGTCATCTCCACCTCCTGCATCATCCCCCTTCCTGAGTTCCCACTATGTTTCACTAGGGAAATGACCATGCATTTTCTACTTACCGTGTTTCTCCTACCCTAGAGTCTTCTCCTGACTCAAGCCCCCTGATGTCTAGAACCATCTTCCTCTCTCTCTTGCCATCACCGGCAACAAATACTTAACAGAAGTCTCTCATCCTGTCAGCAGTAAGAGTCTGAAACGTTAACCACAAAAACCTTTTTAGGTGAACCAGAAGAAAAGGACTTCTCTGTTTCTAAAGAAATTCATAAAATTCCCACTTCCACTGCTTCATTCTCCAAAACGCTTTCTCCATCATTGCTGGATAAATAAAAATTCCTCACCCTGTTTACTTGTAACAAGCCACGTGAAGTACTTGTGAAAAAACTTAGTCTAATTATTCTCAGACATGTAGGAAAGGCTTGGTTCTTTTCTGCCGCCTGGAGATTATATCAGAATTATATGCCCCTAAAAGATCACATGGGCAAAATAGACAGAATTTAAATATTTTCCATTTATATTCATTCTTCTTTAAAATCCTGAAGCAAAGAGGGTCTTACTATTGGTCTATCTCTGGGAAAAGATTTTTCAAGTTGGCTTCTAGGAAAAGAGGCCTTTCAAATGTTTTAAATGTTAAAAAAAAAAAAAAAGATTTCGCTTGACCTTTAGAGTCTGAGTTTCATTTTATTAAGTTTAAACCGCTATTATCCTTATCATTATTTTACATTCCGACTGTTTTCAAGACCCCATTTCACACCCCTGATATCAGAGGGCAGGCATATGTATATAAAAGCAGGTCTACTGGGGAAGTTTGGACATGTCTTTTGCAGGAACTCTGTGTCATGGCAAATTCCCAGACCTTACTAAATGGTATAGAATACATTTATAATTTCCTGCAAAGAGTCAAATTGTCAGGGCTACATATGCCATTTTGATTGACAGAAATTAGCATCTACTTAAAGACTTGCTCTGCCATTTCTTGTGATCAGAAGTTGTTCCCCTGAAGTCCTCTGTTGAGTCTTGTTAAACCTCTTTTGCCATGAATGACCCAGGCACCAGTATTTTGTATTGGCAACTGCTGCAACTACCCTCATCCCGGCTTCACGACAGGAGCTGCTGTTCTCTCTTACTGTTGCTCCTTAGCATGACTGAAGAATGAAACAGACTTTTCCTTCTATTTCCCATGACCCCGCAAGGACAAAGCTGTAAGCTGTAATAAGACACGAAAAGCTCAGACATACCAGATAAAATAAGGAAGAATGAATAATGATAAATGTGGTCATGTTCAGAGCCTTAGGCTCAAACGCAGGTCAGCATTCAAAGGTTCTGGAAAGCTTCTTAGGCCCACTGCCATCTTCATCATTGTGAGGTTACTTCCACCCTGTGAAAGGTACCAGGATGTCTGTTCTGCTTTGATTCGAGCCCCTCTGAACATTCAACACACACACACACATACATACACACAACACCCTACAAGTCTGCAAGAGAGAGACAGAAGTTTTCTTTTTTCCTTTGTTCCAGTCTGTTTACTTTACCTAATTTCTAATGTTCTATACCAGGATGGGCCTGGTCTGAGTATAATTAAGAGGGTGAGCATTAATTTCCTTCAAGAGAGTCATGACATTCATCCAGAGGGGTGTGGTTTTGTCATTTGTTTCAAAAATTACACTCAAATAGGACACCCTTGAACATGCTGTAGTGTTCAATGCTAAATTCCTTAAGTAGATCATTTCAACAATTTAATTTATATCTTCCTGTGTTGAGCTCAGTTATTTTTTCTTTTTTAGGAAATGCTGTTTTTTTTTTTTTTTTCCTGCTTTATCTCCCCAACCCCGCCCCCATACATAGTTGTATATCTTAGTTTCAGGTCCTTCTAGTTGTGGGATGTGGGACGCCACCTCAATGTGACCTGACGAGCCGTGCCACGTCCGCGCCCAGGATCCGAATCCTGGGCCACCACAGCAGAGCGTGCGAACTTAACCACTAGGCCACGGAGCTGGCCCCGAGCTCAGTTACTTTTTTCCTCTTCTCTCCCAGATGCACAATCTCTTGGTTCCTTCAGTTTAACATCCTTTCAAAATTAAAATATCATTAAATTGAATTAATAAAATTAAATAAAATAAACATGCTCCAGAAAGAGTAAAACTTATAGAGAAAAGTACATACACACAAAATAGTTTAACAATAGGATACTTACTCACTTTTAAAAAAGTCATATTTCTTTCTAAAAAGCAATGAAGTTAGTATAGCCATAACTTTGACAAGTATATTCTAACTCTTACAGAACAACTCCCACATTAATATTTCCTCCATTCAGCTCAGATTTTCACTCATAATTAGCTTTTGTGTACCTCACTAAGTGGGCCATGGTGCTGATTTATGGAGAGTAAAGCAGCAGTCTTTTCCAAGTTAAATTTGAAACCGTACATCTTTACAGGCAGAATCTTGGCTTCAGTTTAGACACCCTTTACAAATGTGTAAGGCATTAATTCATAAAGCCAAATCTCCAGGGCACTGCTCTGAGGCTCCAGAGATGGATAATCTAGAAGATCATGCTAAATTCCCTTGATATTAAATTAAATTAAATTATTTTAAAATGATTATGGAAGCTTACCCACAATTCTTTTGTTCATTTTATTTCTCTCTTCTTCTCTCTTCCCTTCCCCTTTCCTCTCCTCCCCTCTCTCTCTCTCCCTGCCTCCTTTCCCTTCCCATCTTTCTCTCTTTCACACAAATACACCATCTTCATTCAAACGTACTGAACATAGTCTATAAAGCAACATGATAGGGAAGAAATTGAAATAACCATTGGGTAAATTATCAAGTAAAATTAAAATCAAGTCTTAAGGCATTAATTCCATTCCTAGACTTTTACAGAAGCTCTACTCTAACAAAGAATGAGAATATAACAACAAGCTGCCAAGTCTCTTTCCACCCCATGACCTCCTCACTCCCAGTGTGGAGACAGCAGTGCCTGGTATGCAGTAATTGTTTGGGCTTGATGCACGTCCCATCACAGGTGACGTTCTCTTGAGTTCTCCAGTATTGGGATTTTTAGGGCCAATTTCTTCTCTAGAATCACTGGCCAGCTCTAGAGGTGAAGGAACAAAAGAGAGTACATTGAGTCTTTATATATTTTTATTCTTCTCGTAACTATTTAGAAGGAAGAAGCTTAGTTTATTTCCCCCTTTCCAGTTTATGAAACCCACAATCTCTCTTACCCTCTTTCAAATTTTCTGAAAGTCTCTTCTTCTCCTATTATCTGATTCTTAGGAGGACTTTTCTGTAGTCAGGAGTGTAAATGTAATCTTCCTAAAATTTCTCTAAGGTGACTTTGCTTCTAAGTTGTGAGACTATGGTTCTTAAAGATCTTGTTCACATATAAAGACTTCTCAGTTCTTGGTACAATGACCTACGGAGAAAAAAAAATGAATATAAAAAAGCATCTGCCCTAAGGCAATTCAACACCTAGTGGTGAAACAGTAAACTCTAATGTGTTGTCTACACCCTGGTAGAACAGGCAAGTTATTATGGAAGTGCATGTATACAGAACAAAGTAGCAGGTCCTGCTTCAGGTAGTCAAGTAAGTCTAAAATTAATCAACAGGAACATGATATAGATTTAAAGAAATGCATACAAATTAGAAGGTTCTAGAAATCCTTCTAATTTTACTTATGACAAAAATAATTCTCAAAGATGTTTTACTACCTACCATCCGAAAGCAAATGATTGATCAGTGCTTTACTTTCCTACATGATTCTTTGTTGTATATTGTAGCATTAACACCAAAGGAACTTTATGCAATCGACTATTGTTCAGACTGTCCTCTAGTCCCAGGAGTTCTAAGACAAGGAAGAATCACTCATTCATTCACTGACTATTTCATTTAATAAATATTTATTTACTCCCTATGGGAAAACTTTACAATGCTCAGTAGTCATGTAGGATAGTATAAAATAGGCAAAAATGTTTATACAGCATGAGTGTGACAGATAAAGAAATGTGAAAAATGGGTAGAGGAGGAGAGTTTGGAAAGATTTCATTGGGCAATATTGGCAATATTGGAAAGTTCTTTGAGGCCAAAGTCAAAAGAGGTCACAAATGATATGGGAGCACTGAACTGTGCCTGAAATGGGAGAGGGTCAGCAATTAATTTGGGAGATGTTTTGGGGCAAGTGAGAAAGGGAGGTTATTTCTTAAAGCAGGAACACTTGATGGAGTGTAGTATTCCGGGCTACAATACGCAGGCCAGGGAAGCATGAAAAAGGAAACACAACAGTGTCTTGAGCAATCATAATATCTCTAATTAAGAATGCTATTTTTTGAGTAGTTGTTGGAAATGGATCAGAGAATTCACTCAAAAACTACATCCTAGTTTTGTGGTCTCCCATAGAGCCCCTGTAATACTGGTATCCTCTCTATATTTCCAACCTTCTTAACAATTCCTATGTTTTGGTGGTAGAAGTATTGTGACTGTGTGTCATCCCCTTCCTTTTCTCATTTCCCTTGACATCTTGGTATAAGACACAAAAACTTCCTATCTGTAGATCCTGAGGGACTTTCCCATACCCCCTGAGAAAAAAAAATAATAATTAATTAATGAATTAAATGAATCAGGAATTTGAGATGAAAGTTCTTTATTAGGCAGAAGCCATACCCTTGAGGGAGGGCATTATTTCCCTAAATCCAGAAAATACACTAGGGAAATAGGGTCTTCCTGTGGTCACCAGGAAGCAGATCAGGATCTCAATGGTACTCGTGAGCCAGGGCATGGGCCCCACCAGACACTGCCTTCTGATAGGAAGCCTGCAACTCAGGGGTGAATTCCTTGCCAAAGTGGTGAGCCAGCACAACATCCAGCATGTTCCCCAGGAGCTGTGGGGGAGAGGTAGATAGACATATACACATGATTAACAGAGAAATCAAGCTTGGTTTCTGAGAAACTGAACCAAGGATCATTTTCTTCTGCCCACGCTCAGCCCAAACTGATCCTCAGACTGTCCCCAAGAGCATAAAGGAGTAAACATATATGTATGTATTACATATAGATAGATAGATGATAGATCGATGGATAATTAGATATACACATAGCATATTTATATATTATATATGCTAATTAATGGATTAATTAGTGTGAGGATGGGCTGTCTTTTAGCAACAACTGCTGCCCCATTTCCCTACTTTTGGTATTTCATCCACTTTCCTTTCCATTGAATCTTGACTCTATAATTTTCCAATTATCCTTCAATTTTGAAGTGACCTATAACCCTAGAACAACATCTTGTGGCTTTCTTCTTTGAGGAGCCTTTCCAATCCCCATATGGAGACACAGAAGGGTTTTTCCAAGCATAGAAGTAGCAGATGAGAGCTGGTATGCATACATTCGGTACTGAGTAAGGAAAAGGAAGTTAGGGGTAAAAAAGAGAGAGAGGTAAAAGAAAAGACGTTAAAGAAAGAGCTTGATAAAAACAAGGAAGGTTGTGAGAAGGGAAATGATATGGAATACTGAAAAAAATATATAAAACTGCATAAATTTTGAAAAGCATTAAATGGTGACATACACAAAAGTAAAAAGGAATGTGGAGTAAGAAAATGTAGGTAAAATAACCAGCAAAAGACTAGAAAGTGAGTAGAAAAATGGAGAACATCTCCTAGATTCACGATGAAGTTCTCAGGATCCAAGTGCAGCTTGTCACAGTGCAACTCACTCAGCTGAGCAAAGGTGTCCTTGAGGTTGTCAAGATGATGCACGCCCTCACCAAAGGAGTGTAGCACCTTCTTACCATGGGCCTTCACCCTGGGGTTGCCTGTAACAGCAGCAGAAGTGGTCAGATGCCCAAAGGAGTCAAAGAACCTCTGAGTCCATGGATAGACAATCAGCAGCCTAAGAGGTGAGAACAGCACAAGAGACAGAGGGAGTCAGTGCCTGTAAGAAACCCAGGGGACTGCTTTATCTCTACATGCCCAGCTTCTACTACTCTCCATAAGTTGCTTATAACCTGGATACCACCCTGCCCAGGGCTTCACCACCAATTTCTTCCTCGTTCACCTTGCCCCACAGGGCCAGGACGGCTGTCTTCTCCTCACCACTCAGTTGCACCATGGTGTCTGGTTTTGTGGTTGCTGGAGAACATGGTTGCATCAGAAGCAAATGTAGGCAGTCGCTGACGCTGTTGTTCCTTTTATGCCCACCCCTGGCTTCTGTCCTCCCTTCTCTGGGGAGTATATTATCCAAGGAAATAACAGAAATTCATTGATTTGTGAGAATATAAGATACATCCTCTTTCCTTAGTTGCCTTCAGCTGGTCCTGAGATTGGCTGTTCTAGATCTCATGTGTCTTGACTCAGAAACTCTGCTTTCACTCTACTTGTCTCTTGATCTCATTTCCTTTAGGAGTTCCTTCTATAAATATGCTCCTACTCTCATTTATGCATAGATGTTTTAGTCTGATATAGTGGAATGTACCTTAGAGTTTAACTTATCCAATTCTTTCACTTTATAGTTAAGAAAACTAAGACCTAGAAAGCAGAAATTTTATCAAGTTGATTTTATATGGAGCTTCTCTTTGCCTCTAAAGGTATTTATAAATGGTTGGAATAGATAAATATTTTCACATAGTTTTAACTTTCTTCTTCTTTGGGTAAATATTTCTGGTCATAAAATTCCTTTTCTCCCTTCCTTCATTGAAATAACTGTTCACTAAAAGAATGAAAAATAATTAGTATTGTCTCTTTATCAGCTACTAAAATAGTTTTGGGGAACATGGATTATAATGGGAATAATTCAACGAGAGATATAGAAAAATATCTGATACCTATAACATAATTGTTTAAAACTATGACGTGACTAAATAACGAATGAGGTGGAATTACAAGGAAGATTTACATTACTCAGCCAGATTAAGTCTGACAGGGTTTCTGGGAAAAAGCAAGAGCAGAAATTTCCACAGCTATGTCCTCTGGAAAAAAGTGAAGTTACATCCTGGAAAGAAGATTCAAAAGGAATTTCACTCTTTTCTCAATACAAAATAGTGCTAAAATGACATACACATGTAACCCACAAGCATAGCTAGAAGGAAGAAAGGAAGGAAAGGAGGGAGAGAGAGAGGGAGGAAGGGATTGACAGAAGGGGAGAGAATGGAATGGAAGGGAAGGAAGAGGGAAAAGAATATAAAGAAGAGGAGAGGAGAGATTGACAACTCCAAAATTTGACAAGGATATAGATCAACAAAACTCTCATACTCTGCTGGTGAGAGTATAAAATAGCATAATTGCTTTGGCAAATATTTGTTGGTATCTACTAAAGCAGATTATATGAAAAACCTACGAGCTAGCAGTTATACTTCTGGATATAAAGAAAGGCATACTTGTGTGTGTGCAAAGATGCACAGAGGAATGCTTGAAACATCAATATACATACGAATCACGAACTTGTAGCAACTTAACAGTTCCTCATTTAGTGGAATAGGTAAATTATGGTAAAGTAAAAGAATTAAATACAACAAAGTAAGGAAAAGAATAAATTACTGCTTTACATACAGCAATACAGATGAATTGTACAATGTAATGTTGTTTAAAAGCAACCAGAGACAATAATTCAAGCTACATGATTCATATATAGAAAGATGGACAGTGTGACTAAGATTCAGGTCACAAGGAGAGTGTTATATGTAGGAAGCTTATTATTCTTTAACCTGAGAGCCAAGAAAAACTATCAAAAAATTCAAGGAAGGTAGTGGCATGATTTAATTTGTATTTTTCGAAAATTATTCTGACTTCAGTGTATAAATGAACTTTAGAGCAGACATAAGAGAGACAAATAGAATGACATTGGAGTAGGGCAGCAGTAAAAACACCATATCTCTTTTCTGGCTTGAGCACTGGGTGATGTGTAGTCACTGAGATGGGGAACACAGGAAGAGGGCCAAGTTAGGAAAAGAACAGGAGTTTAGTGTTGGACATGTTGTATTCGATGCACTCTTGGGCAATCCAAAATGGGATATTAAGCAAAAATTTAGATACATGGATCAGGAACTCAGAAAGAATAGAATCAGGTCAAGAATACACAGTGTATCAGAGCACAGAGGAACAGATCCTAGTGCATTGCATAAACCACGACCTCGACCTTTTCAAGAATGACAGACAACACACTTTACAAATATCTCCTTGAAACCTTGAAACATTTGTGAGATAGGAATCATTATCCCATTTTACAAGGGAGAAAATTAATTGTGAAAAACATTAACTAAACTTTTCAAAGGGATGGGGCTGTAATTTGATCTTTATCTGTTAATCCCAAAGCCCTGGCCTTTTGCTTCTATCCCAGGGACTTAGGTACAAGAATTTGAAGTGATTACCACAAAAGTGGCTGTGCTCCTTGCCTGCTTCAAACAAGAGACCTGTAGGCCTGTTCTATTCTGTTGATAGATTTCCAACTTTTTACTCACCAGACAAGGAAGCTGGCTATCATCTGTGACTTCTCTACTCTCTGCTTCACTATGTTACAAGTCCTAAAGAATCTTTGTCTCAATGGTTCCTTGCTTAATTTATTCTTAGTTTCATTGCTCCTGACAAGTTCAGTTCTTTGCTCATCACTTCACTACAATCGTGGCAAACCTCCATGGCTATATCCAAGTTAGACCCTGTCTTGTCAGTTCTATAGCCACAATTTCCCTAAAATTCCCTGTTCATTATGTTCATTATGTCTCTCAAGAAATTCACTGGTTCTTTTTGTTGTAACAATATCTTGTTTTCCTGCTTTTTCTGGTCTCTTTAGAAGATTCTCTAGTTTTATACCACCCCGCTGCTCTTAAAGGGCAAATTTCTCTTTTGTTCCTTTCACTTGGCATACTGATTCCTGAATTTGTCATTTTCCCACATAAACGGCACTTTATCTCCAAAGTCTTAATGTAATTAGAAATATGCTCCATGCCGCAGAGCTAGCCGGTGAAGTACAGATTCAAACCAAGGCAGTCAGTTTCTTTGCCTTAGGGAGGGCGCTTCCATTAATACCATTGAAGATGTGAGAGAAAAGTTTAGAGCATGACCTTGGACTGGGTCTCTGGGTCATCTTTATTGCATTATAGCTGATAAAAATATGTTTCTTATATTAAATAGAAGTGAACTATAACCCAAAAAAGAGCTCTATTCTGAGTTTATAGAAATAACAGCTTATCCAGGTCCCATACTCTGACTCCTACCATGCCCCTATTCAGTATCAATAGTCTTCTTGTATGTCTCAAGAGTACCTCCATTCCCTCCCTTTTTCTAGAGACATTGTCCACCTGAAGATCTACTCTCTCTTCCAAGGAGTAACTACTTTATGGAAGCCACTCTTATATTACAGAATCTTGCAAGAGTCTCTTCTCTACTCACCCCAAACTCCCAATCCCTGATACTCCTATTCCAATCTGAGTGCTTTCTTTTAGCTTAATCAATATAAAGGAAAAGACAGAGAAGACAAGGCTAGTTCTTATAGAACAAATTTTTTACTTTATTTGTATCATATAGAAGTTAAGTCTGGAGGCAAGGCACTGTCCCCCAGCCTTCAGGAGATGGACTCTTGGAACACTGGGCCCTCCAGTAGGCACCAAGAAAGTTGGACAGGCAACTCAGTGATACTTGTGGGCCAGAGCATTAGCCACACCCATGGTCAGCTTCTCCCAGGCAGCCTGCATCTGTGGGGTAAATTCATTGCTGAAGTGTATTGCCAAGACAATCGGTATCATGTTGCCTAGCAGCTGGGGAAAGAGTAGGGATAAAAAAGAAAACAGCACATGGTGAAAAGAAGGCCTCAAACTGACCTTGCAGCAAAAAGATATGACACTTATTTCCTTCCTAATAAGAGTTTGAACAACTTCAGGGTCATGCTCCCACAAAAGAGCTCCATTATGCCTTGTCATTGGTTTCTATATGACTCTCAGCCCTGTGCCTCCCATTGTGTTCTCCCCTTCTCTCATTTGTCCTGTCAACTCATGACCCCAGAACATTGCTATGTATTTCTTCTCTCCTTTGGAGACCCTTTTTCTTTTTTAAAAGTAGGATTATAGTACTACAAGGAGCCTTAATATATGTAGTCTAAGTACCCAGATGTTACATACATTCAAATTGTTTGGACAGTCGTATGACAAAGAATCCTGTGACGTGTACACAAGAACATTTAATCACTGCTAAGGGGCGGGGTTTGGGGGAGCCACAGGCATCCATTGAAAAAATTGCTCTTACTTTGCCCTGCTTAATTCTGGTTTTAAACTCAGGAACTGTGCAGAAATATATTCATTAATTCTTATGGAAAATTTCAATTTCCAAAGGCAAGGTGTCCTTCTCCCTGGCTCAATTTGTATTCTCGAAGCCAAAAATATTTAGCTCAATTTCAGCTAATGCTCTTCACAACATGTATCCTTTTAGAAATATCTGAAAGCCAGTGGCCTGCACTGGTCAAAGTAATGACTCTACATGGGCTTACCTACCGTGATCTTTGGAACAACCTAAATAGCCAAATCAAGTCCTTCTCTAAAATGTTACCTCCCCAAAATACCTGTATAGGACAAGACTTAAGTGTCTATGTCTCCAAAGATATCCAAAGCAAAAGTATCTATAATGAAAGAACAAAGCACAAGCTGGCCCAGAACTTACCCTGAAGTTCTCAGGATCCACATGAAGCTTGTCACAGTGCAGCTCACTCAGCTGAGCAAAGGTGCCCTTGAGGTCATCCATGTGCTTAATAGCATTTCCAAAGGAGATCAGCACTTTCCTGCCATGAGCCTTGACCCTGGGGTTGCCCATTATTGCAGAATCAGAGGATAAGTTGCCAAAATTGTCAAAGAACCTCTGGGTCCAAGGGTAGACAATTAGGAGCCTATGAGATAATCATAGTCACAGACCAGACAGGAAGTCAGCATATGTAAGAAACCTGACCAATCCCTCTTTCAGGAACACTTTTTTCCCCCTGCCCAGGCCTCCAGTGCCTACCTTCCCAGGATCTCGCCTCCGGCTGCCTCCACATCCACTTTGGCCCACAAGCTAGCAATAGCAGTCTTCTCCTCTGCAGTAAAATGCACCATGGTGTCTGGGAGCTTTCTGGTGATCACAGATGAGCCAGAAACAAGTCTGTGCTGCCTCTTCTTTCTGTGCTCTTTTATTCCTCTTCTCTGGCCAGAAAGTCCTCTCTTCTCCAAATGAAATAAGACTATTGGTCAAGGTTGGGTTGTCACCAGCAGGGGTGGGGTCTTGACAAGGGAGGGTCAGCAAGATGGACATTTGTGTCTCTGATAGGAATGGATATCTTTATCAGGGGGATTCTGCTGTCCTCTCCCTTACCATCTATTATGCAATTCGTCTCTCAACCTCCCCACCACAGCTACCCGTGAAGTGACCTGTACGTTGACCATGAGACATAACTAGAATTAGAAGAGGTAAGAATTATAAATCTATTGGGCATTGTGTCAGGTGCTTACACGACATCATTTTGTTGTTCACCTGGGTATAGAAGAAGCCACAGCTCTTCTTTGCTACCAATTTTTCTAAAGTTCAGATTGGGCTCATGATTTTATAGTTCTTGTAAATGGAAAAAAAGACCTCAATCTAGCATCAGTTTGGAAACAATATAGGTAAGAAATGAGTAATTTAGAGAAGAATTGAGCATTGCTTCATTATTGTTGGGTTCTGTTGATAATACATGCACATGTCTAATCAAATTATTTTCATTCTGACTATATGGACAAGAGTCTCTGGCCAATATCAAGTATCTACTCATTTGTGTCAAAGAATACACAATTAAGTATTGGGGAAAATAGCCATTCTTGGGTTCAATGAAGAGTATGCTGGAAGCACACTCCTTGCTATGTTCAATTTTTCCTCAGGTCTAATCAGACAATCTTCACTAACAGTATTCCACACACTATTGCTGCTGTGACCTAAGTCACTTTAGTCTCAGGCATTTCAAACAAGCATGTACAGGACTAGACAGCACACACTTCCAATGGGAGAGGGAATGGTTTCTTTTATATTTTTCTCTCAGAGTGTATTGTTCCTGCATTTTGAGCTCCAGGAAGCTGTTTTCTTTCTTTCTCCCAGATATCCATTTTCAAAACAAAGGTATATATAGAGTTTAACAAATAATCCCCATGTATATCTACAGAGGAACTCTAAAATTTAAAGAGTTCAATCCAATATTATAGAGCTGAATTTCTGTTATTAGAAAAGAAATCCTTTCTGTCCATTTGATATAATGAGAGAATTTTATGTATTCAGCTTGGAAAAGACTTAAATGTAAGACTCAGATAAGAATTGTGAATCTGCTGGAAGCTAGTTTATCATGACAGACTCAATTATCTGTGAACTCTCAGTCCCAAACTTGGTTGATGCGAGCACTTTGGTACAGAAATATAAAGACAAGAGTTTGAATCAGTCCCAAAAGGATTTGCTTCAAGAGAAGAGGTCAACGAAATAAAAGAAAGGAGAGGAAACTGAGCACAGATAGGAATCCCAGTTACACTCAGTTGTGGTGCTGGCCTGAGGGGATGGCTCAGGGCTCATGCTCTCCAATGGCCCTAATGCACACATTCAACAGGGTGTGAGCACACTGCAATCTCTCTGACTCAGGGACATTTGCAACTCTGAATGTTGGTGAATAGCCCCCCATCTTTCCAGCAAACCAGAGAGTGATTCTGGCAGCTACCTCTAATGCCGGCTTTTCTCTCACCCTCTGTAGACAATCATTTCCCAAGACTTTTTGATTCTTTCTTGCTCATGGCTGTTCCACACTTCCAATTTATTTCCATGCACACTCCTCCCACTGGCATCTGGATGATTATCACATCAATGCTAGATCATCATAACAGATATCTAACAGTTTTCCATTAATTCATCACATATTGAAAAGATATGTTTATTGAGGCCACTCATGCCATGCATTGTTTTAAACGCTGGGCATCTTGGATGAACAAAACAGCCTATCTAGTCTCATGATACTCACATTCTGGTGGAAAAAGGAGACCATCACCAATAATTAAAAAATTAATGAATAAGAATTTCAGATGGTGTCATATGACAGGAAGAAAATGCATCTGATGATATGGTAGCAAGTGACTACAGAAAAATAATATAAAGAGAGATATCCTGAAGAAAGTTACATTTGAAGTGGGACCTTAATAACAAGATGGAGCCAGGCATAAGTAGTTTGTAGAAACAAGTTCCTAGAAGTAGGAAAGACTAGTGCAAAACTCTGACTCTGCAGAGAAAGGAAAAAGAGACAAAAAATAAACTTGGAATTTCGTTTAGAGAAAGGCATTACAAGGTTGGAGAAAATATGTTAAGAGAATAGGAGGAAGCAGAGTTGGAGAGATGGGCCCAGTTCTTATTTGGGTACATGAGAGTAGAGTGAGTGTTTTATTCTAAGGCATGAGAAACCAGCAGGGATTTGTACACCTCACATTAGCATGATCGCTAATCTGCTCAGCACCACAGCCAGGCTAATCTTCCTTACTTTCCTTTCCATCACATTACACTCTTGCCTATAAACCAGTATGAACTTCCAGTCATACAGAAACTCTTATGATCTCTTCTCCCCAGCTACTCAATGCAATTTCTTTCCTTCTCCTTTTGATCTCACAGTGCTACTCCGTTGCTCTGGGCTGGCTTCTGAGCCTCTTCTGGTTCAGTTTACAATGATCTCTCTTCCTTGAAATGCCGTAGCTAATCTGCACACTTAGGCATTGTCTCTCTCGACTGTGTGCAATTATTTAAACATTCCTAGGCAGCTCTCATTGTTTAAACCATAAAGCTCTTTAATAAAGTCCAGAATCAGTTCTTCAGAGCTGACTTTGAAAGGAGCTATCCCTTGCTCTGACCTCCAAACCCTCCTGTTCTTAATCTATCCTCACAAGGGCTTGTGACAAACCAGCTGCTTTTAGAAGATGTATTCTTATAAGTAGAATGGAATTACAATCCCTACCTGGACCTTACTTCTTAAGATATGGGTTGATTTCCCTCTGTAGAATCCCTATATTGGTACTCTACCTCCATCCGAATCCTTTGCCTTCACTGAAGCCTTCACTCAGGCCCACATAATTTTCTGTTTCTGAGGAGTTCATGTCCCATGACACCTTCTGTCTCCCACCAGAACTCTCCCATGTCTTTGAATTTAACTTGAAGAACTCTCAAGTATATGTTCATCTAAAGTGAATGCCCCAGTTGTATATTCCTTTTATTGCACTGTTGTTTTATTTTCTTGTCAAAATCTGTACTTCATACAAAAATTGAATTAGAAGCTCACACACACGCAGTCCAACATAAAATCCCTGGGGTTCTCACGTACTTAATAGCACATGAGAAAAGTAGAACTGAAGACAATTATAGAATTCTTAACAGAACATTATTATTATTATTACTATTGATATTATTATTAATTGAAAAATAAATCTGTTCCTGGTGACTCTACACTGTGAGCAAGGGCTTCAGTGATACTTGTGGGCCAGGATATTAGCCAATCCAGTCACCATCTTCTGCCAGGCAGTCTAACCTGGTGAGTGAATTTCGTCTCAAAATGATTTGTCAAGACAATCATTAATATATTTTTCAGAAGCTGTAGAGATTGAAACAGATAATAGATTTGTACAATGAGCAGAGAGCTCCAGACTGGCCTCCAGGTGTCTGGCCACCCAACTCCTATTTAGAATCAAGCTGAGGTCAACTTTCCTCAAAGTCTGGAGTCTTGTCTAGTCACTAAACACCACTAATTTGTTCCCCTTGCTGGAGTAATGCTTAGTCATGATTTCACTCTTTCTATTTTCTTCCTACCACCAACACCATATTTTATGTCCCGAAAAACAAAACCTCATAGCTTTCTTTCCGTATCCCTTCCAGGCCACATAGTCTAGCTGTTTCTCTTCCTCAGAGACACTTTTCCCCACTTCTGGATTTTTAGGAGGTAAGTTTGAAATAGGTCACTAGAAGCAAGTTTGTAGAAATTCCCAGCCAATATATAAACAACCTTAGCAATATATTTTGAACTCTAGGTCCCTTCTTTATACAGAGCCAACATATGCCTGCAAAGATATATCTCCTTCACCATCTTTTCTATGCCTCCAGGAAGGAAAAAGTGAAAAATAAAAAGTAAAGGCAAACTTTCTTTCATACAATGACAATTACCACGAGACATTTTTCCTCACTTCTGTATAAGTCTCTTCTGAAAGCCAATAGAGTGCAAACAAGTTTCTCTAGCTCTAGACTTCTAGAAGCACTCCTTAGGCCCTAATACATTACCACTTGATCTTAGTTCAGTGCTCTAGAGTTGCTTTCCTCCCAACTCAAGTGTTTTCAAATACTTCACCTCCCACAGCTGTCTTTGGTTATAGTCAGATCAGTGCTCAGTTGTCTAAGTTGTCCTAATGCTAAAAGTAAGAGGGGATGAGCGTCTTCTGGCTTCACCCTGAAGTTCTCAAGATCTACTTGCAGCATATCAAAGTGCAGCTCCCTCAGTTGGACAAAGGTGCCGTTGAGATCATCCAGGTTCCTTACAGCTTTTCCTAAGAAAGTCAACATCTTCTTGCCATGAAACTTCACTGGGAGTTTCTCATGATAGCAGAGGCAAAGGAATGTTACTAAAGTTGTCAAAGAACCGCTGTATCCTGGAATAGAGACCATGCGATGGGATTATAGCAGATATGAAGTTAGAGCTCATCACAGGACTTGAGAACTGACCTGGACTTCTGCCGGGGTCATCTTCTTTCCCTTCTTCCTCTGTCCTGGCCCCAAGAACCTATCTGCTCAGGGCCTAGTCTCCAACCTCTCCCATATTCTCTTTGCCCCACAGGCTTGTGATTATATCCTTCTCTTCAGCTTTAATGTGAACTATGGTGTCTGCTCTGGGAGCTTGCTGGTAATCACAGATGTGTCAAAAATAGGTATTTCCTGCAGCTGGAGTGTGTGGTCTTTTTTTCGTTATCACTGAGTCACTGACCCCTTGCTTTGCCTGATTTTGTGAGGCTATTGATCAAGGCTGGACTCTGAATACTGTTGTGGTATTTAGACAGAGAACTGTTACTATGGTAATTTGCATCTGTGATAGCGTCTTGGAGACCCGTTGATGAATATGTGTTTTTATACCATTTCCCTGTTCAACTCAATTATGCAAAATTTCCCTATTCTCTCTGTTTTTTAGCTACTCTCCCTCTCCACCACACCATGGAAAACTAGTACTTTTTGCCAACCTTCCTTACAATTCTTGTCACTATCTCCAGATGTGCTTTTAGATTTAAGCTGATCCAAGGGTAGGAATCTGGAAAATTCAGAGATTGAGGGTTTCTTGGTTACCACTACAGAAACTATGATAGATTCCAAATAGGTCTCATTCAGTTAGGAGTGATTTCCATGGAGAAGTGATAAACTGATCTGTGAATAGACTTCTCTGTGAGTCAAATTTTGCCCATGATCCCTTTGGTTCACAATAACCTGGGAGAAATGAATCCCTTAAAAAAATCAGTTTAAGCGCAGGAATAGAGTAGTATTAGGCAATAAAATATAGGAGACTGGACAGTTATCTCATTATCTATGTGCCTTTGTAAAGCAAACCATGTCTGCTTGTCTGGAAAAAGTTGTTTATCTCTGCATTTGTGTCTACCACAGTCTATGAGTATTTCCCACTGCACCAGTGTGTGTTCTGCCTGGCGCCCCAGGGTTTTGGCGTGGTGTAGCACTTCCATCTTAGTGAAGACAATGGTAGAAAGCTCCTGGTGGGTAGTGTGGACTTGAAAGAGGTATGTCTGATAAATGCTGGGTCTGCTTTTCAGCTGGTCTTAGTCCAAGAACTAACATCAGGAGGCATCTCCTTTGCTTTCTCTTGGGTGCTTGAAAAACAACTCTAAAGGGGCAGAGGTTCTATATTCTTTTACTAATTGTCTACACACTGTCACAGCTGGGCCATCACTGCACCATAGATAACTTTATCTCTAATTCACTACAGTTTTTGACAGGACACACTTCCAATGTAAGAGAGTCAGATTCATACTTTTTTTTCCTCTAAGAGTGATGCATGATCTCAGATGTTATCTGATCAGGAGTTCTGAAGTTTCAGAAATCTGATTTGATAATTTGCCCCTGAGACTAGATACTTGCAGATCAAATAAAAATGCAGGTTAAGAAGTTACCCATGTAACAACTGCTTTTCTCTTTGCTTTCAAGGCAACGTTTTGCAGAGGCTTATCCCTCCTTGTCAGAAGTTCTTCCACACTTCCATTCTTCTCATGTCCCTCCTTTTGACATTGTCTAAATTCTCACCTACAAAGTTGATTCCTCACAAAAGTAAAATAAGATGTTTTCAAATATTCTTTCAACAAATATATTGAGTTACTATAAAGCATCAATTGTTCTACGTACTGGTGATTTAAGATAAACAATTCAGAAAAGGAAGCCTCTCACAGGGGACTATATTCTATAGTGTGAGAGATACATAGAAATAATAAGTAAATCAATCAGCAAAATAATTTCATGTATTATTATTTGGTATGAAGAAAATAAATATCTTGTGTGTGGGACACAACTATGTAAGCAATGATCTCTTTAAGGGGGTAATATTTGAACTGGAGCCACAATGACATGAAGATGTCTGCTATGGGAAGATATTAAGAAAAAAGTTTCTGGAAGTTGGAATAGCAAATGTAATACTCTAAGGCAGGAAAGCACACATATTTACACACACACACACACAACACGTACATATACATATGTATACTTAGTATGTTAGAGAGATAAATAGTATGTTAATCAGGTTGATATGTAAATAGTAAAGAAGAGAATGGCCAGAGATGATGTTAAAGAAGTAGCACCTGCTTAGTCTCTTTAAGATCATTTCAGAGGTGAGAAGCGAGAAGCTATTAGAGAATTTTAATCATGATAATGAAACCATTGATACTCCATTTGTACTCTTATCTAGATGAATATTGCAAGAATATCTTGTTCATTGCTAAACACTTTTTCTCAAGTGGCTTTATAGACTATTGATAAATATTAAATCCTATGCAAATATTAAATACCCTAGTCCTGAAGGCCTGTGTGTGTCTAAGATGTTTACAACTAACCCATGAGGGTAGCATAAAAGAAAGGTATATGGAGGTGAGAGATTGCTCAGGTGTGAAAAGAGTAATAAATAACACAGGCAAAGAAGGCATCTTGCTTTCTTTTAATTTAGAAAATAGATTGATGTCTAAAATAAGCAGGGAATAGGACAAATACGGGATTTGAAGACGTTGGACACCATAATTGCTTACAGGAGGAGCTCTATTAATGTATGTTAAGTGGGTGAGTGAATGGATGCTAATTGTACACAAGTAACTCCTATTTATTCTGCCTAGTGAGTTACTAATCATTGAGTGACTCATGAAAATGTTAAAGAAACTCCAGACACTGTTGAATTGTAGCAGTCATTGTCCTATGTGCTCCCATCCAAGAATGTAATATTAGAACTCTTTGTGGTGGACACATATGGGAAAGATTCTGAGGAAAACATTTTAGTACTTAAGATCAGTGGAATGGGCATAGAAGTGAGATGAAGTCTTCTTAAAACTTATCAACTATTTCTTGAGTTAATTCGAGTATTCCAGAGACTTCTTAAATGCCCTGGAGTTTGAAATGATTGCCACAAAAGTGGCTGTCCTCATTTCCAGCTCCAACGATGGGACGTCTAGGCATTTTTAACTCTGTCAATAGATTTCCTTCTTCTTACTCAGCAGAGAAAAAACCTGGCTATCATCTGTGACTTCCTCACTAACTATCAATCAGTTTACAAGTCTTGCTGAATCTTTGCCCTAACTGTCTTTTTCTAAAGATTTTTTAAAATCTTAGTCTCACTGCTCTTGTCAAAGTCTAGTCCTTTACCCAATCTCTTCTTTATAATCACAGCAAGCTCCTGGTCCCATACCCAAGGCTAGACTCTATCTTCTCAGACCGGTTATGCACCAACATGTGTCAATTTTCCTAAAATTCTTTATTCATGTTCCTTCTCCTGTGCAATAATTTTGACTTGTTCCTATTGCATGTAACACTAACATCCTTCCCTTTATAACCTGGTCTCTCCAACTGCTTTCCAAATTGGTGATACCATTTTTCTGTTTTTAAAGGACTGGTCTCTTCTTTTCCATCTGGATCTGGTATGCTGATTCCTGAAATTCAGGCTTTGAATTTGACATTTCCTCACAAAATGTCCTTTTATTGCCACTAAAGCTAAATTGGTTTCAATAATGATAGCTATACTTATAACTAAATATAAAATGAAAACACTATCATTAGGAGTACGTGTATACATGTATATAGGTACAGGATATAGAGAATATTATTACTACCATTAAAAGACAGAAATTATTTAGAAAATAAATTATCTATATTTAGAGAGGGAGAAGAGAGCTTATTGTGTTCCAGGTGGTGTAGTAAAGATCTTATATGTATTAATTTATTTACTTCTCACAAAATAATCTTTGACAAACGGGATATGGGAATGAGGGCTTAAGGTATTTAGTAATATATCTCTGGTCATAGAGTCAGCATGTGACGCTCAGATTCAAATCAAGGAAGTGGTTTCTTATATCTTAGAGATGGCTCCCCATTAGTGCAATTGGCAACACTGGGGAAAGGTCAGGCAAGCGTCCACGACTTGTAATCTAGGAAGCCCGTTTCACCCCAGTATAGCTGATCAAAAACTGTTTCTTACATTAAATAAAATTAACTATAACCTCAAACTGAGCTCTACCCTTAGTTTATACAGATAAAAATCTATATAGAACCCGTACTTTGAGTCAACATATCCTACCTCACATCAACAAGGCTCTTACAGCTGTCATGAGTCCCTCCATTCTCAGAATTTCTTCAAAGACATGGTTGCACTGACCCTGTTGAAGCTACTCACAAGCTTTGCATTGTCTTATTCAATCTCACAAGAATCTCTTTTTTGTCCTGTTCATACACCCTTTCTCCAAAGCCCTCGGTGCTCATGGTGTTCTTTCTTTTGAGTAGACACAAAAGATGAAGGCAGAGGTAACAAGACAAGGACATTTCCTAAAGAACAGAGTTCATGTTATTTTTATCATTTAGAAGTTAAGTCCGGAGGCAGGGGACTGTCCCTCCATCTTGAGGAGATGGACTCTTAGGACACAGGGCCCTCCAATAGGCACCAGCATAGTTGGGCAGGGAACTCAGTGGTACTTGCGGGGGGCCAGAGCATTAGCTACACCTGTGGTCAGCTTCTCCCAGGCAGCCTGCATTTGTGGGATAAATTCCTTGCTGAAGTGGATTGCCAAGACAATCAATATCATGTTGCCTAGGAGCTGGAGAGAGAGCAGGGATAAACAGTAAACAGAATATGGTGAACAAAAGGCCTCAAGCTGGCCTGAGCAAAGAGATATAAGGCACGTTTTCTTCCTGATCAAAGTTTGAGCAATGTTCAGGGCCACATGTCTGCAAAAGGATATCATTATGGGCTTGATATTGACCTTAATATGACTCCAAGCCCTGTCTCTCCTATCGTGTTCTGTTCTCTTCTTTGCCCTACCAACTCATGACCCCAGAACATTGTTATGGATTGTTTTCTGTTTATCTTTTCCAAAAGTAAGACCATAATATGACCAGGGCCTTGTGGAATAGTATATATCCCAGTCATTACATGCATACAATTTTCCTGAACGCTCATGTGAAAAAGAACCCTGTGTGATGTGTACAAGGGCACGTTATCATTGCTCAGGGGAAAAAATCCTCTTTAAAAACTTGTCCTTACTTTGTCCTGGTTGGTCTTGTTCTAAATTCCAGAATTATGCCACAAGGTATGCATCAATTTTCGCAGAAATTTTTAGTTACCAAAGGCAAGATGTTCTTCTCTCTCCCCAAACTTAACATTCCCTGGGCCACTTAGCTCAGTTTCAGCCGACACTCTTCACAAGATGTTTTTCAGAAATATCAAATGCAAGTGGCCTTTCACTACCCTTGATTTATGTTCTGTATAATCTTAGCTATGGCATTTACAACAATAAAATTCTCAAAATCAATCCCATCACCAAAATATATCCCACAGCTAACCCCTACTTCACAATAGGTAACTGCCTCTATTATCAAAAGTAACCATGGTACAGAAACCTAGGGTGAAAGAACAAAGCACAAGCTCACCTAGAACTCCATCTGAAGTTCTCAGGATCCACATGCAGCTTGCCACAGTGCAGCTCACTCAGCTGAGCAAAGGTGCCCTTGGGGTCATCCACGTGCTTAACACCACTTCCAAAGGAGGTTAGCTCCTTCTTGCCATGAGCCTTAATCCTGGGGTTGCCCATTATTGCAGAGTGAGAGGATAAGCTGCCAAAATTGTCAAAGAAACTCTGAGTCAACGAGTAGATGACCAGGAACCTATGAGATTATCACAATTACAGACCAGGTGGGAAGTCAGTATGTAAGAAACCTGTGAGTATATAAGAAACCTGACCAATCCCTCTTTCAGCAACATTTCTTTCTTTTGTTTTTGCCCCCTGCCCTGGTTTGCAGTGGCTACCTTCCCAGGATTTCACCTCAGACTGCCTCCATGTTCACCTTGGCCCTCAGGCAAGCAACAGCAGCCATCTCCTCTGCAATAAAATGCACCATGGTGTCTGGGAGCTTTCCGGCAATCACAGATGAGCCAGAAACAAGTCTGTGCTGTTTCTTCTTTGTGTGGTCTTTTATTCTTCATCTCTGGTGCCCATCTCTTGCTTCTCCCAATGAAATGAGACTATTGGTCAAGAGTGGGTAGTCACCACCGTGTGTGGGGTTTGGACAAAGTATAGTCTGGAAGATGGGCATTTGTGTCTCTGATACTGTTGGGAGGCTCTCTCAGAAAGACTCTACCATTCGTGCTCAATTTGAACCTTCACTTCTTTCTTTTCTTTGCTCGTATACCTCATTCTCCCCCCTCCATCTAGTATGCAATTTACATCTCAAGGTTCCAACCACCACTATCTTGCAACGACATGAAGGCTGATGATGAGGCATAGATTAGAACTGAAAAGGGTAGAAATTATAAATGTCTTGGGCATTTGGTGAAGAGTTGTGAAAATTTGTTGTTCAGCCAGTCTTCATATCAAAGAAGCCACAGCCCTTCTTGGTTCCCAATTCTCTTGAGATTACATTGGGTGCATAATTTAATGCTTTTTATAATAGAAATAAATATTTCTATTCAACATCAAAAGGAAGCAGGATAAGAAAAACTAGGTAAGTTAAGGCAGAATTGAATGTTACTCCCATATTTTTTAATCCATTTAATAGTCAGTGTATTTATTTGGGAAAAAGATATTTCTTCTGAGTCATTGGACAATAGTCTGTGGCAGATTCCATGTATCCACCAATTTGTGTCAGAAAATAGAGTTGTTTAGGTGTAGGAGGAGAAGGGTGCTCATATGTTCAATACAGAGAGTAGTTGAGTAGTAGATTATTTCATGGCATGGGCTGCAGATTAAGGAAGTTATCTCTGGTGTGTGCTGGATGTACACTCCTTTGCTGTGTTTCATTTTTCCTCATACCTAACAGGCAGAGACAATCTTCATCGATGATATTCCACACACTACTGCTCCTGTAACCTAAAGTTCTTTGGTCTCATGCATCTCAAACAAGCATTTATGGGACTAGACAGGGCACACTTCCAGTGGGAGAGGGAATCATTTATTTATTTTTTTCTCTTAGTCCATCACTCCTGAATTTAGAGCTCCAGGAAACTGGTTTGTTGGTTTCTCTTCTGGCGTAAATCCTTAAAAAATGACATTTAAGAATGTACCACCATGTGTACTTATGGAGTACTCTAAAACCTAAAGAGCTCATCCCAATAGATGAGAGCTGAATTTCTGCTATGAGAGAACTAATGCTTTCAGTCTACCACGCTTGATATAGTTGAGGGGCTGTTATCAGTTCTTAGGGAAATGGGGAAGATTTAATGTGAAAAAGGGATGACATTTGAGGCCAAACCGAGAAGATTCTCTTTAAGAGATCGATGAAATGAAGGCAAAGAGGGGGCAATTTCAAGCACAGACAGAAAACCCACTGAGACCTTGCCAAATTGTCAGGCCTGAGCTTTGGAAATCTGGCTTGATTATTTGCCCTTGTGGCCAGACCTGAAGATCACATTAAAAAGCAGATTAAGAAGTTTTTGTGTATTTTATTACGGGGTGCCTCTATCTTTAAACTAGTTTATCCTCTAACTTATCAGGTTGCCTGAAATTATAATAGTATAGATGACATCCTTTCAGTTTCATGATCTCATGTAAAGCCTATATATGTTCTTTGATAGGGATGAGTAAAAGTGAAGGAGAATGAGATTCATCAAGACATCAGTTGTCATTTTCTACTTATAGCTATAATAATTTGTGACCTCACAACATAAGGGTACGCAGGGCACATTTTTACCGGTATGAAGGTGTAGGGTAAAGAGGCTGAGGGGAACCCAGGTTAGAGACTTTATAATAGGAGGCCTGTGAGGTGAGTGTACAGAGATCTTTGACTACATTTGATAATCTTATTGGGTTTATAGAACTTGACCTTGGAGAATGACTCAGAAGCTGGTTCCCAAGCCTCTGAATATCTTACCAAGTGAGTGAGTCTTAATTACTCCTCCTCAGACTAATGGATTTCTATGACGCCTCTTGTCTGCAAACAAGCTCCCCATTTTTCCAGAAATGCAGACAGTGATCCAAAGGTCATCTGTAACTTTTGCTTCCCTCTTACGCTTTTGAGGCAATATCTTCCAAAGCCTTAGCTGTTTCACCGTTCCATTTTTCCCATGTCATTGTTCCTAACATTACCTAAATTCTCACTTAGAAGCTATTTCTTTACAAAAGCTCTCTCTTTGTTTCTCAAACATTGATTCCCATGTGTTCTCAAGCATTCATTCAATAACTGTTGTTTAATAACTATGTGTCACAATTGTTCTAAGTACTGGAGATTTAAGGTAAATGAGACGGAGAAGAAAATTTCCCTCTTAAGATTCATAATTTGAAAGTGGAAGATACATAAAATAAATAAGTAAACTCATCAACGAAATAATTTCAGTTATCATTTGCTATGAAGAAAATTAATATCTGGATTTAATGAGAGGGACACAATTACATCTGGAATAGTCTCTCTAAGGGGACAGTATTTCAACTGGGTCCAGAATGAAAAGAAGGAATCTGCCATGGGAAGATATTGGGATAGAAAGTCTGAAAGTTGGACCAGTGAATCCAAACCTCTGACAAAGGTAGAACAGACCTTCAGTATGCTAGAGATATGAACAATGGACTAGGGTAGTTGATGTGCAAATGGTAAAGGTAAGAATGACAGGAAATATTGCTGAGAGAAAGCATAAACCTAGTAACTTAGAATTTATCCTCAGTGGTAGAGAGTAAGAAGCTGGTACAAGATTTTAATCCTGATAATGAGATAATCTTTAAACTCTCTATACTCTTAGATAGATTAATATTGCAAGAATATCTTGTTCATCACAACATTGTTTTGTTCAGGTGGATTTTATTGCCTATAGACAATAGTTAGGCATTCTTTCATCTATGAAAGTTCTGAGTGATCCAGACCTGCATGTATGCATGTGCGTGTGCATGTGTGTTAATTATAAAGTTGTTTTCAATTCAGTCGTCTCAGATTGGCAAAATCCAGATCTAAATCTAGATCTGCAAAGGATAAAGAATGTGTCTTCTGCCCACAACTCCATCATCCACCATTCTTGACCCTTTGACATTCAGAGCCAGAATAATAATTGATGGGCAAGAAAGATAAAAAGAGATCGATTGATTAAAAATGCACATTGCTCTCATTTGTTGACTGACTGACTGACTGAGTGAGTGAAAATATTTAGTGCCATGAGCAGCCTCTCTTGAGAACATAATGAGAGGCTACAGGCCTCAGAGAGATCAGTACTGTTGACAGCCTGCAACTACGATAATCAGTGGTCTCTCATCTCTATTGTGGAAACATAAAGCCAAATTAGAAGGTAAGTCACAGGACAAATTCTGATGAATATGTGGAAGCAATAAAATGCCTAATAGAGTTAAATTTGCCAAGATACGACACTAACTTGTAAAGCGTGAAGGTCTCAAGCCTTGATATGAGAGTTTGAATCAAGGCCCTTTGGCAACCAAGCATAACTTCCTCAAGAATGATTCACTTATTGTCACTCCTACATGAGGATCCCCAGGTCAGTGCATAGCCTCTTCCTGTTAGATTCACCCAGGCTGGTGTCTTTCAGCCATTCACAACCACCTCCTTCCTTTTCATCCACCCCGGCCAATCAGATATCATATCCTCCTCACTTTACATTTGTTCATCCTTCACTTTTTGCAGACCTCGCTGCTCTTTTTGGGTTTGGGCCATTATGTCTGTTCCCCTGAATTAGCATCCACATCTAGTCTCTGCAATTTTAAATTCATTTTGTGTGTATTAAGCAAATTACTTTCCCCCCAAATCTTATTCCTTGAGTCATGTAATGTTCTAAGAATATTTATTGTTTACTCTTGCCAATAGTATAGCAATACTTCTTTCTATTTTTCTATTCAAGGTCTTGCCTTGTCTAGTCTTTTCTAATACTCTACCTATATCTTACTCTCTCCTCTACTCCTGGAGACCTATGCTCATGCAAGTCACTAAGCCCTAACTTGCTGGCTTTAGACTATGAACCTTTGTTAATATCTTATCTGCTATAAGCAGTCTTGGTCATTTTTCCCACAAAATTTACACATTATCCTAACTCTAATTTTGTTTTAATACATGACACATTCAATCAGTAGATAATGCACAATGATTTCATTTGTCTTAACCTTGGCTCCCCAGTGAGACAGTGAAACCCTTCAAGAAAGAGCAGGCTATTGTTGCTTCATGGAGACTTTCTCCAGAAAGCTCCCGGCTATTTCTCAACTTATCCTCTTATCTCCCATTCAGTCTTACAAGAGCTATGACAAGCTATCTGATTAAAAATGTACATTAGAGCAAATTGAAATAATAACCCTAGCCTAGAACTTAGATCCCTACAAAGCTTTTTTTTTTTAAACTGAATTCAGATATGCCCCACAAATCTACTTTGTTTTTCCTCAGGCACTGCTCACCACCTCCTTCCTTCCCCTCTCCAGTAAGTGTGTGCCACACTGCCCCCAAAGCCCCTACCCACTTAAATAAACCTTGCTGCACCCCAGGAAACTTCTTCCCTATCTTGGCATCCCCCCAGTCCCTCTGGAATCCTCCCATAATGCCCATCTTCCTTAATGAATCCCCGCAAACTTCTCAAAGGAGCCCTTGTTACTTCCTATGTATCTCCCCAACCTTCAACCAATGAACGTTTTCTCCTTTAATACAAGAATAAAAGATGGAGAAGACACAATGTTAATTTCTGATTACTGAATGGAATGCACTTTATTACACAGAAGCTGTGCTCTCAAGGCCACATCCCAGTCCCCTTGTGCAGAAGGAAGGCACTGGGGACACGAAGGGGCACTGATGAGGTGGAAAGAGGATTCAGTGGTACTTGTGGGCCAGAGCATTGGCGACACCAGACACCAGCTTCTGCCAAGCAGCCTGCACATCAGGGGTGAATTCCTTGCCAAAATGAGAAGCCAGGATAATCACCAGCACATTGCCCAGGAGCTGTTAGGTGAAAGACAAAATGACAAATAGGTGTGTTGAGTAGAAATTTCCCCCAGAAATTGCAGGAAAAATGGCTAAGACCTCCACTCCCTGCCAACTCTGCACCTTAACCTGCTCCAAGGGTTATGCCTATCCAAATAACTCACATACTCTAGTCCCTCAATTCCATTTAATATGCATGACCTTTCCATTCAACATTCTGCCTACTTATGGCTCCACCCTCCCTCTCATTTCATCATTTTGACTTGCCTCTCTCCCTTCCTTTCTCATTTACCAATTATCTAATTCCTGTAATCATAGGATTTCAGGGCTGCATGGGTTCTCAGAGTGAGTTTAACGTCTCTAACCAATGCAATAACAAGCTTCCTCCTACTTGACAGGTAATTTATTGACAGGTAATTTAGTATACTTTAGAGAAATTTTTTTTTATTTTTCTCTGAGATAATCTGTCCAGAATTTTTTTTCCCCAAATCTCTTCCTAAACTTCAGTCATAAGAACCACATAAAATAAGGCATTTCTCCTTCTTTGAGATAGGCCTTCATCTATCAAAAGTCAAATTCCATTCCTCTTTGAACAAGTCAGCTATGCTCTGATATTCTATAGGATAAACAAGTCCAGTTCTGACAACAATTCTTGAAAAGTTTTAAGTAAACTCAGGCTGCTAGTATCCCTTTACTATCACTAGTCCTGAATCTAGGAGTTCTCAGTGATGCCCACTTGAGGTCTGCCCTCATAACACCAAGTGAGACCCATGATATCTGAGATCTTTGTTAGTCTTTCCAACCAAAGGCTCAACTTCCATTATTATCCCAAACTAAAAAGCAAAAAAGAGCACATGAACATGAACATTTCCTGAACTCACCCTGAAGTTCTCAGGATCCACATGCAGCTTGTCACAGTGCAGCTCACTCAGCTTAGCAAAGGCAGCCTTGAGGTTGTCCATGTTCTTAGCAGCATCTCCAAAAGAGGTCAGCACCTTCTTGCCATGGGCCTTGACTTTGGGATTGCCCATTATGGCAGAGGAAGAGGACAGGTTGCCAAAGTTGTCAAAAAACCTCTGGGTCCAGGGATAGACAACCAAGAGCCTATGAGACGGGGCATAGCAGAAGGAAAATCAGAGACTCTCAAAAATCTTGAGGATTTTCCTAGTCAATTTGCCAGGTTTATATTTATCATCCTCTCTTATGTGTTGAAACCCAGTTCCTACCTGCCAAGAGCCTCGCCTCCAGCTTCTTCCACATTCACTTTGCCCCACGCGTTAGTGATGGCAGCCTTCTCCTCAGCAGTAAAATGCACCATGATGTCAGGTCTGGGAGCTTACAGGTGATCACAGAGGTGTCAGAAGCAGGTATGTGCTGCTGCTGTATGGTGTGGCCTTTTATTCTTTACTGGTGAACTTCTGGCCCCTGGTTCCCCCTAGTACTTTGAAGTCATTGGTCAAGACTAAGATGTGTCCCTCAGGGGTGGAGTCAGGCCAGGAAAGGGTCAGTAATGAAGAATGTGTTCTGAGTTTGTGATAATGTGTGTTGGTTCCTGAGACACCCTTCCTTTGTTAGCTCCTCCTCCATCCTCAAAACAATTTTCCATTCCTTCCCTTTTGTCACTCTTGTCTCTCACCATGTCATCCTCCAAGAAGACACCCATCTCCCCCATTCTCCTTCTCCAAGAAAGATCTAAACAGCAGAGGTAAACCCAAGATAAAGAGTTTTAGTCAAAACAGCTTTAATATTTGGGTTAAAAATGTTGACCGGGACAAGAACAGGATCAAGATAAAAGGTACAATTGTTGACATAGAATCTCTGCCATTTCTAACTCTCTTGAAAGAGTGGATTATAAACAAACATTTAGATCTTAGTTTTCCAGGGGAGAGAAAACACACACATGGTTACTTCAGGCAGCTGAACAGAATAGCAAGGAATTCACAATGGGACTAAGAACTCAATTCCAAAGTACAATACCCAAGGTTAATTTCACAGAGAGGACAGACAGAATAAGCTACCATCCTGTGCTTCTAGGAAACCCTCTCTCTGTCCATTTCTCAGTGACTACAGAGGAAAGTAGCTACTATGGGAACATTGGTCTGACCGCTCTTCTTGATCTTATGTCCTATTTATACTTCTTTACTCCAGTGAGACTGCTGAGGAGTCTGAAATTATTTAAAACCAGGACTTGTGATCAAACTGAGGAATAGATGATATGTTATTCAAGCTAGAAGTTGGAAGATGTTTAATGTTTGCTGTAGTCATAGGTGCCAGAGGCTTCAAATTCCTCTAGTACCCTTGTTTTTTGATGCCCCTGTTGTCTTTGGCTTCTCTAAAGTATCATCATGAAATAGATTCTGCTCCTGACAACTTTTTCAGTTGCAATCTGTTATACTAGAGTTGTGTTGATATGGTGGTAAGGAATGGTGGAGGAGAAGCATTCTGTAATTGTATAATTAAATCTCAGTCTTTAGTAACAAGTGTTCCTGACTGTGGCCTTCACAAGTGTTTCTTAGCTTTTTTCCCCTTAAGAAAGACAGGAAAGACATTCTGGGCTAGAATATAGCCTATGATGGGGGGATTCTAGGTAGAGAGAGGAGATATTTGATCACTGAAGTAGAAGACCAATGAATGGATAAGAAACAGCAGACTATTCAGTGAAGAATAGTCCGTAGGTGAATAAGAGTTTTTTATTCGATAGAGATAGGGCTGTAAGTTTCCAAGGCAAATTTTCTATAAATCCACAGAGTAAGGTGAGTGAGCTATTCCTTAGACCTTGGGTATGAGGATCAGACATTAGCAAAACACAGGGAATAAGTAACAGGTTTCTCCAGACCAAGAGTTTGGGAAACAAGTCTCTCCCTGAAGCAGACACTCTGAGTATGTCTCATTCTGCTTCCAATTCAGTGTAGACACCAGTCTTCTCTTGGAGTTAGGGTATGGGGTTGACCCTCCTCCTCCTCTCTCACACTCATTGCATGGCACATATCTCTTCTTTCTAGTAATGGCCTTTGGGAACAGAGCTGGCCTGACTCCAAGGACCTCGCCCATCACTTGCTCTCTTATCACTCCAGGTATGCGAAAAGGCTTCAGGAAAGGTTACAGGGTTGGAAGGTAGTATGTCTGTAGCTCAGTACAACGCTTATGACTTCGTTTATTTTTTTTAAGAGGTTTTTTGGTTTTCTTTTTTTTTTTTTAAGATTGGCACCTGAGCTGACAACTGTTGCCAATCTTCTTTTTTGTTTTTTCTTTCTGCTTTTTATCCCCAAGTCCCCACAGTACATAGTTGTATATTTTAGTAGTGGGTCCTTCTAGTTGTGGCACGTGGGACGCTGTCTCAACATTGCCTGACGAGTGGTGCCATGTCTGTGCCCAGGGTCTGAACCAGCAAAACCCTGGGCCGCCACAGTGGAGTGCACGAACGTAACCACTCTGCCATGGGGCCGGCCGGCTCATGACTTCTGATTCTGTAGTCGAGTAGGTTCAGTATAGTCTTATTATTGCTTAGGTGCTTGTTGATCCAAGCTAAATTATCTCAGTTGCTCATTTGGAAGTATTTTATTTATTTCTCTTATGAAATACCATGGTTAATGTCTCCCTTTCCTGGAAGAAAAACCTAAAGTTTAGAGAGATAACTGACACTGTTATCCAGGATAGATCAGAAAAATTAAATGGTCAGAAAACATAAACAGCAAGAACATTCATTTCTTATCTATAAAATTAAAAAGTAATAAAATGAAAAAACATTGATTTTAAGGTATTTAAATAAAAGAGGATATTTAAAAAGAAATTCCAAAACTTGATACAGTTGAATTCCTGCCTCTCAGGGTACCCTGTAGCACGTATACTTTTGTAAGTTCTGTGCTGGATTTTAAGAAATGTAAGATGCCTCTTTTTTTTGAGGAAGATTGGCCCTGAGCTAACTACTGCCAATCTTCCTCATTTTGCTGAGGAAGACTGGCCCGGAGCTAACATCCGTGCTCATCTTCCTCTATTTTATATGTGGGACACCTACCACAGAATGCCTTTTGCCAAGCAGTGCCATGTCCACACCCGGGATCTGAACCAGTGAACCCTGGGCCACCGAGAAGGGGAACATGTGAACCTAACTGCTGCGCCACTGGGCTGGCCCCATAAGATGCCTCTTTTCAGCAGGGAAAAATCAAATATTTTCTTAGATCTTGTTGCTAATTTATTACATGTATACTAATCCTATGAATCAAATACTGTATTATTGGGGGCCAGCCCAGTGACGTAGTGGTTAGGTTTGCACTCTCAGCTTTGGTGGCCGGGGGTTCACCGGTTCAGATCCTGGGTGCAGACCTACAGACTGCTCATCAAACCATGCTGTGGTTTGTGCTGTGGTAGAAGGACTTATAACTAGGGTATACAACTATGTACCGGGGCTTTGGGGAGAAAAAAGAAGAAAATAGAGGAAGATGAGCAACAGTTGTTAGCTCAGGGCCAATCTTCCTCACAAAAAAAAAATTAAAAAGCTCATGCCTTAAAAAAATACTCTATTATCTTTAGGTGCCACTAGCATGGAGAATTATGTAAATTACATTTTTGGTATGTAAAATGAGTCTTTACCTCACTGCTTGTTTTTCGTAATATTATCAGAGAAAAATTACTTCAAAAATTATTCTTCAGCACAAATGAATTATTTTGTTTTTGATTTTAAAATAATAAAATTATAAACAGGGTTTATAAGCCACTGAGGGTACAAAACACTGCTTAGGATTCTTGACTAGAGGCTATAAGTTCGTCTGCTTCCATTATGCATCTGAATTTATAGTCTCATAGCGGAAATAGGTTGGATCAAAGGTTCTATTACGTGTTGCATTAGCCTAGAATAAATTGGATGCCACAAGGAACATGAAATTCTTGTGGCTGCCATACAGGAAGCCAATGAACATTTTCTGCTATAATTGCAAAGAATGAGAGAATAGACCACAACTAGTAGTCAAGCTATACGACAGCTTTCAATACGCCATGCCTCTGCATCATCTCTCACAAAGGGTGTAGGTGAGTCTGAACCACAGCTGGGTCTTATTCTCAGAGTAACTTCTTTCAGTTGCCAGCTCACAGCATGAACATTGATGGCTTAACTGACCTCTGACACCACTGTGCTTAAGCCATAGCCAGAGATATGTGTGAATGCTAATTAAGCAAGAGCAATCTTTATTGGGAAGAAGAAATGGAAAGTCAGAAACAGCCAGTCATTAAACGCTTTTGTACAAGATGGACCTTGAAGGTTAAAGCTTGAATCTAGCAACTTAGAAACGTCATAAATTTCCCATTTTCTAATGGAATGTAACTTGCTTTCTTGGTTTCCGTGATGCTTATTGACCTTAAGTAAAGTTTCCTTCACTTTATTTTCATGATTAAAATTCTGAGAAATTCCTGGTTTTTTTTCTGTTTTTTTTGTTTTGTTTTTAAAATGTTATTACCTAAAGTATTCTGTGAACTAAGAACAAGACTAAAAAAGTACTGTGGAATAGTGAGAAGGAATGACACCATTATTAGAGCCAGTGCTTTATAATCTCCCCTCCCTTCAGTTTACTGTACTACCATAAGTCATTGGTCCATATCTCATAGCTCTTACCCAAGATTTAACTCAAGTAGTAATTTATAAACTTTGTTCAAATGCAGTACCTCCAAAGCATACATAAATTCAATATTCAAATTTCTACCCAGGGCTGATTCAAATGGGACTCTTAACTAGGGCTTAGAATTTTGCATCCAGAAATCATGGAAAAGATCCAATTCTATGCCAAGTTTCAACCTCTGCTGACAGAAAATTGAGAAGTCCTTGACTTAGTGACATTTGAACTCTACAAAGAAGTTAATGAGTTCTTTTTTTTTCTTTTTCGCCTAGGCATGCTATTTGCAGTATATTGGATATTCAGTATTGAAGCTATAGTGAAGCATATTTCCTGAATAAAAAAAAAAATTGCCTCTCCCTGGAAAAGGATAAATTTGAGGTTTGATCAGTAAGCAGGGCTTAAAAGGAAGCAGTAATGGTTATGGTTAGACCTCATCCATTAACAAGATCATCAACCATGAGGAATTATAAGAAACCAGGTCCTTTCATTTTGTTTGACCTAGTGGGGGCAGTTCATAATTTCTCCTGCCCCTAACCCCTTTTAGGTCTTGCTAGTTCTAGCCCCAGAAGGCTTCTTTCTGAAACCAAATTCCCACAACCCCTATCTTATTGAATCTGAGGCCTCTGTGAGGGAATGGAACACCTCTTAGGCTTCTCACCAAGAAGCTAATGTAGCTGTAATCTGCATTGTAGCCTCATTCAGGCCCTAATGTCACCAGTCTTTTCCTGTATCTGTTTGTTTTTGTCATCTTCTTCTTCTTCTTCTTCTGCTCCTCCTGTTCCTCTTCTTCCTCCTCCACCTCCTTCTCCTTCTTCTTCTCTGAGTTTGTCTCTTTCTCTATTCATTTCTTCCCTGGGGTTTTGGGAGCATATATTTTACTTTGTTTTAATCAACACAGGCAGGCAGATCCAGTGTTTTTCTCATCCTGGGGACTTGGGCTGGTGATAGCTGGGTGGGGTCAGAAACTGTGGGCATAGATAAGGACTCAGGACTACACAGAGCTGTGGCAAGGGAGGGGACAAACTAAAGACAGTGAGAACCAAAGTGCTTCTCTTACTGCCTTCAAAGACCCCATTCTTGGTTCTTACACAAGTAGACAAGTAGAAGAGATTACGGTTGGTGTTTGAGAGTCCTGCATGGTTAACTGCTCAGAAATGACTGATAAATATGCTCTGTGTAATATATATATACACATATATATATATAAAATATATAATATATACACACACATATATATGTGTGTATATATGGTTATAAATATGTGAATATTGTCAAAATATGAAGGCTACACTGAGTAGATAATTTGCAAGGCTTAGGAAGACATGGGAATAAATTACATTCTCTAAATCCAACTGAGATTAAAAATAAATTTAGTGCCAAAAAAGAAACACTCAAAGTCACTTGAAAGAGACAGAATGACTGCCAAACAAGAAGCTCCTGACTATAATCTTATGGAATGTTCTGATGTATTAAAAAAAAGATTGTTAATCATTAGAGAGTTGGTCAATGAAGAAAGTACAGTAAAAGGAAAGATTTTCTTAGCTTAGAATCCAGAGACGTTTTGAACCTCATATAACATTTATGTCCAGCTCAGGGCTATCCTTCCATGAAGATGGATGAACAAGTCATATCCAACCCCATTTGTAAGATGGTCGCTTGGCATCCAGCTACCTACCCTGGTACAGTTTGTTTCCTCTACTTTTGCCTGACTGATATAAGGAAAGAATTGATTGTTCACAAGGACACCAGTATTCCAGTTATAGATCTCAATGTAAATTAGTAAATAAGCACTCTGGTTTCTATTTTAGTGGTGTGCCTTTTATTTTGGCCAGAATAAGCCTTCAAGAGCCAAACTCAACCTGTAAAACAAGTGAGCCACATCCTGCAATTCAATAATCCATTTAAGGTCCTGCCTGCTGAGGACTAACTCTCATCGGCCTTAACATTTCCAAGATTACTCCGCTGATTTCTTTGTATGTGTGTATCATTGGATGTACGTGTATATGTCTTTTTACTTATAGTTGTGTGTGTGTTTGGCTATTCATTAATTCAACGCTGCAAAAGTGTTCAGAAGTGAGAAAACAAAGTCCTTGTTTTCATGGAGTTGATAGTGGGAGGATAGACAAAAAATAAATAAGCAAGTAAAATATATAGTGTATGCCAAATGATGTGAAGCACTATGGAGGAAAAGAACCCTTGGGATGAAGGATAGAGTGTGATGAGGAGAAGGGTGGATGGGCATTGCTACATTAAACAGTGTGGCAGTGACGGCACACTTGAAAGGGTGCCTACCAATCGATGCTGAGCAAGCAATTCAGATGGAACTGTGATTAAATGTTGAAAGCAGAGGAAATTGCAAATATAAATATCCTAAAGTGGGAGTGCTTAGAATTTTCAGGGAATCACAATAAAGCCAAAGTAGGCGCAGATTAAGTGACGGAGAGACTAGAAGAAGATATGGTCACAGTGGCACTAATCTATAAAATTTGGGACAATAATAATACCCATATCATAGAATTGTAAGAAAAAACATGCATATAAAATAAATATATATGTATTTATACACACACATGTACACCTATATAATATACATATTATAATTATATCTGCGTGTATACATACCTATATTTGTATACATATACACATACCTATATATAAATATACATCTATATATGTATATGTGCCACCATAAACATTAGCAATTGCTGTTATTGTAGAAAATTGTAACGATTTTGGCTTTACTATGAGTAATATAGAAAACTATCAGAGGGTTTTGGACAAAGAGTTTACCATATGTGATTTATATTTTTAAAAGATTACTTTGGCTACTATGTTGGGAAGAAGCTATAGAGGGGGAGTGGCAGATGCAGAAAGATCAGTTAGGAGTCTTCAGGAATAGTTTAAGTGGAAATCATAATGGCTTAGACCAAAGTGGTAGCAATGGAGGTGGTAGCAAGGGGTCAACATTTAAATAAATTTTTAAGCTAAAGCCTAATGGATTTTCTAAAAGAACGTGGAGTTTGTGCAATTTGTGTGTATGCATATTTGTACACTCTCATGGAGGCTAATTTCTGAGTGTGAGTATATGTCAATGTGAGGATTTTGAAGCTGGTCAAGGAGAATCTCTATGTTGAGTTTTGTCAAGGCCTTTGTTCATGATAGTTACTGTCTCAGAATTCTTGATTTCAAGTGGGGAGTGGGGATGAGTAGATTAAAAAAATCAGAAACTATCTCTGGAGTTTGTTCACACATCAGAACTTTAGCCAAAGTGACGTCAACTAATATCTCTTGGGCCTGATCAGAGGCCATAAGCTGTCACTTTCTAGCTGAGAAACTCACATTTTCTTTGAGGAGGGAAAACTATGTGATGAGTCAGAGAAAGATCAGACAGAAAAGCATTCTGTGCGGTGAAGGATTGGAGTGTTTATGCTGAGGCCTCTGTACTATGTAAGGAGGTCTGGCCCGCCATTCTCTTCCTCTAAATACCCAGTCACACTCCAGAGCACCTCCTTCCTATGGGCGCACCTATTTCCCTGATGAGTTACTCTGTGTGTCAAATGGAATAAGAAAGATAGAATTTAATTCAACGAACATGTGATTACCTGCTGTACCTTACCCATTGTGCTGAGAACTGTGTTTGAGAGAGAAATAGACAAGACACAATCCTTTTGCTTAGAACCATCTACATAGTTTCCAGACCCAGCACAAAATGATAATTCTCGTGGGTGTTGGTAGGAACAGACAATGCAGGCTGAAATAATGGTCAGGAGACAGTTGCTGAAGTTCAGCGGAGACATTATAGATTGTGAGCCAGCTCCGAGGCCTGGGGTTGGAGAGGTGGCCTAGTGAAGGAAGAATAAATGTCAGAGGCACGATGGAAGTGTCATATTAGAATTTCCAGGGAAACTTTTCAGATGACTGGCCAGGTCCAGAATACCAAGAAACATTCCTTAAAACACGGAAGAATCAGAAACAATTACACATGTTTCTCCAACACTTCTTTGGAATCTTCCCTTTTTTAGGCCCCTATACAGCACATGACCTCTTTTTCTTCTGGTTTACTATAGTTCCATGTGTATGTCCTAAATAAGTTTCATCTCTGCAGACATTTCTATAAACCACATTCCTCTGACAATTCTGGAGATCTATAGTAAGATTTCCTAGGGAATTGTATAAAATTGTGATCTGAGCCCTTGATTAAGACCCAGCTATTCTGGGGCTGTGCTGAGAAAGATAAGATGGTCAAGAAGACCATAGAGTTAGGAGTGAACAGAAGCTTATCAGATAATTCAGCTACAGGCATTGATCTACACCAAAAGAGGCATGCAGATGAAACATTGTGGGCATTGGGCAAAGGCAGACGTCTGAACAGTTAGAAAAGTTCTTCCATTTATATTTTTGCTAAGAGAATAAACTAGGAATGCATTTCCTCAGAAGGTGATGTAGCTTCTGTCACTATTGGCCAAGGCTTACCTTTTACACTGTGGCCTTCAGAACCACATCAGTCATTCAACAAATATTCGCTGATCGCCCGCTCTGACCCAGTGTTCAAGGGTATGGGGATATATTAGCAAATAAACAGACAAAGCAAAACAAACAAACCAAAAAATGCTGCCAGTTCCTTGATGAATATGAAACTAGTATATTTTAAGATGGGTAAATTTTAGGGTCTGAGTTATTAACAGGTTGAGTAATTTCTTTATAAATTTTAGAGCCTGAATTCCCCACAGTTTGAATAATTTCTGTAAGAAAAACTAACTTTGTCTGGCTCAGAATCATTATTCTTCAGGACTTCCTTGCCTCTGAATCTTGAATTTCTATGAGTTCTAAACTTTCTGCCCAAGACTGAATTGTAGCTGCCACCCCAAGTGCCTACGTTCTCATCTGATTTTCTCCTAGCCCTCCGCACACCTTGTGCACAGATTTTCCACAGACCTTGGGCCTTGATGAAGTAGGGCCTCTTTCCTTCTTCTGGTTCTGGTTCAGAACCCCGTCATTTCTAATACCTGCTATTGCAATCACCTACTAGCTTCCTCTCTTCAACTTCTTGCTATCATTGATCATCACTCATTTATTTCTTTGGTCAATAAATATTGGCAGAATGACTTGCTTCCATGTCTATTTCTCCATCACAGTGTTTATTATTTTGCAGTAAAAATCATCTGTTTACCTGAATGACTACCTGCTGCCAGAATGCATGAATTCTTTAGTCTAGTGACAGTGTTTTATTTGCGTTTATTCACATTAGTAAACTAGAGTCTATCACAGATTCTGTTACAGAACAGTACTCTGGATATGTTTGCTGAATGAATGAATGACTCTTGTCCAACTGTTTTTTGCTACCCAAATTATCTTTCTTTTCCACAGATGTGATCTTATTCTTCAGCTTCAAATCTCTAATCTTCATCTCTTTACTCTTTGCTTATAGAGTAATATTGAAATACTTTGGCATGGAATGAAAATGTCTTCTCAAATTGGCTCCTGAATCCACCTTCAGCCTCTTTCCTCCTAATTCTAGTTATATAATTCATTTGATGCCCATAGGGGGATTCATAGAATTTCTAGTCCTGTGCTATTTCTCTCTGCATCTCTAGTGTATTGCCTGGCACATACCAGTGATGATAGCAATAACAACGGTATCATTTCTTGAGTATGTGATGTTTCAGGCACTTTTAAGTAGTTTATAAGCAATATACCATAGTCATCACAACAAATAGGTGATAAAGTAATTACTACTCTCATTTTATGTATGACAAAAGGCTCTAAGAGATTCTTTAAATTTCCCAAGAAAAACAAAAACCAAAAGTGTCTGTCTGACTCCTAAACACATTGCTCTGAACCATGAAGCTGTATCTCTTTACTCATGCTATGAAGGAATGAACAATTCTCTGATTCTTTATTCACAGCTTTCAAGTTTGGCCCAACATCATTCTTTTAAGCACCTCTCCCAATCCAAACCATACTGGTCTCTATAATTACATGCCCCGTTTTCTTTCTTTTTCACATTTTTTCATTACTTTGTGATTTAAATGGCTCCTATTCCAGACTCTCTCGCAGTTATTATACACAACACTGTCTCTGTATTCTATTGCTTTTATAAACATTCTTTAGGTAGATTTCCTTTCTTAAAGTCTTCATTTACTTTAAACATGCTATTATGTATCCTGTCTCTGATTCCTACACTTGAATCAAGAAGGAAGTTGTAACGCAAAATCACTTAATCTCTCTGTTTTCCTATCACAGCCACATAGACTTACAAGAGGCCACTCATTCACCAACGAATACCAGAAACTATGCCACGTGTGTACTAGGGTCTGTAATAGGCCCTGGGAATCCAGAACCAGCATAGCTCCTGAGCTCTATAAGCTCAATGTAGTAAATGAACCAAATGATCATCTGAAAATTCCTCATGGCTCAGTTGAGCAAATCTATCTGCCTCTTTTTAAACCTTTTTTTCCCAATTGTATAACTCCTCAAGTCATTTCACATTTCTGAAACATTGTTTTGCTGCCATTAACTCCTGTAGGCTTACTTCAGAGTCATTCTTCTGATCTCTTAACCTCCTGCTTTTTCTCTCCCCGGGCACTGTCTCATGGTTTCCATCCTTTTGCAGTCCTCAACAGTTATCAACACATGGAAACCCTGCTGGCCCTCCTAAAGGAACATTTCCTCCCTATCAGTCTTAGAGATGTCTACATTTTCCCAATAAGAGTGGCAGCACCAAGACTGGCCTGAGATATTTTCTTAAGTTGAGGGCTCCCAAGTGGCATCCCCAGTCAGAACTGACCCAGCATGTGAGCATGTGCCCTCCAAGAGCACAGGCCCCTTGTCACCTAGATGTCTTGAGATTCCCTAAAATGGTGAATAGTGACTTCCTTTTCCCCTATTTCATGCCTTCTTCTTCCATACCCATGTCTCAGTACATGAATACAGGACTCTGTGCAAAGTAGGTGTTCAGTATGTAGAATCTTGGGATGGTGAGAGCTGGAGGAATCCTTTAGCCATCCAGCCCTGCCACATCTTTATAGTCAGGAGGAAACTAAGATTCTGCCCTGGTTATACGGTACATGAGAAAAGGTCAAGAAGCTTACTCACAATGGTCCTATGCTTCAAATTACTCTGATAGCATTTGATTAATGGCTATATATTTTATGAACTAAAAATTTACAGACATGTACTGACAAGCGATGTTTTTTCCACTTCTAGGTATGAGAAACAAACTGCAAGACAAATATTTGATGAATAATGACTATCATTCCAGGGCAGCTGTTGAGAAAAACAGAGATAATCTTTTAAATCAAAAGGAAATATATTCTAGGAAATGTTACGTCCTGCCTCAGGGTTCCCTTCTCTTCATAATGCTGGTCAGGGTGGAGTTACAGTTAGGCAGTCAACTTCTCCTTTTCTTGCCATCTGTCCCATAAGTCTCCTGCTGGGGACCCAGATAGCAGTCATCACTCAAGGCTGAAAACATCTGGCCACACACCCTAAGCCTCAGTATGACTCAGCATGATTCAGCACGGCTGTCCTGGGGCCAGACCCTGGCCTAGAAGGCTATGCAGATCAAGAAAATAGGAGGCAGGACACTGACTTAGACTGGGGTTCTGGCAAAAATGTCTATGCTTAGACTACAGAAAGGTAGCAAGGGAGGCTTAGACAAAAATGGAATATGAATTAATGGAAACCTGAAACTTATTTAATCAGAGATGAAGAGGATGGAGGGGATAGAGAGAGTTGGTCTTGTAGAACATGTAGTCATCCAGCAAATATTTTTGGAGTATCTGCTATGTGCTAGACACTAATTTCAGTGCTTGAATCATAAATAAGAATAAGACATGTATCTTGCCTTCCAGAAGTCCTAGTTAAAATAATAGTTAATTATAATACAATATTTTTCATACTTAATAGAGATATATATAGGAGGGAAAAATTATGAGTCTCTAAGTGCGGTTCTTTTTAGAAAATAAGGAAGAAATCGAAAGGTTTTACAGAATTAAGGAAATGTAAGCTGGGTCTTGAGAGATGAAAATGGATTTTTCACAGTTGAGAATATTTGTTCTTCATCTCCTTTCAGACAAGGGGTATGAAACTAGCTAAAATATAGTGTGCCCGAATGATTTGGTCTTAGAGAGGAGTCTCACTGGTGCATGGTCAGGGAAGGAGACCTCATCACACATTACAATAAGCCCTCCCTTCCTGCTCTCTTCTACATCAGAGGTTTCATAAGCCCTCTGGAGTCAGACAAATCACATAAAGGAACCAGGTGTCAGGTAGGGCCTGCAATGAATACAAGCCCATTTCCAATAAAATAGCACAGTCAGCACTTTAGCCAAATCTTGCCATAAGGGATTGGGGTGGGCTCAGTGACCCCAACACTACCTACTTCCTGTGTAATGTTCGGCAAGTTGCTTAATGTCTCCATGTCTCTGAAATGTAGGGTGACAATATGACTTAGTTCATAGCGTTGCTATGAGGATTAATTTGTTTATTGCATAAGGAGATAGAGACATAGTATGTCCTTACTATATATTAACTGTTATAATATTATAAGTATATGCATATAACTAATAGGGTCACATCTTACTTTCAAGGAATGATCAGAAATACAGATATTTTGAGGTATTTTCCCTGTATTTTTTTAATAAAAATTATATATATTTAAGGTGTATATCATGATGATTTGATATACACACTCATAGTGAAGTGATTACTACAGTAAGGCTTATTAACATAGCTTTTTCTTGGAGTTACCATTATTTTGTGTGTTATGAGAGCACGTGGAATCTACTCTTTTAGAAAATTGCCAGTGATCAACACTGTATCACTAATTATAGTCATCATACTGTACATTAGATCTCCAGACTTATTCATCCTAAATAACTGCAACTTTGTACCCTTTGACCTTCATCTCCTCATTCCTCCACCTCCCCACCCCAGTAACCACTGTTCTACTCTCTCATTCTGTTTTCCACTTTTTAGATCCCACATGCAAGTGAGATCATGCTAATTTTTTCTTTTTGTGCTTGGCATTTCTTGATTTTAAATGTTGACAGCAGATTCAGTTTATTTTGAAACACTATTCCTACCTCCCAAAACAATTCTATGGGAGATATTTAGGCAAAAAGCCATAATGGTGCAATTTCTGGTCTACCTTCTCCGTCTCTGAACCTCTCGTGCTTCCACCCTTTTCATCTTTGTCCCTGTCCTTGTGCCCTTCTCCCTAGTCTACCTTTAACCACTGAGAGTCTCCCCAGGTAAGACCTTAAGTTTTGGCTTAGAAGAAGAAACATTGATGGCTGATTTTTGAGATAAAGAAAGCAGGAGAGCTCAGCCCAAAACAGATGCTCTAGGGACTTCTATAGGATTGATGCTTAGTTCTTCCATTCTGCTTGCAGATGAGAAAGACAGTGTGAAGACCAAACTGATTTTGGAGAAGGTAACATATAGAACATGTCTTACACTGGTAAAATTTGGGAGAACTCTTGTCAGGCTCAGCAAAGGGAGGTGCAGGGAACTTGCAGAATTTCTTCTCATTTTCTATATTCCTAACTCATCACCACAGCACTATTCCTGGCATGGTTTAGCATCCTCAGTGCTTGGCACTAGTTCGAATGTCACACACACTCACATCGACATATATACATATGTTTTGGGGGCAGTGAATTTCCAAGTTACTCCAGGGTAAAGACAGAGGAAGCAGGTTAGGCCTGAGGAGTAACTGAAGAATATAATACACGAACACCCTCTTACTTAGCCAAACTTGCAGCTTGGGCAAGGGGTTAAGATGTTATTTGGGCACACAGAGGCCTCCGGTGTTCTCAGGAACACATAATCCAGAACCTATAATCTGTAATCCTACAATCTCCATAATTGGCTAGATCCTCTTTTTCCTCTGAACTTGTTTCCAAATTTTTCTTTACTTCTTTCTCTCTCAAACTTTCCTAAGGAGATGCAACCATGTTAAGGAAATATGGTCTGCAACTGTGGCTTGAACTCTGGTTTCCAGTCTGCAAGGTGTGAAAGTGGGGAGTAGGTGGTGGGGGTACCTAATTCTATTTCTTGGGTCCACAGTGGATTTCTATGTTGGTGTTTTGTTGGGGAAAGAGCACGGTCTTCAGCAGCAGCAAACTGGACTTACATCCTAGCGTCACTACTTACTAGCTTGGTGAGCTTGAACAGGTTATTTAATCTCTTTGACCATCAAGTCCTCCACACTTTAAGAGAGACAGTGGAATGTAGACAGTAGGATAGCCCAGACCACCTGGGCTCAAATCATAAATTGGCTGCTTGTTAACTGTGTGCCTTCGAGAAATTTTCTTATATTTTCTGTGCCTTAATCTCCTCATCAGTAAGAGACGTGAATCCACTTCTGAGTATTGGTATGAGGATACACTAAGTTAATTTACATAATGAAGTTAAATTATATCTTAGAATATACTAAATACTCGAGATCTTACTTACCATTGGCATGAATTGCAATATATTCAATAATATACATTTCATAAAACTAGTAGATTAAATAAGATTATTTAAACATCCTAAAATGGCACCTGACATATGGAAGGATTTCAGTAAGTATTAATTCCCAGCCCTTTTCATTTTCCTCTAGTCCAAATCCCCTCTTTTTCTTCAAGGGTATCTCCTGAGGTCTCTAGTACCTTAATCATCCTGTCTCCTGCTCAACTCCTGGTCTGATTCTTAGTAGAGCTCTCATGCTTCATTGTGCAAGTTCCCAATGAAGTGGAATTTTCTTAAACAGCAAAGTTGCTGTCAACTGTTTTCATCTGTGGGTGTTTCAGCCCTTAAAGCTGAGCTCTGGCCTTGGACCACAGTACCTGGGAAGATGATCTTACTGAGGGAGGAAAGGATCTTGTTGCACAACATCCCAGGCCATTGCTAAATTAAACATTGGGCTTTGAGACTGCCCCTATATATTTAAGAGTGATTGGTGTTATGTTTTAGAAATCACCTGCTACTTTGAGACCTCTGGTCCCTAGGGATCTCTGGCCTGAATTGCTGTCACTGGCCCAGACAGTGTGCATTTCTTTTGATCCTCATAGTGATCCCATGAGATAGATACAGTTTTTACCCTTATTTTATAGATGACGAGACTGAGCTCAGAGGAGTCAAGCCATGTGCCCCTAGTAGAGGAGGTGGGGGGGGTGGGTCTCACGTGGTAGTAGAATGTAAAATGCTGCTGTGCTGGGTCTCTCTACCCTTTCCATGTTCATCCCTGGACTCACAGTCTATCTCCCCTAAGAGTCATGGTCTCCACCCCGAGCCGACAGCCTGACCTGACCACGTATCTAAGTCTACAGACCTATAACACTTCTGGGCCCTGATAGCTGACAGCTAGCTCTGGCCCTGCCCTCTCTGTGACCTCTGATAGACACATCTTGCACACCAGCTCCCAAAGTCCCTTTGGGGACCTCGGGTTTGCTGAGTCAATGTTCACTGAAGTCCAAGCCCTAATAGACTCCCGCTCCCAAAGTTATAGTCATTGACTTCTCCATTCTTGCCTCCTTCATCTACAGCCCAGTTCCCCTGCTTTCCTAGGCCCATCCATCTAATGTTTACAGTAGTGCAGCCAAGGGCTTCTGAGCAGCAGATTTAGAGTCTGACTTGTGTCCAAGAACCAGTGTCACCTCTTGCATGTCTGACCTCAGGCAAATGCCTTGACTTCTCTGAGCTTAGTCTTGTCAATCCAAAAACAGGGATAAAAATAATTGTATCTATCTTGTGGAGTTAGTATGAGGATGAAAGGAAATATGACACCCTATCTGCAAAGCAGTAGCTTAATCGATTAAACTTGAGAATATAAAAGTTCTCAATAAATACTAGTGGATTTTATCACCCATTAATCCCATGCCTCTTCTCCTGCAGCTCTCCTACTCACTTCCAAGTTTTTTCATTCCTCTTCATTCTCTCTTACTCTTAGTGATTCCCCTACTTCTTTACAGTGATTCCAGATATTAGAGTGGGATTTGGGTATAAGCCATTAAAAAGTGAGGTATTTCTTGAAGGAGCCACACTCACCAAATGGATCACCTCAGCAAGGTTCGGGGGGTGGGGGGGAAGGAGGATCAAGGTCAATGGCAGGAGCCAAGGAAGGAACACCAGACAACTGGATCCAGGGCCTCCTGGAAGCTGAGGAATCTGAGGACTAGACTCTGGATGCTGGGAGGGTTTCCCCATGGGGAACCGCTTTGACTAAGAGGGGCACAGACTGTGGGAGAATAGTTTCTGGAGGGAGGTGAGGAGATTCTAATAGGGCACATCAAAGAGAGGGGTTCTGGAGGTTTGAGGCAAGAGGCTCCTCTCACATGAAGGAAAACTCTTCCATGTAGGATCTGGGCCTCTTTCCTCTTCACATCCTACGGTGCTCCTGATTTTAGGCCAGGCTTCACAAAGCCCTGAACTCCTTTCTACTGGAGCCCTGAATGGTAAGGGAGCATTGTGTTTTCCACTTCACTCAGAACTCTTTCTTGCGCTGCTTCCCCATTTACCTCAACACATCCACTTGATGATCTGATTCATCCAATCAAGAAGTATGAGAAGACCCTCTGTCACATGTGTTCATCCCTGTGTAAAGATGGGGGAGCAGATAATAAGATATAACAGCTCAGGCCTTCGCAGAGCCATGCGAGTCTAGGAATTCAAGACCAACCTTCTACTTAGGGTGGAAATCTCCTCTGAAACACCCCTGTCATATTCATACATGGAGCTTATGGCTTTTCCACTGAGCCCTTGTTTTTGTTAGCTTAATATGTACAAAGTGCTTACGTAAATGAAAATCTTCTAACCCTGTCACATAGTATAACTCAAATCTCTGTTCCAGAAGACAACCTTTTCATATTGGAGCATTCATATGTTTATTAAACACAAACTGCATGCTTTGTAACAAGTGCTGGAGACATAACAGTGACCCATAGAGCCATAGTCCTTGAATTCACAAAGCCAAGCATTGAACTGAAGATAGTGATCACTTCTCATTTGGTGTACTCGCTCCTGACCACAGAGAAATAAGTTAAATGACATATGTTATGTAAAGTACTTACTACAGTGCCTAGTGCATAAAGAAGCCTTCAATAAATGTCAGTTATTTTTATTATTATTGTTATAAGTAAACTGATGGAAAGTGCAGAATAAAAATAGTTTTTGGCTCTAGCGAGAGTGATTGCAGTCAGACGTAATAAAAATAGAACACACTTCTAGAGTACTTAGCATATATAAGGCACTACTTTAACCTCTTTGCATATATTAACTCACTCAATGCCACGACAATCCCATGAGGATGTTAAAACCCCATTTTACAGATGAGAGACCTGAGTAACACAGCTAGTAAGAGGTGCTGAGTTGCCAGCAGTTGGGCAGTCAGGCTCCAGATTCCTTGCTCTTAACCACTGCTCTCTACTGCCTGAGACTTCCCTGCAGCAAAGGGTTTGAATCTCTGAAATGAGTTAGTAGAGTGGCTATGTGGGGAGGGGGTCAAGTTCTTTCCTAGGGGTGTATAAGAACAGAAGGGAGAGGGACATCCTTGCTTCTCCACACATGAGCCAGCACCCACTCATCCGTATCCAGTGGACCTGTTAAAGAAGGGAATTTCATTGCTGAATGAGAGGACTTGGGGATGTCTAGTCAGCTGAGGAGTATTGGGTTCAATGACATTCCTGGTTTAGGAGTTGAGAGAGCTCATGAATTTAATCAACAGAAACTCTGTGTTGGAAAAAGGACCTTTTTTTTTAGACTACCGTTTACAGGGCAGGAAACTGAAGCTCAGGGTGGGGACTTTCTCAGTATGATTTAATTTGTCATGGAAATGCCCGGACTAGGACTCAAAACTCCTGACTTGTTGTCCAGTGCACTTGGCACTGAGCTCCTTTGCTCCTTACTGTGCTCATGCTGAGAGAAGGAACAGAAGGAATCTAAAATACCTTAGGTAGTTTCCATGCTACAGTCAAAGCTGGGCGGGGGCCTAGTTATTTCTTTGAAAATAAATATATCATTCAAATACATAAATAAGCAAACTCTGCTCAGGGGCTGGGAAGGAGAGGTGGCCCCTCTTGGGTCCTGGTCTTACAGATAGTGCTATCAGAGCCCTGACAGGGCCCCCTCCCACATCTGGGCCTTGGAGTGAGTCAGCCTTGCACAGGGGCGGGACAAACCATTATCATTCTGACCTGGATTCTGAGTAGGAGAGAGGAGAAAGGGCTCATAGCCCATAAACTCGGGCTATGACTATTCTCCTCAGAAGAAAAGGAACAATACACAGAGATCTATGTATACCCTGCACTCCCTTTTGTGTGCCTGAGCCCCAGAGAGCTCTCTGCTCTAAAAGTGTTGGCAAGCTCATTGCACTATACACCATCCCATCCAAACCCTCATCTTGCCCCAAACACCAGTTATGGACAATATGCGTCCTTCTTGGTTCATATGCTTATCTTTGCATCATAGTAAAGGAATCATTGAGAAATTTACTCTTTCAATTTTTTACTGTCTCTCTTGCTTCAATGGCTCAGTGGAAAAATGTATGTGTTTTTTTTTCCCATACATTGACAGTAGATTTAACTTCAGAACAATTCTGTTGTGTTTGTGTGAATTCACAATGGCTTTTTATTGTTAGTGTCTGGGAAACTTACATTATGGTGAAAAAAAGACAAAGCCATTGCAGTTCAGAAAATAAAAGCTATCATCTCTAGGCCTCAGTGTCTTAGCAATAATATAAATATTATAAAACTAACCAAATTGTTGCGATAATGTATATATAACACCTAGTCCTATTCCCGACACATGCTAGAAAATCAAGAAGAGGTATTGCAGAGTGTTTCACTTACTAATTTCTGACCCCGCCTGAGGGATAGTAGATGGTTGACAATGCATAGTTAATGTTCCAAACAAGTGACAAGGGTAGGGTTAGGATTAAGGTAGGAATTCAATGTTTTGTAATCAAAAAGAGCTGAAATCAAAACCAGGAGCTTGGGTTTTCCAGCTGTGGGGACTAGGTTGGAGTGTGTAGTCTGAGGTCGTACAGGGCCTGTTTAGCTGGAAATCTCTACAGAGAACTAGTGATCCCAAAAGGACACTGCTTGGAGGTGAATCTTGCCTGCATAATGGGGATGTTCTCCTACAAAAGGTGCAAGCAAGTCCTTACCCTGTTCCCGGAAGCCCTCAGAGAAGTGACCCCTCCCTACCTTCATGTTGAGAGAAGCGTTGAGAAGTCTGGGGCTGTGACTTTCGGGCTTGACATACTTCTCTCCTTTGTCTACCAAGTTCAACTCTCCTGACTGCCACTGAGGCCTCCTGCAGTAGGAGAAGGACTGAAAATGTTGAGAAGCTGGGACCTCAGATTCAGGGAAAAGAGGAGATTTTAGTGTCCATTCCCTGAATATTTTTAAAATGCTCCTGAACATTTTTAGCCTAATCATCTACAACATATGAGTTGTGGGTCAGAAATTGTTCTTCAAATCTTTTGGCTGCCTTTGACATCAGAATCTAAGGTAGCCATTGATGAATTAAACAAGGCCAGGTATCTCAGATCTGGGAGAGGCACATTTTAAACAGGATACGGAGACAATCATGAAGGCAAGCATTTACTGTATCTATCTAATCATCTATCTATCTATTTATTCATTCATAAATATAAACAAAAGCCTAGCATGTAGTATAGTATGTAAGTGCTCAGAGCTATGTCTGTGTGTGTGTGTGAGTTTGGGTTTTTGCTGGTGGAACTAAACTGGATGTACCACTCTGCTGCCCCCCTGCGGTCTCCAGACTATCCTGCAAGTCTGCATCAATTGCTTAGCTTAATTTAGAGGCTGTTTTGGGGGAGTAGATCCTGCCCTCTAATAATACGCAGAGAATAATGATTCCTAAAATAGCAGAATAGTGTCAAGTTTAGGAGAGAAGTATCTAAAATTAGACGAAGTGCAGTCTGAGTTCAGTCTTTGGAACATACATCTGACATTGGGCAATTTAATTAACTTCTATGAGTCTGGAGGTCTCCAGTATGAATTTGGGATAACAACATCTGCATTCTAGTGTTTAAATTAGACCTTAATGATTCAATGCATCACTGGACTTATTATAGTGCCTAGCATAAAGTAAGAACCCTATAAATGTTACCTTTTAATATTTATTTTTAAGAACCTTCTGTATGTAAGTTACTGACCCGGGGTTCACATGCATTATCTCACTTAATCATTAATACACTGTACAGCAAGTGTTTATCTCCCTTTCCCAAGTTAGTAAAGTACAACTCTGGATATTTAAGGAAATATCCAAACATGATATAGCTAGAAAATTGATTTATATTATTGAATACTCTCACAATACAAACTAAAAATTGAAAAATCCCATGTAACTCTAGCTTCATACTCTCATTTTCCTTCCTAGAGGAAACCAGCCTTAGCTATTTGCTGCAAATCCTTCCAGAATATATGTCTGCTATATGAGGATGGGGGTGGTGGAGACGGACGGAAGGAAGGAGGGAAGGGAGAAAAGAAGGCCAGAGAGATGGGAAAAGAGATTCAGTAGTTGCTTCTTTACTCTTGAAAAACTCTTTCTATTACACTAAATTGAAGTTAATATTATACTTTCTGCAATCTTGGGATGAATAAAGACAGACTAATATCTAAAATCATTTTGAAAGTCTGTGACATTTTGAAAATCCAAGGTGATGATGTTTTACTATCCTTGACTTTATCAGAAATAGGGGGGAAAGTGTATATATTTTCTCAGGAGATATAACTGGGAAAAAGGGAAACTGGGAAGAGTACCCAGTTGCCCTGTCTCTGTAAGATGGGGGCTCGCACCTTCAATCAAAAGATCCCTTCAACACTTTCCTCATTTGAGGCTCCACCCATCTTGGTCTGTTAACTACATAGGCATCTCCTTCCCTCTAGTGGTCACAGCAACAGCTGCAGCCTACTTTTCTAAAGAGTTCTTCCAGATATGTGTCAAGAATATAATAAAGCAATAAAAGAAAAAATAATATTTTGATTGAAGTCATTCATTTATTTCCATTGTAATCACCGCTGACATTCTCTTTCATAGTGATCATTCAGATTGTACTGAGTGTGGGCCAACAGGCTGTGAGACACTAAATCAGAGAAGAAGGCATTCTCATGCTTACAGGTCTAAACTGAAATTGCTACAGCAGAGTGAACTAGAAAGTGTACAGACATTTTCCACAAATAGTAAAATGACTGAACACTTCTCTAGATCAGTGCATAGGGAAGAATAATCAACAATGGACCCCATATTATGATGAGCAACACTAGCATAAACCCATACCACTTATCAGTCCAGCCATAAGCACAGACTAAGTGGATCACGTCAAGAAGGAGGCCAAAGGAATGAGAGGGATGGTGGGAACAAGAAGTTAAAAGCCATTTGATCTGGAATAGTAGAAGAGGACAGGTAGCACATAAAAAAGTATTATTATGAAGCCAACAATGCTGATGACTTTGTTAATGAAGATGGAGGCGTAACACAGGTAGTAACAGATATCCACATAGTAGCCGAAGGATTTGGCTGTCAGTATAGAGGATTCCATAAAAGAAAATCTAGGGAGGAAGCGTAATTGGGCATTAGATTAAAAGCTAAACTCTGAGGCATTGAAACAGAGGATCTCATCACTGTGGAAAGGATGGTGACAGTAAAGACCAGATCCATCTGAACAAACATGGAGAGAAACTAAGCTCACCAAGGAAGTTTTCTTTCCAGATGTTGGCCAGGATGGCAATGCTGCCCATGGGAACAGTGTAGAGATAATGGAAGAGCATAGGGATCAAGGCAGGGAGAGCTAGGGATGTCTGTGAGGATGAGGTAGAGGTTCTTGGTGTTAGTCACCATGAGCACGACTGATAAAGGCATATTGCAGAGACTAACATCTTTTATCATAAATCAACTCATAAATCTGGATCATAGTTAAAATGTCAGAGGCATGGATTTAAAAAATTCTCAATGATTCCATACAACTCCTGATTGATGATCAATCTAGGAGAACTTGAGCAAATGGGCAAATTTGGAAGAGTGAATTAAGAAAATCTTTATAAAATTCTGGAGGTCTGGAACTGATAGTCACTTTATCTCAGTCCATGAGATGAGAATTTGAAAGGGCACTGTAACAGAAAACAGAATTGGAGTAGAAGTAAACAAATAAGACACCAATAAACTCAAATGTGCACCAGTAGAAACATGTGCTTCATTAATTTTAGGCAGTTTCTCATACAATTTGGGTTTATTTATTGCTCATGTCACAGTCAGATGCTGGTTCTTAGTTAGTTCTCCTGGGTGCTCTCCTCCAAGCAGAGGCACAGGAATCCAGATTCTTTCTGGCATTTGAATTCACCATCTCAGAATCCTTTACTTCCTGCCACATGGAAGGAGAGAGAGAGAGCCTCATGAGAAGACACCCTTGGCTTGGCCAAGGAGATATAATTATCTTCACATTCTCTTAGCCTGAACCAGTCACATGGCCAACTTAATTGCAATGGCTGAGGGAATAGATAGAGGAGCACACGTAAGTGAACCAGGTCCATCTTGCCTACTGCACGATTATACCAATCACTGAGACAACGAGTTTGCAGCAGCAAAAGGGCTTAATTCACAGGCATCCAAGTGAGGAGAATGAGATAAAAGGGTAGGGTGGTCTGAAGTGTAGTAATAGATGATTGGAGGTAAGGAGAAGTGAGGTAGTTGATGATCTGCGCAAGCGTAGTTGAGCTTCATGGCTCTTCACAGGATGCATGTTCATAAAATAGCAGCATTACCATGATCTGGAAGTGGGGTTTTCAGCTCCTTGACAACAAAGGATCACCTATCGGTCATCCACGCAGGCCTAGTTGGTGAGTCGGTTGCCTTAACCATCCTGAACTGGACAAGGAGTCCACCCTCAGTTCCCTAAAAAGTCAAGCACCAGTTACCATGGTGACTCAAGTGGCAGAGATGTTATCTACAGGGCGGGTGTTAGTAATGCATTATCCAACTACTTTTGCAAACAGGCAACTGAGTAAGTATAGTTAAAGCAAGTTGGCCCCTGGTTTCATACATAGATTTCCCTGATCCACATTGTTTCTGCCATACTAGTCAGTAGTAATTAGCATTACCTCAAAACCTTACATCCAAAAACAGCAGGACTCTTGATAATAAAATCAAAGGCATAATGGAGCATATATTTATTATACTTAAGCAGTGAAAATAAGACCTGGAGTGTCAAAATGTTGCCAAACTCCATAATATTTAGGTGAATCTAACCTCTCTCATCTGAAACTATTATATCTTATTCCAGAATAAACAATTTAGGCTTGAAAAATGTTTTGTCATGTCTTATTATTGTATAATAGTTAAGAGCATATATTCTGAAGCCAAACAGACTGGGTTGAATTTTCCTTTCTGCTATTTACTAGGTGCTTGATCTTGGGACATTACCTTGCGTCTCTGTGCTTCAGTCTTCCGATCTGTGAAAAGGGCAGTACAATAGCACATGACTCTCAGAGTTACTGTGAATAGTAAATGAGTTAATATATGAGCAGTGCCTTGAGCATGGTGTCAGCCATAATAATTGTATCGTTATTACTATTATTAGTAGTGTTATCAGTATTACCTCTGAATTATCCTGGTGTGTATGTTGAGGGTGTGGGGAGTTGCAGCAAAGACAAGATGATCATTTATGTGTACAGGTGGGAATAAAGAATGAGATTATATCCCCAAGAGTTAAACCTGGGTCTTTCCCTGATAAAGGAGAGAAGGTTAATCCCTTCCAGAGAGCAGCATGACAAAAGTAAGATCTTTTCAAGAGAAGCCAACCCTTCTATATCCATGTGGTGATCAGCAGTATGCCAAGGAGAGTTCTGACCCAGAGCTTGTGGGAGCCATGCGCCAGTGGGCAGACATGTAGTTCTATTGGTTAACTCATCCGTGGATGTGAGAAAATGCTTTCTTCTTCCCACATATACCAAAATGTGGTTAGTCTAGAAGTGTACAGAAGTCTAGGTCCTAGTTTTCATGGATAAGTACTCTTTGTAATAATCATTTGGAGTATATGTACATTACAAAGAGGAATCAAGGCCTTCGATAGAAATAAAGTTTAATGGAAATTTAAAAGAGTAAACACATTGTGCTTATTCATTTGACATAGACTTTGGAAAAGGATGTGATTTTTATCAGGTAGATCAAAAACGGGGGCTATTGCTAAAAGAAACAGAAAGAACAAAGTTACAAATGGGAAATCTCCAGTAATATGCACTGATTTTTGACTGGAGTATGACATATGCATTTATATACAACATTTTCAGGTAAGTTAGTAATGAGTAATTTGAGTCTTAGAGTTCATAGAAAATTTAGAGGCTTTGTACAATCTTCTACTTTTTACCTGGGTATTTAAAATGCTAATAAATTATTTTGCTACTTTTTCTGGGGCATTTATAGTGGACAGTAATATATAAGAAAGCCTGGTCCATTAGTGTACAGCTCTGATTGTTGAAAATGTCCTTCCAATATTGATCTAAAAATTTACCTCCTTGTAACTTCCTGCAATAGATTTTAGCTATTTTATGTAAAAAACTCAGAATATGAAGTATTATTTTTCCTCAAAATACCACTTTTATACAGATGTTTTCTACCCATTTCATTTTCTTTACATAAATTTCAGTTGTTCTGATCTCTTCCCAGCTCCTATTTATGATCATGATTTCTTTGTCATCTTTTTTCTGTTTCACGCTCTCCAGTTCTTTTGTATTTATAGATTCCTACTTTAATTCATATTTAACAATAGGTTAATGGATACATTTTCAGCACTCAAAGACAGATTTAGATTAAAACATAACCAAGATAAAAATTATCTTTTAAAATTTATTTGTTGCATTCATCTAGTCCATCATGACAACACAATAAGGTGATATGGAAAGGGAATTTCTGGTATATTTTCTCCTTTAAAGTCCCTTCATATTAGTTAACTCTCTCTTGTCTGTCCCTGGCAGTGTGAATTGACCATCTTTTCTATGTTCCCAAATGCTTCTGATAAATATGCTGCATTTTCTTGCTTTTCAAGCCACCTTAGAGAAAGATCTGTATCTCCTGCTTGAAGTTATGGAGTTGAATCTTATGTGATTACCCCTATGACAATTCATCTTGCTGTTTTTGTTCCCCGGACCCATCTGTCCACAATACTTTTGGATCCAGCTGTTTAACAGTGACAACATTTGATAATGATGTCAAGAGACTTGGGTGGGCTATCAGAGGAGTCAACGCCGGCGAATGCAACAAGGAGAATCAGTAAAAAGTCAGATAAAGAGAGTGGTTGAGGAGAATGTCTCATGAGGGAGTGTTCACAAGATGGACAGAGAATAAAGAAAAAGGGAGAATGATAGATGTAATATAGGGACGTCAAAGTGGAACATAAGTGGAGGCTAACAGGAACCAACTGAAAATTATTAGGAAATGGCAGGAAAACAACTCTCATCCATGTAATGGAACATCCGTATGAGAAATACAACTCAACCATTAAAGAGGAATGAACAATAGATAAACACAACAACTTAGATGAATCTTAAAGTCATTATGTTATGTGAAAGAAGTTAATCACAAAACGTTACAAAGTGTTTGATTTTTATTGTATGACATTTGTGAAAAGACAGAACTATAATGATAAAAAACAGACCTTTGATTGACAGGGGTTGGGGTAGGATGTACAAATATAAAAGGTAGTATGAAGAAGTTTGGAACTGTTCTGCATCCTGAACAAGTCAATTGTACAGTATGCTAACCAAAAGGAGAGATGAGGCCTGGAGAGGATCACATAGCTAGAGAGTGTTTCTGGGTACACCCCACCCCAACACCTACATATACACACGTGCACGCAGAGTGATGCCCATGCCCACAAACCATCCATGAAGGAAGGAGAAGGGGAAGAGACTCAGAGAAAAGAGCTTTTGAGAGGTTTAACAAAATGTTTGAATATGTGGGGGTAAAAGTATATTTTTCAGATTTGGGGAAAAAATAAAAGGAAAAGAAAGAAAAACTGCAACTTCTTCATGGCCGTGTTTAAATTATTAAATGTCTAAAACTATCACTTTTCACTTGTAAATCAGAATTGTCAAATAATTGCCAAATTCTCTGTGCGTAAACAGGATGCTTGAAAGCTGTGTGTTGCATAAAGTTTTTTGTCCCTTCTCAAGAACTGCTGAGTAGGCATGACAATGCAACAAATTAATCGACATAAAGTTCTTGGAATAACACAGAGATAGGATGTTTGCAATGACTGTGAGAAATTAAAGTTTGTCATGAATTAAATGTCAGCCCTAGCTGCATCACACAAATAAAATTGTTTATTTTTTTTTTCAACAACTGCATTAACAGCTTTGGAGGTTTATAGAATGGCAGGCAGTCATCCTTGGCAAGATCATAAGCTGGTGGGGAAACCCAGTTACTGCCATGGCTGAACTCATGATAATGAACTGTTCTCACTTGATAATTCCTCAGGAGGAAAACATAGGCATGATTCCTTCATTTGTGTAAGTTCTGACTCAGGGTGTTCTGTATAGGAAGGTCTTAGGTTTGGCAAACTGGATGGTAGAGCTCATGGTGAGAATGAAGACTAAGCGACTTGTCTGGAAGCTGCACATGTTTGGGCAAACACTGTTAAATTGCACTGTAAATATCCTTATTTATAACTAGATCAGTGGGTAAATATTAGTTTACTAGTTGAAAAGATTTTCAAAGCAAGGAATTATAAAAAAGAATGCTCATGTTACGAATTTTATTTCAAATTAAAATCTATACATGTGCATTTATTTTAAAAAACTAGCAATTTTCAGTATGGATTCTATTTTTTTCATCTATTTTTGAGAATTGACACAGGCTGTCTAAAGATCAATACAGTGTAATAGCATATTCTAGAATCCCTTGCCACTGCGTGAATAAATTTGGGTTCTCAACTTGATCCCATTACTTCTTCTTTTTTACATTTAGATACCTCTATTTCTTTTTCTGAATTCTGTATCATACCTGAGTTTTTGCCTGAATTTCTTTTTTAGCACATTGCCTCTAAACTTGCACGATACATTTAATGTTGTGGTCTGTCTTCCTGTAACAATCAGTGAATAGCACTGAAATCCCCTTCTAAAGATTTCTTGGGAAATAAAGTAATACGTTGCACTGCTTGCTTAAAATTTTAAGATAACCAATTTTTTCTTCTCTTTTATTTTTTTATGTTTATTGACATCCGTGTAGTTGTCAGTAGGGATGCAAGCTCCCTGTATGTAGTTCATATTCTAGAATGATGTGCATTTCAAACCAAAGGGCAAAGTTAATTATAATGTCCCAAAATGAAGTACACTCAATATGCCAACTTTAGAAACATAAAATAAGCAGTACATTGAGAAAGACAACCAAAATGACAACGAATGGAACTCTCAGGCCCAACTTCCCAATAACCATCACTAACCGGTTGCACAATGACTGAATCCTTCAAGGGTAGACATTTGTTAGTTTTGAGCTGTCCAGTATCCAAATATCCCTCTTAATTTAAAGGAACACTTCATTATTTACATTTAGTTTTTTATTAGTTCTTTCCTGCTACAGAGGCTAAAAGGATGAATTTTTGCTCACCCCAAGTCCCAAATCCAGGGCACGGTGTTATCCAGGCTCCAACATTTAGATTCTATAACTTGATTCAAGAACAATAAAAAAAGTAAATTGAATTCTATAGCTTGGTTAAAAAGTGATATAAAAAGTAAAGAATAAAATGTAAAGAATGGAAGTTGTGACAGTGGTGTCCTTAGCACTAGGATTCATAGCTGTAGCAATAGATCCCATTCCTGTTTCTGCCAAAAGAGAATTGATGGACATCTACTACTTGTTCCACGGGAGATGCTTTATTTCCTGATACTTTGCAAATAATTCTGAATGTCACCCCAATATTGTTCCAATATTCTTAATTAACTTAAAAGAACAAAGATCAGTTTCTCTAACTTGAAAATTCTGTTTCTTATATATATTTCTAAATAATACAGTAAATCTTATAAATGGCATTTTCACATCGCAGATTCTCTGGCTTTTCATTGCTACTCAACATCCATGTTGGAATATTCTTAGAGTGCTCACTGACTGGACATGATATCAGTATGGAAAGTTTCTTAAGTGAGGCAGAGAAAATCTAGACTGGACTAATTCTTTCCTAGGCTCTGCACATAAGCTTTCAATCAGAAAATAGGTTGTTGGAAGGAGGTCCAACTAGAAGAACCAACTTAGAAATAGGAAGAAACAGCAGTCTTCAAGGAGCAATGAATATAGCTTTTTAGGTCACAAGTCCATACCTAGAGTAGCTCCATACAGTAACACAGAACTAACAGCAGATGAGTAAGTTAATTACCATTACTTATAACATTAATAACAGATAGTAGCCTATGGTTCAGTCAAAATGAACACCATAAAGACTTACAAGATACTGAAGAAAGTTAAAGGAAGAAACTAATCCATCACAGCAGAATATTAGGTTTTATGCCCTGATTGGCAGAAAAATTTCATGGAAAGAATAAACCCTGAGTTCTTTTATGTGAGAAGCAAGAGAGGGGAGACAGAAACAGGAGATGATATCTAACTCTATAGTCAGTCTTTGCAGAAGAAAAACATCAAGAGGTAAAATTGAAAGCTGGAAAGAGGAAAAATTAGCATGTTGGTGTTCAGCAGCCATTGGGAAGAAGGAAAGAATTGCCAGGGGATCTGGCTTCAACTGGCTGATAGGAAATTGATTGGTTGCCATTGGGCTTTTAATCTGTATCAGTTTCCCTTTAATAATAAACTACATTGATTTACTAAGGGAAACTGAATTTTCAGGAGTCAGCTTTCTTGAGTTCTACACATTTTGCTTATTTTCCTCACCAAGATTTGTTTACTTATAAAGCAACATCATTTCCAATACAGTTCTACTCAAAACATAGAGATGGGAAGATGATAAATATATCTCACTAATTGCCTTTCATATAATACATAAAATGTACCTCCAACTGCATGTCTTTCTTCAGATGAACTGCATTTGAATCAGGCTGTTGAGTCCACTTATCTTGACATATTCTAAAGTAGTACATATTCTTCCTTTATACACAGGACATGAAAAGCCTCATCTTTTTTTATTTTTTTAAGATTTTATTTTTTCCTTTTTCTCCCCAAAGCCCCCCGGTACATAGTTGTGTATTCTTCGTTGTGGGTTCTTCTAGTTGTGGCATGTGGGACGCTGCCTCAGCGTGGTCTGATGAGCAGTGCCATGTCCGCGCCCAGGATTCGAACCAACGAAACACTGGGCCGCCTGCAGCGGAGCGCGCGAACTTAACCACTCGGCCACGGGGCCAGCCCCTGAAAAGCCTCATCTTATTCGTTTCCTCTATCCCTTTTCCCCAAGATCACTGGCATTCCTTCTTTATTAGAATAGAATACATAGAGATGTATATTAGAATATATTGGAATAGAATATATATATAAAAGAATTGTTCCACTTCAGTGGCCCAAATTCAATTCCTGGGCATGTATATATACTATTTGTCAGCGACCATGTTGTGGTGGCAACCCACATACAAAACAGAGGAAGATTGGCACAGACGTTAGCTCAAGGCAAATCTTATTCAGCAAAGAAATAATAATTAGACTTTTTTTGCCTCGTGTTTTTGCCTCGTGCTCCAATCCCCCAAGGCCATTCATCTAGTTGCCAGGAGTAGTCAAATATTTGGTAGATGCAATTGAGGCAACATTGTCCTAAATAGGAGGATTTTTCAAATATCAATAGGAAAAAATGTGAGGTTAGAATAGGGCATATATATTAGAATATGTGACATATATATAATATATAATAGAATATATATTAGAAAAAATGACATATTACATAAATTATAATATGTGTTCAAAATTCTCTATATATTCTATTGTAATATATATATCCTAACACAGGTGTAATATTAGAATGTATATATATATCTCCTCAAGTCAACTTCTAGCTTTATGTAATAATTAAAATCTTATCTAAGTCTGAAAAAAGAGACTGAGTTTAAAAACAAGGTTCTCTTCCAGTAATGAGAAAGACTCAGCAATCCTGGGGCTCTCAAGGTTTGGAAATAAAGGCTCAAGCCCTGCTACACACAGAAAACAGGTAAACAATGCTTCTTCGAATCTGCTTGGTCTTGATGCTGTAGATAATGGGGTTCATGAATGGAGGAAAGAGAAAGTAGACATAGCTCATGGTTATATGGACCACATGTGGTACCTGTGGATGAAAGTCAAGCCAATCACAGTGATGTAAAAGACTAGGACACAGCTAATGTGGGAGACACAAGTGTTGAGGGCCTTAGTTCGCTCCTCTCTAGAGGCAATGCCCATAACTGTTTTAAGGATTAGGATATAAGAGAAGAGGATAATCAGAGCATCTAGGAAGAAAGTCAAAGCCACCAGAATAACAGGGTACACACGATTAAATGTAATATCAGCACAGGCAAGTTTCATGACATCTTGGTGGAGGCAAAAGGCGTGGGAAAGAACATGGGAATGGCAATATGGGAACCAATAAAGGGGAAGAATTGGGGGCACAATAGACAAAAAGCCCCTCAGAAGTACCCCTAGTCCTACCTTCATTATCCGGGAATTAGTAAGAATGGAGTTGTACCTTAGAGGGGTGCAGATGGCAATGAAACGGTCATAGGCCATGGCAAGCAAGACGCCCGATTCCACAATGGCCAGTGTGTGAATGAAGTAGGATTGAGTGAAACAGGCAGCCTGGGCAATTTTCCTCTGGTCCAGCATTAGGACACCCAGGCCTGTGGGCATTGTAGTTAGCGTCATCCCAAAGTCTGTACCTGCTAGCATAGCTAGGAAGTAGTACATGGGCTCATGAAGACTGTGGTCATTCTGAATAAGGAAGAGAAGTGTGCCATTGCCAAAAAGGATGGAAAGGTAGATGAGAAAGAAAGGAATAGAGATCCAGTGGTGAATTGTCTCTGAGCCTAGGAAACCAGTCAGCAAGAAGGGAGCAACACTTTTGTTGGACCACATAGTAGGCTTTTCAGGTGGAGAAGAGTTTTTTCAGGGGCTATGACCTCTAAATATGCAGTATTCTTTCTTTCTCTCCATCCTCTTGTAGCGCATCATCAAGCCATTTTTCACCTCAAAACTTACAAGCTTTTGTGAATTGTATCAGTCTGAATTATAAGTTTATACTGCCAAAGACTTTGCCTAGAATAACAAATAAAAAATAATAATAATCATGTTAGTGATCTCAACAATTTGCTCTTTAGCATCTAACTTTTATTCTTTCTATCATACATCTTGTGTTTCAATCACACATCTTGCTCCTAGTCCGCAAAATCATTCCTTTGCCTCTATTTCACTCTTTTTGCTCTTTTGCTGCTCCTCGTATTATGTTTCACATGGGCCCTTTTAGTTTCCATCTGGTGCCAGTTCAGATTTTCTCTCTTGAAGCCAATCAGATATTGCCTCACTGATTAATCACTGAGGAAAATGATTAATCAATAGAAGTGAGTCCGTCACCATGAAAAGTTTGAGAAATATTGTCATCAATATTGCCATCTCAAATAAACTATGAACAAGGAGATGACTCATTGAGAGTCTAGAGAAGTCAGAACAAGTGGGCAGAGTTGGTAAACTCATCTTAGAAAATGTGACTACTCAGTGGACTTGGAACTCAGGAAATTGTCAGTGCTACAAAAGATCTGAGACTTGTAACACCAGAGACAAATTTCAAAACAGGAAGAGAGAGAGGAGTTGAGAGCTCCTAAAGGAAACATTTTAAGGAAGACAGACTCCTAGAATAAAGGTCTCCTCATAAGCCAGAAGCCTAGTACTTATATTAGTCACAGATTAAAAACAAACAAAAATAAGACATGAGTATTTGAATGACAAAAGAAATGTAAGAAATTAATGATTGAATGCATAAATTATACCCAGCCTCTTCTAGGGAGGAGATAAAGATTCTCAGAGGGAAAAAGATGGTGACTCTGTTGCTGGTGGAAACAATCATATAGATCTCCTAATATTTATGTATCTGGAAAGCCCATATCCATAAAATTAAATATGACTTCTAAGGGGAACTTTGAAATATAACCTGTTTAATAATTATACTTTTATAAAATCAAATTAGTTTTGTTTGCATATAACCAAGAAATTTTGTTGCAAGTTGATGACCATAACAATTAAAGAGAAATATTAGTTTTCCCAAATTCAATTAAATCTATACATGCCCAGGGTCTTTTTAAATATTGTTTCCTCTCATAAATATCATTACTGATATCTCCAAAGAGGAATTCAGGAAGAATGAGGTGATGATAATCTTTGCACCACTTCCATTTCATAAAAACAAGAATAGATTTTTACCTTGAGAATTTGCACATGGTAACCATCTCTAATAATGAGCAGTGGAGATTTGTGGGAGACAGATAGAGGAAAGGTTAATGTGCTGTGGAAATGATCACCACTTCAAGGAAATACTGTCAATGACAAAAAGGTCAGTCTTGGCTCTGAAGTGACAGATACTTTGTTGATGTAGCTCCTGATAAGATTGCCAACCAACTTGATTCATCTTGACAACACTTACCTACCTCCACCTCTACACAGGAGTGATGGGTATATCATCATAAATTATAACTCCCACCTGCCCCATCCCCTTAACCTTCCAACATTGCCTTTCTAATAAAATTGTGGAATGAAGAGATGGAGAATGGATAAAGGACACAATCTATTGTATAGGATAGGGACAAATGATCTATTTGGTCCAGCTGTTACTGAGAAAGTGGACTGGAGGGAGAAAATAAGAGGAAATCCAAACTTGCTTAGACTACATGGTGCTGCGAAAATCTGAACTATGAGTATTGGATTTTGCTTGGGTTTTGGAATTTGACATGAGCAGGGTTTAGGTACCCAAACTGTGTAGTAATCCCTTTGGGAACAGCTATTACAATTCGTTAATATTTTTTGATTGACATAAGTTAAAAGAATACCATATTCATTATCTGCAGTACCTAATATCAGCCACCCTAGCATTTAATTATGATAAATTTGACACTGCCAGGAACTATCCACATTTCCCAAATATGCCAGGTGAAATAACTGCCCAATTTAGGGAATCTGTTAATATGTGGTGTGTGACATTAGTGCCGGTGGTAACTTCAGTGGAATTTCTCATCTCCATCAGGCTAGCCCAGAGGCTCCATCAGGGATTCAGAGATGACTGGAATTTACTATCCCTTCACCCCACTGAGAGGGTCTTGTTTGAACTGATTCTCTAAAAATACCTAGCCCTGAATCCGCAGTAGTTTTGTAGAGTCACACAGAGATATCATTCAGAGTTTCTTCAACTTGCTGTGCTGACTAGAGGCTTGGGAACTGTTCTAGAAATCAGTTAGGAAGACATAAGAGTTGAAAGAGAATGGAAAAAGAAGAGAGCACATTAGGATCATATTGAGAAAATGGGAAAATCTTCTCTTTACTTCTGTATAACCTGCATGCACCCTATAAAATCAGTGTCTCCTGACTCCATTTCATTCACTCTTAACTATTGTCTGAGAATTTCTGTTGCTTTAGAACATGACTCTGTTCCTTTAGTTAATTACATGCATGCATATGTATATATAGATGTGTGTATATGTATAGAGATGTGTGTGTGTATATATCAGCTAATAAGGAATAATAGGAAGCCATGGACTGAAGACAACAATATTAAAGATCTCAACTTTTAAGTGATCATTTAAATCATACCTTAGTTATAAATTAAGATGGGAAATTAGATATGGGGAGAAAAGCTGTGAAGCTAGGAAAACCTCTATTTTATGTCAGAAAGAAAAGAGATCTGAAAGGAGATAGACAAAGAAGCAGGCAGAAATATGAGGTTAGTAAAGGTGATCTGTAATTACAAAGGTCACTGGGAAAAAAAAATATAGAAGTAGCTACTGCTGTAGTTTAACAGTGAAAAATGTCATAGAATTGCCAAGTAAGAAAAATGGAAAATATCCATTTTTTTTGGTAAATAGGCCTTTGGTGATCTTGACAGTTTCAATAGAACAGTAGGAATAGATGTCTAATGATTTTGAAATGGAAAGTGTATAAATAACAAGAAAGTGAAAACAACATAGCATTTACATTCTTCAGATGAGAAAACTGAGCCTTCACAAAGTCAAATAATTTGTCCAAGGTCCACATACATGGCGTACAGGAATTCAGACAGTTTTATCTGCCCCCAAACTCATGTTCTCAACCATCTTTTGAATATAAATGTAGTTGTCCTTCCAAGCTTGCCTTTCCATATGCTGTCCCCTTTCCTGAATTTTTCATTTCATTAAAAAAATTAAAAAGACAAGACTTTAATTCTTTCTTATCCTTTACAGAAGAACTGCATAAGCCATGTAGAAGAGTTACTGTCAGGCATCCTTGCTGCATTTAAACCCCTGGGCTTTCTTACCTGAGCTGGAGCTTTCTCTTTGTGGTTCCTGAGCATGATCTGCGGATAGGTGTGTTGCTGTATCTTCAGTGTGTGTTCAGAGTCCTAATGAGAGTTGTACTTGTTAAAGAAATTATTCCCAGGGGAGTCATTCTAGCTCATTTCCACATAGGCTATCTGGGAATACCAAATGATCCTCTTTTCCTCTTCCGTCTTAGAAAGACCCAGACCACTGAAGTTGGTCCCCAGGTCCTCCATTCTCTGGATGGAGAATCTCTCAGAGAAGCAGTATCTCTAACATCAGATGGAGCATGGCCTATCTAAGTCATGCTCAAGTTTTCTATGGGTCATACAATGGGGAGATCAGCCAGTTTTTCCTCTTAAATGTTGACATTTGGGGAATAATATTACATTCCTCTTTTTTAAAACCGTTCATGAATTATATTCTCACACACCATAGTATTTTTAAGAATGACAATCTGAAGAGGCCCTCCAATCCAACTCTTTACCAAATCCTTGAACCACCACCTAACAATTTGACTAGGCATCTATTTGTTTCCAAATGAAGTAATCTATTCCATTTTGACTGTATATTATATATATATATATCATATAAATAAATATGTATTTAAATATAAATCTACTTCACTGAGATATCTACCCTCTTTTCCTAGTTCTGATCTCTGGAATCAAATAGATCAGGTCTAAACCATTTCATTCACGTATTCCGTCTAAACGTTATAAAGAGATCTACATTAATATTTCTGAGACTTCTTTCTTGATGGCTGATCATCTGCTAATATGTTAATTGTTTGTCACAGAATGACTCCTAGTTCTGACTCATCTCCTACTATTCTGTTTGTAATTGTACTTCTTAATCCAGGTGTTGTCAAATCAGTCTCATTCTGAAAATCTCCTCCTCTAGATCACAAGCTTAGCTTCTATTTAAGAAGTCTATGATTATGAAGGTTTACAACTACGTATCCAGAAACCTTGTCTCAAGATACATTTCAGAATTCAGTCTTTTATATTTAAAAAGGTGATAAAATGTATATTCTGCATATTATATATGGTACCCCTAGCAGGTTGCATCCTGGAAACTATTATCTGTTTAAATTAAGAGGATAAGGAAAGACTAATTATCCTCTCATAAATTCGGGTCAGATTTGCCAAAATGTTCTTTTACATCATGTCAGATTATGCCAATAAACGCATTTAATAATTAATTTTGCAAAACATTTTGGCTTCAGATTTATAATCAAGGGGTTGTAGATTTTTAATAACGTTATTATCAAGTTAATTCACATTGAACTTATAATACACTAAAACTTCTGAAAGATTTTTAAAATAGTTTCATTTTCAGTGCATAGCACAGAGCTTGACTTGTGGTTGGTGCTCAGAATCATGTGCTCTGAATCATTTTATCAAGCAACTGGCTTTGTGGCCAAATTGTACATTTTTTTTTTACTTGTATCTATAATGAGACTAACAGTTTTAGATTCAGCCCCTTGCTCAAGCACATCAAATCATGATCTCTGCTTTTCTTTGTTTTTTATCATTTATATATCTCCAATTTTTATGTCAACCATATTACAGAAAGGAATGCATAAAAAGACAGGGTCAAGAATACAAATTTATGTGTCTTTTTCTTCCTGAATGTTTTGGTTGAATAGTGAGACTTAAGGTGAGGTTTTTCAACCACCTATTATAGAATTTATATTTCTTCATCCTGAATGAAAGACTGCTTTGAAAAGTGTTGTGTTGATGTTTAAATACACTAAGTCTACCTATTCTCATAATCTATCCAGGTTATTAAATGACTGGACTAATACCCAGAAGAGACTTTTAGTTTCAGTAAAGTATTCTACCCAGAGGATACCGTACCACAGTTTAAATTTCTTTTTTTCCTCTCTGTGTTAGCTATGTCATCGTATAGGTAGAGACAGAAAGTCATAATTGGAATCACTAAGTAAAGGCTCACATATAGGCAGGATAATTAGACCTAATGGTCCAGGGACAAGGTTGAAATGAGATGTTTTAGTATGTTGAGGATTTTAAGGGAGGTTTCCCTCTGGAGAATATAATGAAAGAAGGAGTTATAGCAAGTCTGATCCAATTAGGTTATGGAGGGCAGAATGACTAACCACTGCTTGCTTTTTTTGTTGACATGATATCTGGGAAGTCTATCTCTCTATTGATCTGTTGATCTACCATCTATTGAACAGTCAATAATATGGAGCATGTACACTTTGTATTTCCACTGAGTAGGAATTTGTGTCAACTAAACACAATACTAGGGAATTATATTCTCTGAGTCATTTTGAAACAATTCTTCTTCAGCACTAAGGGTAGCACTTAAAACAGAGCACTCAATCTCCAATGCAAAGTTTGGGGATAGCCTCACGAATAAATCGATCTCCCAGCAGTCTGCTTCCTCCATCTTGGGAACAGCCATGTTTATTCAACAGCCAGTAGCCCTCTTGAACCCCTTCAGGGGCACTCAAATTTTCTCAGGTTTCCAACCTACTATGTACCCAACAAGCATGCCAATGATGCAAGTCCACTATAGTTCAAATTCCCCATTCTTCTTAGACATAAATTACAGGTGCCTGAATAAACTTTAACTTGATCCATGCCAGGTAGGTGGGATCTATCTCACTTAGCATAAGGGAACTAACTGAGTGTTAGCATGAAAGACCTTGACTAGTTTAACTGGGGTTTCTTCCATCAAATTTAATATTGTAAGGGAGGCATCCCATCCCTAAAACTTAACTATCAGAATGGGATATAATATCACAGTAACTGGTGACCAACACAGGAGTCATAGATTTCCCATAGCTTCTATTCTTCAAATATGACTTGCAAAAGTAGTCTTTCCTCAAACACAAGAACCTCTTCACCAAGGTTAGCAAATCAATATGTGAACAATCTGGAGTGGGATTCTCTGATAAGACACTTGTAAACATTAAACCATATTTTAGGATTTTGGTTGATATTTGACATTAGTGGCTTAAGCATTGCACTCTAGGGCACATTGCTCCAACTTATCACATTGTGGAGGAAAAATTCAGTTTCACTACTAAAAAAGTCTGAAAAAGTTCTAGTACACAGCCATACAGACAACTTCTCCCAGAAACTATTTCTTAAACTTGCAGTGATTGGATTCTACTCCACTCCATATTGTCCTATCTTCTCAATATGAAATTTTATACGGAGGAGGCCAGAGAAAATATTTGTTGCAAAGACATCACCAGTTCTAATCTTATTCCCTGAAGATGGACCTATAAAATATGGAGGTCTTATGTTTCTACTTCTGGAATGATTATATTTTCTTTTTATTTATGTTGCCCTCCCACACCATTCCTAGTCAAGGGAAAAGTTTATTTACATAATCCAAAGTGCAAACTTCTTTGAACAAGCTCTCTGCTCCTTTCTCCCTTTCTTCTTCCCCTGGAATATCTATAATCCCCACATTGCATTTCCTAATTGAGTCAGATATTAGAGAATTTCTTCCTTTCTTTTTGATCTTAGTTCTCTTTCCTCCTCCATCCACAGCATTTCTATATTTCTGTCCTCAAAATTACTAATTCTCTCCTCCATAATATCAGCTCTGATTTTCAAGGATTTCAGATTTTTCTTTATCTCCTTCATTGCTTTTTTCAACTCCATTTCTAACTTTTTAAAAAAAGTTTCAATCTCTTTTGTGAAGAATTCCCTCTGTTCATTAATTTTATTTATGAGATTATTAAACTATCTTTCTGAGTTTTCTTATAACTGATTGAGTTTCTTTATGATATCTGTTTTGAATTCTCCATCATTAAGATTGTAAATTTCTGAGACTTCAGGATTGATTTCTGGATACTTGTCAGTTTTGTTCTGATATACAGTGTTAATATACCTCTTCATGCTGTTTGATGGGGTGGACTTTTCAGTCACACAGTGGTAGTATCTGATCACAGATTCCACTTGCCATCCCTGGGGCAGGGATAGGAGCTGTGTTTTCTGAGCCTGCTGTGAGCACTGGCATATGTGCCTGTCAGTTGGAAGCTGTCCTGCCAGGGCCTGTCTGTGTTTGCCTGCTGGCCACTGCTGCTGTACACACATCGGCACAGGTGCTTTGACAGGGAATCCCCTGCTCTGGCCAACTGTCTGAGCTGATTCACCAGGCAGGGTCGGGGGAGAGGCATTTTCTTTTGTGTGTGCAATCCCACCCATTCCTGCTCTATAATCACTGTCTGCCAGCCTAGACTACTTGGCTTGGTGTGGACACCCCTTGATTGATTAGCCAACTTTGTTTGGGGCATTCTCACAGGCTGGGAGGCAACTCTGAGAGCACAAACATTCCCAGAGAGGGCTGCCTTTACCCCCTTCTCCTCTAGGAGTGATACACTGGTGGCCATGCAAGGTCCAGGCTCCTAGATGGCTGCTGCTCAGGAGAGAAAGGCTATCTGCTTACCTCCTTCCACTGCCTTCTGGGGGCGGTGGGGTCCAGTACCACCACCTTCAGACATATGACTGTGTGGATTCCTCAGATGTCTATTGTGTTGTGTGAATATCCTCTGCTGATTTATGAATGTCGTTTTCATTGTATCTTAAGGAGGAGAGACTAAGGGAAGTGCTAACTTCACCAGGATGCTGACATCACTCCTTGAACTACAAACTTCTTTCCTCCAGGAAGTTTGTCTAGTTTTCTCCTTCAACGACTCAGTTTGGGCACTTTAACATTCAAAGTGAGAGGATGAGGGTAGATATATTTAGGTAAGATTTAGGTATAATGAAAGGAAGGCATGAATAATTTACTAATGATTTTATGGAAGTATTTGTGAGGAATTTATGACTTTATTAGGAAAACGTGAAATGCAAATTAGGGGCTCACGGAGTCCTCAAACTCAGACTTGAGGAGTTCCAGAAGAACATCTAGAAACACTGGTTTAAAAATAATTCAGTACACATTTCTCAAAAAAAGATATACAAAAGACCAATAAGCACATGAAAATGTGATCAATGTCATCAGATATTAGAAAAAAACAAATCAAAAGCATAGGATACCATTTCATACCTAGTAGGATGGCTATAATCAAAATAACAGAAAACTACAAGTATTGGTGAGTATGTAGACAAACTGGAACCCTGTACAGTTCTGGTGGAAATGTGAAATGGTTCATGCTCTATGGAAAACAGTTCAGCATTTCCTCAAAAAGGTAAACATAAAGTTACCGTATGACCTATCAATTCCACTCCTAGGTATATATCCAAAATGGATGAAAATAAGTACTCAAATTGATACTTCTATGCCAATGTTCATTACAACATTATTCACAATAGCCACAATGATGTACACCTGAAATTTATATAATCTGATAAACCAATGTTTTCTCAATAAAAAATAAATTAAAAAAGTAAATTGATCACATAATAAAAATATATATGACAGGGTATTATAAATGTCTTGGATAAAAAATGAATTGGCAAAAATTGAAAATTAATCTGGGAACAATGTAAGAACGAATAATTTCTGATTATGAGGTCAATTAACTTATAACTTTGTCTCTCCCCAATTGAGATTTGTTTATAATAAAATTGATCATCTACTTTTATGTGATAATTTTCCATTCAATTGTATTAGTCATGATTCACAATTATCTTCAGTTCCTGATGAAAAAAGGAATATGGAAAACTTTGGATGTTTTAAATTGTTTAGCATTTAAATCCTTGCACTCAAGAAAATAAACGGTGCATTACTTATTTTTTAAAAAAAGAAAAATCCACTCCCTCCTGCCCCAGGGGCATTCCTGGCTGCCTATCCTAACTGGCTTGGGTGGCACCCAGCACCCTGCCCTCTTGGGGCAGCTGAGGGCTCCATCTTGCCTGAGACCCTGTTGGGCTGTGATACTACTCTTGGGGGTCAGGTGAGGAAATGTGCCCACTACCCTTCCCACCCCTGTCCCCCTGGGTCATCTCCTCCCACCAGCAGCTCTGAGACTCGCCCTCCATGAGATGGTGGGGCCCTGCCCTGAGTGTCCTGTCACCAGGAAGAAGCAGAAGGTCCTGTGGGCCTCCTGGGTAATGGGGGACCATGTGCTCTTCCGGGGTCTAGGCTGCCCAGCTAGGGGTTTAGGGAGTATGCACTCGTTGGGTAGGATAGTTTAGGTAGCATGTGGCCAGCCAAAAAAAAAAAAAATAGAAATAATCCAGTGTCCATCAACACGTTAATAGATAAACAAATGTATTCCATACATTCAAGAGAATACTATTCAGCTATGAAAGGAATGACGTTCTAATACATGCTACAACACGGATAAACTTTGAATTGTTATGCTAAATGAAATAAGCCAGACTCAAAAGAACAAATGTTGTATGTTTCCACTTACATGAAATATGTAGAGGAAGCAAATTCATTGGGTCCTAAAGTAGATTAGAGGTTACCAGGGGCTTGGAGGAGCATAGAATGAGGAGTTATCGATTAATGGACAGAGTTTCTGTTCGGGATAATGAAAACTGGGAAACAGTGTTGATGGTTGCACAATATTGAATGTAATTCATTTCACGAAATTGTACACTTAAAACTAGTTAAAACGGCAAATTTTACATGATATACATCATAATATATACACCATAATAAAAGTGAGTCAGTACATTCATTCTACTTATTAAAATTTATTGTGTAAGTTATAAAAGGAAAGTTTTGACATGAGAAATTATTTATAGAATAAAACATTGAATGATTTATCAGTTTCATATGTGAGTTTGCACACACACACAAATATGCCTGTGCATAGCAGTATAAAGTCTCAGATCTTAGAGATGATTTGTTGATTTTGTTTTTATAAATGAAAAGGATAATTCATTAAAGTTCACTTAAAGGAAAGAGTTATGTATAAACTTTTTTCAGTTCCGTGTCTTTCTATGATAGGTTCTCTGTGAAGATATGCCCTAAATCTATAGTAATTTAGGTAAGCCATTATGAAAGAACTTCATTTTCCAAAATATTATTGTTATTTGCTCTGAGAATAATACAGGTTTTTAGTTCTCCGCTCCGTTTTCACTCTTATATTTGTAACAGATCCTCTGTTTTTAACCCATTGCATCATATCATAATTTATGCGTTATTTCCTATCTGGCAGGATTTTTTAAGCTGCTGATTCAGAACTAGCTCCACTTCAATGAAAGTTACCCAGGAAAACCCTTGATCTCTCCTGCTTTATCTCTGAATAGGAGCCCAAAGACCCATTTGTTCCATGACCTTTTGGTACCATCAACTTCAGTGTGTTTCCTTTATCCCGCACCTCTAAACTTTCAGCGTATTCTGACACAAGACTTGCTGTTACTAAGACTCTTAACATTCAGGCAAAATGAACCACATACAAAACATGACTTCAGTGAATGACTGTTTAATTAATACACTAATATTTTGTTTTAAAAATCCCAGTCATAGAGCTTGAAATATTTCCTTCAGTTTCTTTATTAAATCACAACTTCATCATTTGATCTCATTCTCAAAGTATCAGAATTTTTAAATTTCTTACTATTTTTCTTACTTAACAAACAATATATAGCCAACATTTGCTTTTACATTGGTACTACCATCTTCAAATAGCATAAAACAGAAATTTAGGGTTATGTTTGCTTCCTCTCAACCCTTTCTTCCCTCTGCTTTTCCAAAAAACCTGTGAATCTTATTAAATTCAAATACTAAATGAGTCTCATTTCTATCCATTACCTTCCATCTCCACTTTCTTAAATTGAGCAACTATTATCTCTTTCTCAAACTACTCCAATATTCTCCTATTGTTTCTTCTGTTCATCTCCTGCTCTCTCAAATGCATTTTATATGTAATACTGAAGTGATGATTTAAAAACCACAATGAAACTGTGCTACTTCCTTCAGTAGCTTTCCATGGCTCTTCGAGTAGATACTCAGACCCCTACTGTGGTCAACATGATGCTTTGTGATCTGCCCTCGTCTTCTATCATTAACTTCTCCTCAAAGTAATCACCCTTTTTTACGTAGCAATGCTGTCTGGATGGTTCCATAATCCATCCCACTGGAGGCCTCTACACATACTAGCATCTTGTTAGAATATTCTTACTCCTATTTTCACAAGTTTCTAATCTTTTCTCAGATCTGAGCTGAAGGGACACTTTGTCAGGGAAATTTACCCTTACCTCAAGCCAGAATGTGGCCTCTTTTGGGACCCGCCATCTCAAAGCAATTTCTTCTTTCTGCTTTATTATTAATCACAGGATTTATCTCAAATTTGGATTTATTTGTGGTTTTTTTTTGACTGTCCAATTCTTTAAAAAATTGAGATGGAAAGATTTTGTTTACTTACTGCTATTACATAATTTTTGCTTAGAGAGTGCCTGTCCTATACTAGTGCCTTGAAAAAGACCAGCCAAATAAGTGATTGAGTATTAGTGCTACTTCCACAAAACAGGCATATGAGGACTGATTTAAAGTCCTTAGCCTCCTCCAGACAGAAATCTAATATGACATAGGAGATGTGAAAATAACTTATGCAAAAGTATAAGAAAAGATATAAATAAATCTGGAAACAGGAAGGTCTTTGCACTATGGCCCTGATTTCTCAATATATAAAGTAAATCATAAAATTATGCATATAGAAACTTTTAAATTATGTATACAGAAAAACAAACAGAAAACTGGAAAGTATTTACAGCATAAATAAAACTTTAGAGATAATACACAATGATACCTACAAGTCAATTAGAAAAGAATGAAAATTACCCCTCAAAAAATATGATCAGACAAGTCTAAAGTGAGACTTGCAAAAGGCTGCAGCAAACTGAAAATTGTGCTGTATCACAATAAAAAATAAATTGAATGCACAAAAACTACACTATCAGACTATATTTCATCTTACCAGGCATATCACAAGTTTTTCTCTCATCTGTTCAGCATTTAGAAAGAACATCGATAAAGAGAAACAAATCCACTCATGAAATGAACTAATGGCAAATTCATGAATTCAGAGAGACTCTACTATAAAGTTTATAAATGATATTCTATTACTTGAAAAGCAAATCTTGCTTTGAAATATTGTAGTTTTGAGATATAGTGAAGTCCCATGGTCCTCAATCCACATGTTCTAGTTCATCTTTGTGTGGCCACAGAATGAAGCTGCAATTGTACATCTTTCCTTAAATAGGCTGTACTTGACCCAGGTTCGACATTTAGCTGACCTTTTCTGAACTACTACTTGCAGTTGTTATTAATAGGGAATCTGATTTGCCCTATCTTCTCTGCCTTATTAGAGAAATTGTCTATATCCTTTATCTCCCAATTCTACTTTCCTAGAATCTCTCTCTATATCTACATATATATAAACATACATATCAACATATCTATCTCTATCATCTATCAGAATGTATAAATATGTGATTATATGTCTATATGTATTTACATATAGACATCTATATGGTATGTATATTCATTTAAATATATATATACATATTAATTTCATTCCTTCTCAATTTAGCTTGTAGCTTTATGTAATAATTAAAGCCTATTTAACTCTGATAAAAGGAAGATTAGGTATATAAAACCCTTCCAATTATTCAAAAGACCCAGAAATCCTGGAGCTCTCAAGATTTTCAAATAAAAACTCAAGCCCTACTGCGCACAGAAAACAGGCGAATGATGCTTCTCTGAATCTGCTTTATCTTGATGCTGTAGATAATGGGGTTCATAAATGGAGGAAAGAGAAAGTAGACATAGCTCATGGTAATGTGGACCACATGTGGTGCATGCTTCCCAAACCTGTGGATGAAAGTCAGGCCGATCACAGTAATATAAAAGACTAGGACACAGCTAATGTGGGAGACACAAGTGTTAAAGGCCTTAGTTCGTTCCTCTCTAGAGGCAACGCCCATAACTGTCTTAAGGATTAGGATATAAGAGAAGAGTATAATCAGAACATCAAGGAAGAAAGTCAAAGCCACCAGAATAACAGGGAATACACGATTAAATGTAATATCAGCACAGGCAAGTTTCATGACATCTTGGTGGAGGCAAAAGGCGTGGGAAAGAACATGGGAATGACAATATGGGAACCAAGAGAGTGGCAGAATTGGGGGCAAAAGGGATAAAAAGCCTCTCATCAATACACCTAGTCCTACCTTCATCACCCAATAGTTGGTAAGGATAGAGGTATACATCAAAGGGGTGCGGATGGCAATGAAACGGTCATAAGCCATGGCAAGCAAGACACCTGATTCCACAATGGAAAGAGAGTGAATGATGTAGGCCTGCAGGAAGCAGGATCCCTGGCTGATCTCCCGGTGATTCACCCATAAGACACCCATTACAGTTGGCATTGTGGTCAGTGTCACCATCAGATCTGTGCCTGCCAGCATGGCAAGGAAATAGTACATGGGTTCATGGAGACTGTGGTTATCCTTGATGAGGTAGAGCAGAGTGCCATTGACAAGAAGCACAGAGACATACACTACAAAGAATAGGATCGAGATCCAGGGATGAGCTTCCTCCAGACCTGGAAATCCAGTCAGCAAAAAGGGAGCAGCACTAATATTGGACCACATAGTATGCCCACAGGTGGAGAGCAGCTTTCTAAAATCCTTTCACACAGGAACCCATATTTTTTAATGGGTAATGTATCAAAGCAGCCTTAATCATAATCTTCATACTTGGAGATAATTAATTGGTATAATCAATTTAATCTGCAGGCATTTTCCTGCAGAAGAGTAGAGATTTGCCAGGAATACTTGAGATGAAGAATGTTGGTCTCTCCATAATTAGAAGAAAATACAGGTTAATAGCTAAAATTTTCTGAAATAAAAGAAAGTTATCTATTCTTTTTTCTTTAATCATCAGCCCCTACTACTGTGTATATGCTTAAAACTATTTATAGCAACAGGGATAACCACAAACAAATAGGTACAAATGGATAATAACCTTATTTGATCGCTGACTCTTTAAATGCAATTAATTTTGATTTTATGTTTCACAATCATGATAAAGACATACTTTTTCCACTTAGAAAAACTTTATTTTGTTTCTTTTTGAAATTAAATGTCAATGTTTTATGGAACACGACAGCATCACCATCACTTACCATTACTTTGTTACTCCAAAAGTTACTATTTTTTAGAGCGTAAGTTGGCTTCCAGAAGTGTGAGCCACAGAGCAGCCAGTAACAAGCATGTGGACCTGTTTAGATATGCAGCCTTAGATCCACCTCCAACCCACTGAATCAAAATTTGCATTTTATTGCAATCCCCAGATGATACAAGTGCACAGCAATGTCTGAGAAGCACAACTCTAAGAATTTCACATCTGTTCCATCATTGGAGATGGATGCTTTTTGATTCTTCTACCTGGTTGATTTCCTCACTCTTTCCAAATATCCTCATACAATTTTTTTTTCATTGCTCCTTCACCTTTAATGGTTCTCTTTCTTCTTCTTGTTTTTCCAAATCATTTGACATAGTTAAACGTTCAGATTCTTTCTCTATGTCTCCTTCTATCCTCTCACCTTTTCCTCCAACATTTAAGTCCTGGTGAGCTGTTGCTCATGTGGTGGTCACATTATAATGCTCCCACAACCTAAAGATGTCAGTCATCTCTACTATTTCCATTTTCTTGGCTGCCACAACCTGAAATAAAGAAACTATTATCTTTTATGCTGTAGTTTTATTTCACCATAAATTCAGAAGAAGCAAGGTACATCTCCATTACTGAGAGATAGAAAACTTCCTTCCTTCATAACATGTCCTTAATATCAGAAATAAATCAGAATCAGTACAAATCACGAAGAGTTTAACTCTTGTGTAAGAAAATGCTCTGAAATTACATCTGTATGAGCATGGTACTCATTGAGATAGAAATCATGAACAGTAGGAGTTCCCTAAAATTAAAGCACATTTAAGGCATACAGAGGCTTAAATTATGATTATTGTGCAGATGTTGTTCTCCTCCTGAAAGTTTCCTTAGGTTTAAACATATGGATGAGAGAGCAACGTGTAAGAGGAAGAGAAAGGCAGTTTGGAGAGAAAGTGAATTAGAGATATCTATATTGAAGGGTGAAAATAGCAGAAAGACATAAGATCTTGAATTCATTTCAGAAAGGAAATTCAGAATGATTACGCTGTATTTGCAGACTTTGTAAAATTCTATGAGCTACTTCTTGAAAATTAATTAGGTCTTTGCAGAGTGGTAATAAAACATTCAAGACCAAAAAGGACACATGTTTTCACTATTTTTATGAGCAGAAAAATGTTTGAGAAATAGGGAGGTTGTATTTCACTCTATATCTAGGCTTGAATAAGAAAGATAACAAGATATAGAGAAGGCTGTGGTAGCTCTAAGAATGTGAAAAATGGGCCCTGTCCCTGAGCTTTTTGGGATAAAGAGAAAGCGCAAGAAGAAACCTGCCCAGGACCAAGACAGGGCCCTGATATTTATCCAGAAGCAGGTGTGTGGGACTTCTAGGAGTACAAGATACTGTCATCAAACTGAGGCCCACGATAGTCAGTTTCTTCAGGCTTGGATCATACTGCATGCATTCTCCAAAACCTACATTATGTACAAAAAATTCCATAAACGTGGCTTGGCTATGAATGGGTTTATTTATTGATAGATGTTAAGAAAATTACTTCAGGTGCAAGAACTAGCTTGTCTGGATGGAGATAGGGAAACTATGGTCTTGAAATTGATGGGCAACTTCCAACTCAGAATGTGCTTTTTTTTTTCTTTTGGTGAGGAAGATTGGCCCCGAGCTAACATCTGTGTCAACCTTCCTCTATTTCGTATGTCAGATGCCACCATGGCATGGCTTGATGAGAGATGTGTAGGTGTACACCCAGGATCTGAACCCACAAACACCAGGCCGCCAAAGCAGAGTGCACAAACTTAACCACTACGTCACTGGACTGGTCCTATGAAAGTGTTCTTTCTTTAGTGACTTCCTAAGGTTCTGGGAGGTCCTGTCTTATTAATTCCTGATGAATTGTCCTTCAAAGGTCATCTTACACATGAAGGTATAAGCAGCCAGTATGAATACCATTCCTTAATATCATCTAGGACTAGTGGAAAGATTACTATTTTGACTGCACAGGATTAGTGGGCACATGCCACATGACTGCTGCTGTGTTGATTGCTGGGAAAGCCATTTAATGATCACAGTCTTTGTCATGAAGAAGCTCACAATGCAAACCAGGAGTTTGTAATTGGGCTTAACGATCATCCTGCAATTTTATGCAAAGTATTGCCCATGCATATCTCAATAGGGTCCTTAATGCTGAAAACGTGAAAAAGCACAGACAGATCTGAGCCCTGCTTCTGGCAGCATTCTGGATTTGCTACCAACCTAATCTTCATGTTCTGACATTTTTCTAGGTGAATAGGATTCCTAGACTTGTAACCACACCCACGTGCACACACACAGATATCCATGGAAACAGCACAAACTGCTCCATCTGAGAGCATAACATGATCCTTAGTGGATATGGGAGAAGGAGAATGGACAGAGGAACTTAGATGTATGAGGAAAGAAAAGATAGAAAAGAATATGTGTACATCAAAAGAAAATAGTAAATTCATCACTAAGTCCAAATAAACAAGTGAACAGAGAAGACAGTGTGATTCTTCCTCCCTTTGTTTGCTCTCCACATATACTCCATTCCTCCTGAGTGGGATAGGGGATAGGCCCCCATAGACCTAGGGTGATGGGCCAAGGCCAGAGTTTCAGGATTTTTCTTAATGAGTGTCACTGACAATTACCCATACCCTTTCTAAGAAAGCAGTTCTGAAAGTGTAAACACACACACATAAGTAAACACACACACGTGTGTGTTTTGAGGTCTGCTATTAAAATTTGATAAAAACTATAAACCTCTACCCAGAAGAAAATGGTTATGAGCACACAGTGTAACATTTAATTTACAGCACTCACAGTTCTCCTGAAGCCAATTCAAGAATACAAGATTAGAAAAGCCAAATCTAGCACAATTTCTTGAATATACTTATTGAAAAGAAGGAAAAGGCCATGCTGTAGATGTTTCCCACCTCAAGTGGGATCTTCCCTTTATGCAAGCCTCCATAAAACCTTCTTTAATGCTTTCCTTGGCTGCATATAACATCAGTAAGGAGAGGAGTCATTCTATATTTCTGTTCTTGGCACTCACCCACTCCAGTATTGTCATGGGAATAGCAACTCATTGTTGCCGCATTTGAAGACTCAGTCCAGATGATTCCCTCATATGGCCTCCTGAAGAAGCCTCATTAGAAACCTCATGTATGTAGAAATTACCTCCCCAGAGTTTCAGCTGTACAGCCACTCAGGAGATTCCTTGATCTCTCTTGCCTCTCTCCTCTTTCTGGGAGGAGTTGGGCCACTTAATCAATGCCCTCAGGACTTGCATACATTTCCCAAAGGATGTATGAGGAAACTGGAAACTCAAATGCCAGCAGAGGAAAGGACTTCAGGACTTAGTTATGTGACCTCTCTGCCTCCAGAATCCTCAGCATCAGGATTTAAGAAATGCATGCATGTCTTTCCTGTTGTCTGCCTCAAATGCCAAAGGCATACCAGTTTCTCTCAGCATCACATGTACCATTGTTGATCTTAGAGACTGTCAATTCCAATTGCATTTTTGTCTTTCCTGTTTCTTTGGGAAATAAGCTCTGTTCCAGAGGAATATCAATGGATTTCTTAATAGCCATGTGTATGGAGACAGTCAACGTTTTGTCTTAAAATTACATTATTTTTAGATCGTTGACCAGTTTGTGTCAGGTTCATGATGTGAACCATAGTCTTTTTATTCTCAGAATGTAACAGTATAGGGTACTAGGAAAAAATATTTACCTTAAATTTTTATAGTTGTGTTATGGCTGCATGGATGATAGCATGCCAAGGGGAACACATAGAGGATATCTTTAGGATCAGGAAAACTTCCCAGAAGAAATGTGATTTAAACTGAGAATTTAACAATGAGAATGGTAAGAAATATGGTAGTTGTAAGTGGAATAGAGTTTAGTTCCAAACAGAGACAAAAAAAAGCGCACAGGATAAAGGGAAGAAAAATATGATGAATTCAAACAAAAAGAATTTTAATATAGCTGAAACAAAATGTGGGAAAATTTGACACAAAATGAATTTGCGGGAGCAAATTCTAATCAAGTAACGTCTTACAAATTAGATAAAGAGTTAGGACTCTACCCTAAGAACAATGAGTGTAAAGTGAGTGGGAGGAGAGTGATAATCCGATGATCGTTGTTATGAACTTACTTTGGTTAAAGTGTGAGGAACGCAGTGGACAGATGGAAGAGTGAGTGATACAACTGCAATAATCCAGGTGAGAAATCGTGTTGGCATGGATGCGATGAGGTGGTGTCAGTCTGGTTGGCTAGAAGTGGGTGGGAGAAAGATTCTATGGCTTAGAATGAAGAGAAGTTGGTGACTGATTGACAGTGGCAGATTGAGGAGGGAGAATAGTGATAGATGACATCTGCATTTCTGATTTTACCTGAATGGAGAGCAGCTCTATCTATTAAGATAGGGATCACAGGAAGAGAATGACTTTATCAAGTAATCAACAATTATTTGTTGTTTGACCCTTTTGCACTAAACATTGTTTTACACTCTAGATTTGACAAAAGAATGGCACGAACCCACTGTTTAAGGCATTCCACATCTGTAAGCAGTCAGACAGAGATGTTTTATGGGCAGGTATATATATGTACCTTGAGTTTGGAAAACAAATATAAGAGCAGAACAGACTTGAGGATGATCAATAATCAGATCAGATCAGATTAGATTAGAAATATTGTTTCAGACTACAGGAATTAGTTTCAAAGAGCATGGACTCTGGAGCCAGTCAAGCTGAGTATGCACTCTAACCCTACTTCTTATAGGTTCTCTTTCTTTACATACTCAGCACTTTAGCTTCCTCATCTGAAAAATGGGGATGGTAAAAGTTGTTGGCAAGATTTTTACGAGGATTAAATAAATACTCCTAAGAATGATGGTAAAAATTGTATAAGTTAATGCACATGAGTGTTGGCACAAGGCCTGGAAATTGTTAAAAGCTGAATAAGGGGTAGTTTTGCTATGTTTTGTTATGTTTTCTCAGAAGAGTATAGAAGAATGAAATGTCTAGAATGGATTTAAAATAAGCAAAAAAAAAAAAAAAATCATAGGATAAGGACATGACACTCTTTAAAGAACTGAATAGTAAAATCCATTTGGAGTGTAAAGGTAAATGAAGACAAGAAGGAATCAGAAACAAAAGTGTCAGAGAACTGGACGTCCTGGCCTTGTTGGAGAAAGCTACACTGGGAGTCACTGAGGGAGAAAGCTTGAAGTAGTCCCTCATTTTCGAAGGCTGTTTAAAACTTATAATGTCATTCTTATTAGCTACATATTTCATCATATAGAAGAATAATCATATATTTAATAATTCCTACTAGCTGAATGCTCTTCCTTCCTATTTTCATGTTGACAGATCAAAATTTTCAGATGTGTGTCTTTGATGATGTTACCAATATAATTAATAGAACATGTGAGTACTAACAGCAATATGTATTTTCTCAAATTTTCAGGGAAAAACTCTCACAAGGTGCATTTTCTTATTAATTGATAGAGGGGATAACTAAGCCTCAGAGATTAAATGGCCTGTTCAAAGACCACATTCTTTCTGCAATGCTATAACTTTTTTTTTTTACAAATTTTCCTTATTTTGTAAGAATAAATTGACATTAGTAAATTTACCATATCCAAAAGTAGAAAAATAATTACAGTTTTGGTCTTTTTAAATGTAATAGGATGTTCCTTATTTCTAGCATATACTCTGTTTGTTTTATCTAGGGAAATTTGGGAAAAATGCACATATTATAAAAGTTAGAATACAACTTTATGTGTGTTAAGATAGTATAATAGAAATGGTTGTTAACTACATTTCTATTAAATTTTCTCACATTTTTTTGCTTATGTATTTTGATAAGAAAATAAAGATCATGCTTGTTTCATATTCTTTAAATAGATTGTAAACATGAAATTACTTTCTCTTTTTCATTGTTTCTCTTTGAATTTGTTTCCAGGTATCACTATTAGAGACACTTAGTATGTTAGAACAAAATGTCATGTTGCCTTATGATTTTTTTAAATGTAACTTTCTCCTTGCTTTTAAGTTCTTGTAATATACCCTTTTTTTTTTGCATTTTTAAACTGACTGGATTGCACACATTAATTGATCTACTCGTTATTTTCTCTCATAAAATTAATGGGAAAAACCTAATTAAAATGAGAAAAAAAACTAGGTGAATTGAGAATGAGAGTGCACAATGATGGAAGATCTAAATCAGTAGCTGTCAAAGGTTATTTTGTAAATAACCGTTTTCAGTGGAAGTAAATTCCTTTAAAAGAGAATCTATTGCTTACAGGAAATAACCCCAGTGATCCTGGAAACATATGGGAATATGCAACTCCTTCTACAATAAAAAAGTCGTGGACTAATTATTGATTGAATACACTGACATTTTATCGGCCAAAATATTTTTTATAATTTTGCTTAATGTACATCATTCTCCCCATCCTCCTTACCTCTTGAGGAACTAATAAAATTTAGCTTCTCTTCCTATATTGCTGATACACAGATTCTGGTCATGTTGACCCCTGCGAGGAATAAAATGCATGCAAGGCCTTGAATGAACTTCCCTTAAATATCTTATGTGTTTCAAGACCATGCAATTACAATATTTCCTGAAGACAGTTTATTTCATTACCATCACCCTGATCCAGAAAAAAGACAAAATGTTCCCTCTGCAAGCATATTATTAGAATGCTTCCATGACTAATATCACTTTTTCATTAGCATGTGTAGAGGTTATGAATTGCAGAACGCAGAACAAAGACTCATGTATGCAAGAAATAGAACTTTATTTTATTATGAATAGTTTGGAGTCCTCATACCATAAGGTTGAAGACATCAGGTATTATCAACTAGAGGCTTCTCACTAATCCTTAGTGGACATTTAGCTATGCTGGCATCTGCTCGTTTAGCCTTTGGTTTTTTTGTCAGCAACACCTCTCTTTTTTTGAATATTTTATTCTCATCCACTTTTGATACATTCTAGTGCCATGCAGTACCAGTGGTGTTGTCCAAGACCTTTCATCATCTCTGATGCACTGCAAGGCATACAGATCATTTTTTAAATGTTTTCCACACAGTGCTGGGAAACTCTATTAAGGTATGCCATTCTCCTCTTGTCATATAGACTCTTCAGCCATATCAAGTATCATTGACCTTATATAATCATGAAGACAGTGATTCTGCCAGTGTAGAATATGACAGAATAAAGCAAACCAAGCTACCAAGAGCAGCAGGAGTAAGGTCAATGTCCTTGGGAGTGTAACAGGGATGAGGGGTTGAGAATCAGAGCAATGGCTCTGGGTCTTTTAAATGACAGGAATGCTAGTCTTTTTGATTCTGAATCACACTGGCGTTATATAGTCCATTGTTCCAAGAAACCCATCATGCAATGGGGAGAAGCTCCAAAGTAAGTGAATCAGGCTCAAATTCTGTGGAAAGAAAGAAGGTGATTGATACCATTCTGTATCTGCTTGGTCTTAATACTATAGATTATTGAATTCACAAAAGGGGGAAGAGGAAGTAGACATAGCTCATGATAATATGCACTACATGTGACACATATTTTCCAAATCGATGAATGAGGGTCAGCCCAGTGACAGTGACATAAAAAACCAGAACAGCTAATATGGGAGACACAAGTATTTAGAGCCTTAGCCCGCTCTTTACCTGAGGCAATTCCCATGACAGTCTTAAGAATTAGGATATAAGAGATAAGGATAAGCACAGAGTCCGAGAAACCAGTTAATGAGACCACAGCTATAGGATAGAGTCTGTTGAAGGTGATGTCAGCACAGGCCAGTTTGATCACATCCTGGTGCAGACAGAAGGCATGGGAGAGGACATGAGATTTGCAGTAGGGGAATTGAGAAAGGGTGATGATTATGGGCACAATAAATATAAATCCCCTCATTAGAACCCCAAGACCTATCTTCACCACGGTTGTGTTGGTGAGAATGGAGGTGTATCTCAGGGGATTGCAGATGGCAATAAAACGATCATAGGCCATGACAAGTAAGACTCCCGACTCCACAATAGAGAATGAGTGGATTAGATAGGCCTGGAAGTATCAGGCCTCATGGCTGATCTCCCTGTGATTCAGCCACAGAACACCAAGCACGGTAGGCATTGTTGTCAAAGTCACTCCAAGGTCTGTGGCTGCCAGCATAGCCAGAAAGTAGTACATCGGCTCATGAAGAGTGTGTTCTTCTCTGATAAGGAATAGAAGGGTGCCATTGCTGAGAAGTATGGAGACATAGATGACAAAGAAGGAGATGGAAATCCAACGATGAAATATCTCCAGACCTGGGAAGCCAGTCAGTAGAAAAGGGACAGCACTGATGTTGGACCACATGGTGGAATCCTGAGGAGAAGCAGAAAGAGATCTCTGCAGACCAGAACTGTCCAGTAGAAATATAATTTGAGCCACTTATGTTATTTTAAATTTTCTAGTAGCCACATTAAAAAGGGTAGAAAGGAAAGAGTTGAAATTATTTTAATAATATATTATATTTAATCCACTATATCCAAAATATTGTCATTTCATAGGTAATCAGTGTGAGGATCATGAATGAGCTATTTTTACGTTTTTTGTGCTAATTATTCAAAATCCAGTTTGTAGTTTATACTTACAGAACATCCTAAATCAAGCTAACCATAGGCTACAGTATTGGATAGTACAGCTCCAGACTACAAAATTTATTTTTGCCATATCATTTGAAAACTAAGAAGTCAGTCTTTGAATAGAATAGCGCTCAACTTGTATCCCTTCTTAGTAAACTTCTCTTCTGGGTACTCTAATTCCAATATTTTCTAATCCCTCATTACCTTGGTCAGAATCTTCTGCTAAAGCTTACCTGAATGTCTAGCTCGATCTCACCTAAATCCAAGACTCTTTGTCTGTTTCTAGTACTGACTTCTAGTTTTTTCTCCTCTCTATTGTGAATAAGTTTTATATCATAGGAAAAAAATTCAGCACACTTATTTTGGATACACCATTCATATTATGTGTTCATTGATTTAACAAATGGGAATTTATGATATCTATATAAATGAGGAAATGGGTGGAACTCTAAGTATACAAACCTCATCATTTGTGAATAATAAAAATAAGTTCTCTTTGGATTATATCATCTTTACTAGAATTGAAGCTTACTTAATACTTTGTATGGATAAATGTATTATGCAATCCCACAGGATCAACCCACTCAGGGAGCCCCAAAGAAGGGTGCTTGAAGTCTGCAGGTATGTTCTGACCCCATGTAATTGTTATATTTCTAAACTTTATGGAGTTTACTACTCCACTGTATTTGGTGTCAGAAGACAGAAGAGAGAAACTTGGAAGTGACTCTTTTCTCAGTTCCTAAAGTTTACCTAAGGACAATCATATTTGTTTCCATTACTCAGTAATCTGATATTTCTTGCTTCTTTAAATCACACATGGTTGTGCTAAATGCAATGAATATAGTAGTAAAAAAGTAGGCACACTTATTAGAATGGACAAAATCGAGAACACTAACAACACCAAATGCTGGTGAGAATTTGGAGACACAAGAACTCTCATTCATTGCGGTGGAACTGCAATATGGTACAGCTGCTTTGGAAGACAGTTTGACAGTTTCTTACAAAACAAAACACACTCTTATCATACAATCCAGTAATCATGCTCCTTGGTATTTACTCAAAGAAGTGGAAAACATATCTACACAAAAACTTGCACACATATGTTTATAGTATCTTTATTCATAACTGTCAAAATTGGAAGCAACTAAGATGTCCTTCAATAGGTGAATGGATACATAAACTGTGATAATCCATATAGTGGAATATTATTCAGCACTAACAAGAATTGAGCTATCAACCCATGAGAAGACATGGAGGAACCTTAGATGAATATTAACTAAATGAAAGAAGTTAATATGAAAAGGCTACATATTGTATGATTCCAATTATATGAGATCTGGAAAAGGCAAAACTATGGAGACAATAAAAAGATCAGTGGTTTCCAGGAGCGGATGGATGGGGGAGATGAATAAGCAGAGCACAGAGGATTTTTAGGGTAGAGAAAATACTTTGTATGGTATTATAATGATGGATATATGTCATCATACTTTTGCCAAGCCCACAGAATGTACAATACCAAGAGTAGGGAACCCTAAGGTAAACTATGGACTTTGGGTGATTGATTTGTCAATCAAGTTCATCTTTGGTAAAAAAATGTGCTATTCTGATGAACGATGTTGATCATGAGGGAGGCTATGCATGTGTGGGGACAGAGAGCATATGGGAAATCTCTGTATCTTCCTCTCAATTTTCTTGTAAATCTAAAACTGCTCTAATAAACTTAAATCTTAAAACAAAAGGAAAACAGATAGTATTCCTGAACTCTTATCTTATAGTCTAATGAGGTGGATGCATATTAAACATTGATTGTCATAACAGACATGTGAAAAATAAAAGTGACAATAAATGTAGAATCCTTAGATTATACTAAATGCAAAATAAATATTAGTGAGCAATAAATATAAATGTCTTTTCCCATCTTTCTGTTTAATTGATATTTCCCTTCCATCTCAATAATCAATCTTTTGTTTCTCCTAGAATTCTCACTTTCGTTTTTCCTAAACTCTCATTACTTCATTTTCAGTTCTGTCTTTTATCTTCTATCTTTTTCTTTTATCTTTTATCTATCTTTTATTTTCTATTACCAATCTCTCATACCTAGTGGCTCTAATTAAATCAATCTAATTAAAACATGGATGTACTCCCAATCAGTTACTAACATTGATGGTTAAACTGATTTATGTAATTAACATTGACTTCCAAATAATATTTACTTATACCCTAGTTGGTTATTTGTAAGCTGACTGATCCGAGCACTGAATTCTCTCAAATGTGTCCAATTAAGAATCACCAATATTGGGCCGGCTCCGTGGCCGAGTGGTTAAGTTCAAGCGCTCCACTGCAGCAGCCCAGGGTTCGGATCCTGGGCGCGGACATGGCACCACTCGTCAGGCCACGTTGAGGCAGCGTCCCACATCCCACAACTAGAAGGACATGCAACTAAGATATACAACTGTGTATGGGGGGGTTTGGGGAGATAAAGCAGAAAAAAAAAAAGGAAGATTGTCAACAGTTGTTAGCCCAGGTGCCAATCTTTAAAAAAAAAAAAAAAGAATCACCAATAACTCACCAACTACCTGCATATGTGGACACCATCAGGCCCTCCAGGCTCAAGTTTTTCTCCAATAGTAGACATGACTGATCAGGACTGACTGTGTCTTACCCCCAGTGGAGCTCTTACTCAATGATCATTTCCAAGACTTAAGGGAACATTAGCTCTTAAAGGTAGGCATTGAGATAAGAATACACACATAGTTTCATCCTATAACTAAGAATTAGTCAAATTAATGAAGGCAAAAGGAACAAAGAAGAAGAAAGAGAGGCAGAAAGGTAATATAGGGATATATGATAGAAGGAAAACAGCATAGAGAACAGCACCAAAAAGAGAAGTAATATAGAGACCTACATGCGTCGTAATGACCCCGCCCTGCATTTTCACTACCAACCTCAGTCTCTCTTTCCCTTCCTGCCTCTTCCAAAGAATATTCCTATTGCTAGAAAAATTTCTTGATAGCCTTGGGCTATCAAGAAAGTCTAGGTAGCAACCTGAATCTCTTGGTTATTTATACAAGCATCCAGGACAAAAATATCACTGCTTATCTCTGAGGACTGGGTATTTTCTAGGGAGTTGAACTTTTATACTGCAATTTGTTACAGTGGACAGAATTGTGGAGATGGATAGCTTTCCTCAGTTCTCTATTTACCTTCTTGCAACATCTACATGAAGGAAGAGTAGTCCAAGAAGACTGGTCATCTTTATGATCCTCTCTATTATTTCCATTCCATTTTCCCACGGTCACCAGAGCCTTACCTGGGGCACCGGGAACTAAGGAGAGGGGTAATTGCTGGGTCTCAATGTAGAACCTCACGCAAGGAGTTCTCTTTGAAGACTGCCAACAAAGTAAAAAGGGAGGTCTTTATTACGCTGTGGAATCAAAGGAGAAAAATCAACTACTCTCCTTGTCACTGAGCCTCAGAAAAACATGGAACCAGAGACTTGAGGGTTTGGGGGGATTTTTGCATTTCCTTGTTTATAATTTAATCCAAATGCTTATTATAGTCTGAGACCACTCATCTCATGGAAAACATGACTATTAACAATTCTAAGCATATCATCTTTCTAATTCTACCACAATGAAAGCATAACTCTTTTTTATGATTTTATTATGAAAATTCCTGAAAAAGATTCTGACTGGCTTTACATGGCAGGGAATAGGGGTTTGGAGATATAGTGAAAAATATCAACTCCTATAAGGAAGCACATTTTCGGAGTGGAAGAAGGAGAAATTCTCAGAAGACGGTAGATGCTGCTTCTATAAGCATGGTGGAGTACAGGGAAGAAAACAGATTCCACTCGAGATGGCAGAGTACAGTTTACACTGGCCTTAGAATTAGGAGATATGGATTTGAATCACAACTATACTGCTTATAAACTGTATGTCCTTGAATAAGATATTTAACTTTTCTTATCTTCGTATTCCTCATCTATAAATTAGTGACAATGATATCTACCTCATGATATTATTATAAATAATATAAGTTATAGATGTAGTGGTCAGAGTAGGAGAAATTGAGGGACACATGTTGGATTTCACGGACATTTGAAAAGTGACATAACTTACTGTCACATACATACACGCAAACTAACAATTTAGTTTTCAAACTGTGTTACTTGGATACCATAGAATATGAAAGAATAAAAAAATGAATAAAACATATAGTTACTCTCTTTTTATGAGCTCACTCCTTTCACAAGTAAATTTCTTGATGAAATAGACAAAAAATGAGAGTTGCAGGTTTCTTATGTTGGACTCCTTATAAGCAAAGCCAGGCGAGGGATTCAGATGTATGTAATTTATTAATAGATTCTCTTGGGAGACTGGTAGTGAGGAAAAGCAGGGCAGGTGGGGAAAGGAGCTAAGTTAGGACAAAGTCCCATGGGGATTTTAACGTCAGAAAGTAAGAGCATTGGTATATGTCCATGGCCTGCTTCCTGGGGACCAGGGACTGCAATCTTGGTGAGGCAATTCTAGTTGAGCTGAGAATGATAACCTGAAGAAAGCAGTAAATGTGAGCAATGAGCAACCAACACTCACAGGAGCAAGGGGTATGTGCACACTTCTGAAAAGTGATCTGAACAAAGCACCAATGACACCAATAGCATGTACTATATAAGTCCCTCTCTTGGTTCACCTAGTTCCTTCTCTGCTTTGATTGAGGTGTAATAAAGATATAGCTTCCACACTTTGAGATTGCTTTAACTTGAGTTCAAGTCCTTTCCTAACTCATCAGAATATTTCAATCAAATAAGAATAATATTATTTTATTTCTTGAGACATTCACAATTATAATATGGAGTCAGGGTACATGTACAAAAAGAAATTATTCTTCCAAAATTGTGGAAATCTATGCCTTCAGTCCCTCAGGACTTGTTCATAGCAAAAGGATGGAGAGGAAACTCCCTCTTCCACTCAGAAAGACTAGTTAGCCACTGGCAGATGCTCTGGAGATGGCAGCAACATCAGAACTAAAGATTGGGGTAGTAGGATAAGAATGAGGGCAAAGAGGGAGAGAAGTGCTCATTATATCTATTTCCTCTCATTTATCCATGGTTCCTCTTATCACAAACAACTTTATCATAAGTAGATACTGCCTTGGGGAGTAAATATAAGCATATGGCTTTTGAGACAAAGTTATGATTATTTGATGGAGAAGTGAGGAATCAATGAGATAGTTGGGATGATAAGTAATTACAACACTAATAAAAGAGAATTCACACTTCTTTTTTGGAAAGTTCCTGAGCGTTAGTGACCAAACATATAGGTCCCTACAATTTGTGTGGGTATCTATGGGGGAATTCATGGGAGTTAGAGATTGAATTGAATATAAATTGACCAAACTTTACTCCATTTGACCCAAACCAACTCATAATTTTATATCCTTATAACTGTTGTTTCTATCTGCTACCTTTCTAATCCCAAAGAAATATATGTTAGGTACCTTATAGCCTACCTATAAACACCTTGGTTATTATTATCATAAGAATTGAATGGCAAACAGACAGAGATATTCAGTATGCAGAAATTCTTTAAAAAATTGCATAGACTAGATGATGCCAAAGACCTGGGTTTAAAGATATACTTTACAGCAGTTTGTATCTCTATTTTCACAACTATTTTACCAACATCACGGGTGTTGGAAGTGTGACTTCTTTGCTGCTCTGCCAAAGACTGGAGTTCTCACATTCTGTGTGAGGGGCTACGATGGTCATAGATCAGGCTCCAACTCTATGAGTAGTAAAAATACGAAGAATGTCACTCTGGATCTGCTTGGTCTTGACACTAGATTATAGGATTCATTAGCGGAGGGAATAGAAGATACACACAGCTCATAATGAGGTGGGAAATATATGGAAGCTGCTTCCCAAACTGACGAATCAGAGACAACCCAATCGCTGTGACATAGAAAACCAGGACACAACAAATATGGGAGATACAAGTGTTGAAGGTCTTGGCCCTCTCTTCTCTAGAGGCGATCCTCAGGACACTCTTGAGTATCAACACATAGGAGATGAGGATGATCAGAGAATCCAGCAAAAGTATAATGACTACAAGCATAACTGGATACAGTTGATTGAAGGTGGTGTCCAGTTTGATGACATCCTAGTGAAGGCATAATGCATGGAAAAGGACATGGTAGTGGCAATAGGGAGAAAAAATAGAGGGATAAGATTAGGGGGACAACAGATACAAATCCCCTCATTAGAACTCCTGGCCCAATTTTCACCACTCAAGTATTAGTGAGTATAAAGGTATACCTAAGGGAGTTGCAAATGGCAATAAGATGGTCATAGGCCATGGTAAGCAAAACACCAGACTCTACAAAGAAAAGCAAGTGTATAAAGTAGGTTTGAGAAAAGAAGGCTATATTTCCAACCTCCCTGTGATCCAACCAGAGGACTCCCAGCACCATGGGCATGGTGGTCAAGGTCACTGCAAGGTCTGTAGCTACCAGCCTGGCCAGGAAGTAGTACATAGACTCATGAGGATTGCTATCTTCCTTAATGAGACATAGGAGGGTGCCATTGCCAAAAAGGACAGAGAGGTAGATGAAAAAGAAGGGTGTGGAAATCCAGTGGTGAGCTGCCTCCAAGCCTGGAAAACCAGTCAACAGGAAGGAATTGGAGCTGCTGTTGGGCCACTGGTTGGGTTTGCCATAAGAAATATCCTTTGTTCTCAGTTATTACCATTGAAATGCAGCTCTTCTTTAAAGATATTATTCCAAGTATATCATCTTAGAATTATTTCTTAAAGGTAATAATGATATCAATATAAGCCATTGTTTCTCAAAACATATTCTTAGGACAATCTGCATCTTGTGTGTTTTAACTGCATTTTCCAGGGACCATCTTCTACCTACTTAACTAAGTCCTTGGAGGTTCACATCGTCATCTGCATTTAAAGAAGCTCCTTAGGAAATTTGAGATGCAAACTACAACTTAGAAACCATTTTCATCACTCATGCATCAACTAGATTTCACTGAAGAATCCAGGCTTGAAGGATTTCAAGGAACCCAACCCTAACCTTACTCTAATCTACTACCCAAAGCCGCAATTGCCTTCACACTAGTGATTCCTAATCCATATTACACTGCATATATACGGCTTCTCTGAATAGTCAACAAAAGTCAGGAATCAAAAAGAAAAACTTATAGATAAAGAAGCTGTGCCACTAGTACTGTTGCTAAGGAGCGGACACATATGAGGAAGAGGCACTTTCCTCCAAATTTCATGGATTAGAGTTGGGGAGAACAAAAATGTTTACATTGTTTATTAGCTTTCTCCTGGACAGTACATAACTACTCAATTCTCACTACAATAGTCCAGAAGTTAGATGAGTCTAGACACTCGGGCTGGAATAAATGCTTAGGCCAGCCAATGACATGGTTCATGATAGAGTTTATCCTTTATTTCAAAAAAAATTATCTTCTCTTATTTCCATGTGGTTTCTTTCTCTCTCCCCATTATTTTTCTGTAGGCCCACTATAGCAACTCCCCAGAACTCCCCAGAATTTCTCACCTTTCAGGTTTTCCATTTACATTTAAGCAACCACATTCGCATCTTCTTCTTTTTATATTCAGCCATAGGCTTCTGAACCTGTCCCACTCAATACTAAATGATAGCTCTATTGCTACTTAAACAGAGAGTTGTCTGTTAATGGAGGGAAGAGATATGCCCTTTAAGGAGATTTTAACATCTCTTCTGCCACTAGATTATGGGCTTCTTGCATATAGAAACCATGTTTTGCTTGCCTTGTTCAACACCTAGTGAAGTACCTAAAATGTGATGTATGTGTATACATACACACACACACACACGTGTTACATATATACATAAATTGTATGTATGCACACCTACATATATGCCTATATGTGCACATGTACATATACGTCTATATGTACATATGTATGAAATTATACTTGCATACATTAATCCACCCAATAATTTTGAGCGCCCACTTTGTGATAGGCACTATATTTTAAGCACTGGAATTAAATGACCATGAGACAAAATCCCTGATCTTATAAACCGTAAACTAAGTTGGATAATAAATAAGAAAAAATTAGGTAAATATAATGCAATTTTAAAATAAAACAGTACTACTGAGTAGAGATTGATTTGGATGATAATTGCATATAGTTTCATACAGTATTTTGATTGACCTAAGACTGCATCTTAGAGGAGGTAACATTTGAGCTGAGACCTGACAAAAAAGAAAAACTGGCCATATGAAGATTTAGAAGAATATCGTTCCATTGGGGGAGAAATTAGCCTGTCTGGAGCTAGTGAACAAAGAATAGACGGACAATAGGTCACGTCAGAGATCCATGCTCTGGTCAGGTCTCATATGGCTTTATAGATAACAATAGGAACTTTGTTTTTACTACAAATACAAAGAGAAGACATTGGAGAGTTTTAAAAATCACAGTGGAGGGGGAGTGGTGACATATTCTGATTTGCATTTTTAAGTTATCCCTTGGACTGCTATGAAAAGAATGGATAATCAAGCAAGATAAAAGAAGGGAGGGTAGTTAGAAAGCTATTGAAATAACCCAGATGAGGCATTAGAGTGACTTTGACTAGTAGAATAGTGGAAATGAAGAAAATTTAAAGAGATAAGCATACAGTTTTTGAGGTAGTACTAAGACTTTCTTATATATTGGAAACTGGAATGAAGGAAAAATAAAGAGAGTCTGACTAATTTTTCTTTTTTTTTTCATTTCTGGCTCAGGTAAATAGGAGAATGGTGAAGTCATTTATTCAAAGGAGGAAGTCTGGGGGAGATATATATTTACTCTTGAGTAAATCAAGAGTTATCAGTAAATATGACTAAATTGGAGCAAATGGATGCCCTATTTTTTTCCTGTCCCATACCAGGATAGTTTATTCAAGTTGGATTTTTTTCCATTTAAGATATTCTCATTCAAATATGCTTCTTTGAAGTTATATTTTGCCAACAAAAACCACCACCTTTAAGATGTACCCAAAGAAAACTCTCCGCTTCCCTTGTACCTGAATAGATGAAATCTACCTGAAAGTTTCTAGCACTGGAGAGGTGCCAGGCAACTGCTCATGAGACAGTGATTCAGCCCTTTTGGCTTGGCCCCAATGGATAGAAAATTGACAGAATCACTTCTCATTCTCCATACTCTGTTCTCAGGAATAAGAGCTATAACTCAAAATTTAGTGCTTATTGAAAATGTAATATGTGTTGTTTATTCTTCAATCATTGATGCAAAGATAATCCTACATAGCCCCTTGTCTTGTGTGTTCTAAATACAACTTCATTATTTTACTTCTCTGATCCTTGAGCAATGATCTTTAACTCAGTCTCTCAATGCAAGTTGGTGAAGAATTTTCTCTTGTAAAAGAATGCGTAACACAAATAGTGAATCACTACACAGAACACTACCCAAAGTGGAAGAAATTCCATTTTTCTGATAACCTTTGACTCAAGTTCCTCTTCTCTATTCCCCCAAATCCCATGCTGATCTAGGCTTTGCTTCATGCTGTGGGAAATTCGCTGTCTTCAGCTAGGTTCTCTTGGTTTCTAAAAAAAGGGACATTGAGGGAAGAGACAAAAGCTGAGGAAAGACCATCTAGAAGGAGAGATTACGAGGAATGAGATTAAAGTTTGAGAATAGAACCAAGAGGAAGAATCTACAGTTGAGTATGTTGAAATTCAGGTAACCTTTCTGCCATTCACACCCAACTCTGCCTCATTTAAATGTCTTGTAGAATACGAGGTGCCTCAAGTTTATTCCCTAGATAGAAGACATATAAGATAGTCAGTCATATTCATACTACTGGTCCTGGCAGGTCTTAGGTACTCTTGCCCAAATCTCTTTCCACGTGCTACCAACTTCAGACTGAGATCTGTATACTCATCAAGAACTATGGGATATAAATATTCTTCCTTTTTTCTTCTCTCTAGACAGCTTATAGAGGAATCCCCTAGTACCCTCTTTCTGCATCTTCTGGACGTTTTCCCATACTCACATGTACCATAGTTTCATTGTTAAGAATGAGGAGCAGGGTTCTTGAGTGTTGCCTGAGGACTCTGATCATATGGCTCCTTTTCAAAGTCAGCTAAGAGATCCAGTCAGTGAGGTTATCAATGGGGAAAGCACCTCCTCAGTGTTTTTCCTGTTTCAGGCAAATGGGAACTTAAGAAATATTTTCTCTATATTAACCTCTTCTATGAAGGAGTTGGAACACTTAATTAATCTCTCTAAAGTCTTAGAGCATCTTCTCCAAATAAGGTGTGGAGCTAATAGAGTCTCAGGTGGAGCTTTATGTATGAGAAAGCAGAGTTCTTGTCTTTATTGCCCCAGCAGACCCTGGTATCACCTACAGGAGGTTGTTTATCCCACATATCTACTTCAAAATTCAAATCATGCCCAATTGCTCTCATGAGGAAGTGTATACATCTTCTTGGCCTAAGTTATTTGAATTCTAATTGTATGTCCTGCTTGGTTTATCTCAAAGGTAGCTTGGGAGTGGAAAGTTAGAAGGACTAGAGTCAATATGTAAAAGCCAGTCAGCTTCCCATAGTACCCAACATGAACCCACAATCTGCAGTCCACACTGTTACTTTATTGAGTTCATCTTGCTAGAGTTTTTCTCTTTTCCTAGAACTGCAGTGAACGTACTTATAACACATTGCTTTAGCCAAGCACACCTCATCACTTTAGTCCCATGAGCGATAATATCTGTGGTTTCTCCTTCAACCCTGCTAGGAACCATCCTGCTGGTTACCAGTTTTAGAGGAAAATAAGCATATATGACCAGAAGAACAAATTTCCTGTTCCTAAAGAAATGTTTTGGTTTTTAACATGCTTTGTTAGGATTAAAGTAATGTGTAGTGCAAATCAGAGACACAGATGATTCCTACTGGAATTATCAACTGGTTACCAGCTATTATGGGTTGAATTGTGTTAATCCAAAAAAATTCAGATGTTGAATTTCTAACTCTCAGTACCTCAGAAGGTGACTGCATTTGGACATATGGCCTATAGGTAAGTAATAAAGTTAAAATGAGGCTGTTGGAGTGGGCCTTAATCTAATCTGACTAGTGTTCATATAAGAGGAAATTTAAGCACACAGAGAGATACCAGTGTTCACAGAGGAAAACCAGGGGAAGACACAAAGCAGACGGCCATCTACAAGCAAAAGAGACAGGCCTCAGAAGAAACCAATCCTGCCACTATCTTGATCCTGGACTACTAGCTTCCAGACCTATAAGAAAATCAATCTCTGTTGTTTAAGCCATTCAGTCTGAAGTACGTTGTTGTGGCAGCCCTTGAAAACTAATACACTAGCAATGTAAACACGGACAAATTATGTAACCTCTTTAATACTCAATGCATATTTAGGGATAAACAAAATAAAACACGTACAGGATGGGATGCTAAAAATTACAAAATCCTGATGGACAATATCAAGGAGGACCTAAATAAATAGAGACACATACTGTGTTCATGGAATGTAAGACTCAAGGTAGTAAAGATATCAATTTCCCCCAAATTGACCAATAGTTTATTGAAATTCCTGTCAACATCTCAGCAAAGCTTTTTAAAGATAGGCTTATTCTAAAATTTATATGAGAAGACAAAGAATTTAAATAGTTAAAATAATTTTGAAAAAGAATAAAATGGAAGGATTAACTCTATTCAATGTTAAGATGTATTATACAGTTATAACAATCAAAACTGTATGGTATTGATGGAGTGATAGATGTATAAAACAGTGGAAGAGAATACAGAATCCAGAAATAACCTACATAAATATGCCCAATTGATTTTTTTAAAAAATTTTTTTGGATTTTATTTTTAAAATTTTTCCCCAGCTTTATTGAGATATAATTGACATATAACCTTGGGTAAGTTTAAGGTTTACAATATGACGATTTCATAACACATGTATTATAAAATGATTACCACAATAAGGTTAATAAACAGCTTCATCACCTCACATAATTACCGTCTTTTTTGTGGTGAGACCATTTAAGATTTACTTTCTTAGCAACTTTCCAGTACTTAATATAGTGTTGTTAGTCACCATGCTAACAATGCTTGCATAAGATCCCCAGAACTTATTCATCTTATAAGTGCAAGTGTGTACCCTTAGATCAACATCTGCCCATTTCCTCAACTCTCAGCCCCTGTCAATCACCATGCTACTCTCTATTTCTATGAGTTTGTGTGTTTTAGATTCCACATATAAGTGAGATCATACAGAATTTGTCTTTCTCTATTTAACTTTTTTCACTTAGCATAATGCTGTCAAGTTTCATCCATGTTGCTGCAAAAGGCATAATTTCCTTATTTTTTATGATTGAACAATATACCATTATATCAGATATGGAATGATATATACAATATATATGATAATATAATTTTATTTATCCATTCATTTATTGATGAATACTTAGGTAGCTTCCATACCTTGGCAATTGTGTATAATGCTGCATTGAGCTTGGGGGTGCAGATATCTCTTTGAGATAGAGATTTCATTTCCTTCAGATATATATCCAGAAGTTGGATTGCTGGATCGTGTGATCATATGGAAGTTCTGTTTTTAATATTTTGAGTAACCTCCAAAGTGTTTTCTACACTGGCTGCATCAATTTACATTTCCACCAACAGTGCACAGAGATTTCCTTTTTCCACATCATCCCCAACAGTTGTTATCTCTTGTCTTCTTGATGATAGCCATTCTAACAATTGTGAGGTGATATCTCATTGTGGTTTTCATTTGCATTTCCCAGATGATTAGGGATGTTGTATATTTTTCCATGTACCTGTTGGCCATTTGTATGTCATTCTTGAAAAATGTCTATAAAGGACCTCTGACAACTTATTAATCGAATTGTTGGTTTTTTTGCTACTGAGTTGTATGAGTTCCTAATATATTTTGGATATTAAGACCTTATCAGATATGGTTTGCAGGTATTTTCTCTCATTCCATAAGTTGCTTTTTCATTTGGTTGATTGTTTCTTTTGCTATGCAGAAGCTTTTTAGTTTGATATAACTCAACTTGTTTAATTGTGTGTTTCTTACTTCTCTTTTAGTGTCTTATCCAAAATATCGTTGTCAAAACCAATGTCAAGGAGTTTTTCTCTATGTTTTCTCCTAGGAATTTTATACTTTCAAGTCCTACATTAAGTCTTTGAACCATTTCAAGTTAATTTCTGTGAGTGCTATAAGATAAGGGTCCATTTTTATTATTTTGCACATGAATATCCATTTTTCTCAAAACCCTTTATTTAAGAAATTTTCCCCATTGAGTATTCTTGGCTCACCTGTAGACTAGTAGTTGACCACACATGTTGGGGTTTATTTCTGGGCTCTCCGTTTTGTTCCATTGGTCCATGTGTCTGTCTGTTTCTATGCCAGTGCTACACTGTTTTGATTACTATAGCTTTGTAATACAATTTGAAATCAGTAAGTGTGATGTTTCCAGTTTTATTCTTCTTTCTCAGGATTTCTTTAGTTATCTAGGGATTTTGGTTGTTCCATATGAGCAATTAGGCAAGAAAAATAAATAAAAGGTGTCCAAGTCAGAAAGGAATAAGTAAAATTATCTCTGTTTGCAGATGATATTATCTTATATATAGACAATCCTACAGATTCCACAACAAATTGTTATAACTAATAAGCAATTTCAATAAAGTTGAAAGTTAAAAAATCAAGATGTAAAAACAAGTTTCATTTCTATCCACTAAAGATGCACTATCTGAAAAGAAAATCTCCTTTACAATAGCATCAAAATCAACAAAATATTTAGGAATAAATTTAACCAAAGAGGTGAAAGATCTGTACATGAAAAATTACAAGATACTGATGAAAGAAATTGAAAAAGACACAGATAAATGGAAGATATTCCATGTTCCTGGATATGAAGGATTCATATTGTGATTTTGGATTTAAGAGTTCTTACATATTACACACAAACAAAAGCCATAAGTAAATATACATTAAAAATAACACTTTTGTGAAAAAATATTATTAAGAAAATCAAAAGGCCAGCTGTAGAGTAGTAACGATATTTGTTATACATATGTCTGACATAACTCATTTCAAGAATTTATAAATAACACCTGAAAATAATGCAGACAATGACAGACAACCTATTTCTTTTCACTGCGAAAAAGACTGGAACAGGTATTTTACGAAAAAGACAAGTGACCAATAAATACTTGAAAGTGAGCACAACATTATTACTGATCAAGGAAATCCAAATTAAAGCCCCAATGAAATATGACTACACACTCAGCAGAATGGCTTTTTTAAAAAAAAAACCAAAATATCCAGTGAGTGTTGTTAAGAATATGAACCAATTGAGAGTCATGAGGTGCTAATGAAATATAAAACTATATAAGAACTTTAGAAAATAATTGATAGTATCTACTATAAATGAACACATGCTTATACAAGAAACTGTATATGATTAGGTTCAAATTTATACCTTTGTGCACAAAACAAACATTCAAATAAACATATAGCAGAATGTTCAAAGCAACACTATTTGTAGTAGCCTCAACTATTACTGCAAACTATCCAGACTAGAAAGTTAACTATGGAGTGCATTCATATAATGAGACACTGTACAGGAATGGAAATGAAGAAACCACTGCTAGATACAAACACACCGGTATTTCTCGCAAAGTTTGGGATAACATAGATGCCAGACACAAAAGAACACTTTGTAAACGTCTACTTTGTAAACGTCACAACTAGGTAAAACCAGTGTAGGAGGCAGACTGGATAGGGGCACAAAGGGGCTTTTGCTGTGCTTATAAAGTTCTATTTTTGGTTCTGGGTGTCAATTACAATGGTGAATTTATTTTGCAACAAATTCATTGAAATATACTTTTATGATTTGTTCACATTTCTTTACATAAACTAACTTCAATAAAATTTTTACTCAAAGAAATGTTCATTGAAGCCTTTCTTGATTGTCTGTCTAGGTTCATCTATAATATATTTTCTTAATACTGTTTTCTTCCGCATTGTGTCAATAATTAAATAAATTTAAATAAAATAAAATAAATTACTTAATAATTTAAAACTGAATTTCATAATTTCCTTAATGAGAAAAGGAATGTATCTGTGTTTATTCATATATGCTTTATGTATACATCTGTGACTATCAAGTAGTGGACTTTATAAAGATTCTTTGCTAAGTAGAGTAGTGTACATGAGACAGTGTTTTTAATATGGAAATAAAAATCACGCTATCAGTTAGAGACACATCATTAAAATGCCTGCAACATCTCCTAGCTCCAGTAGCAGAAATTGGAGACTATTATGTTGATTTTATAGTTTAATCACTTAGATATCCATGTGCTATAAAATTGTCAAAGATAGGATATATTTCTCATATAGTTCACTGTCCAATGTGGGAAGATAGTCCAAAATACAAATAATTAAGATAAGTGTGATTGATTACAACAGATGTAATTGTAGCTGACATTGACTGACCTCTTATTACATGTTGAGTACCATTCTAAGTGCTGTATACTTAAACCTCACAACAACTTTATGCAATAATAATTATTGTTACATGCATTTTAGAAATAAGGAACAATGAGGTTACATAACTTTCTCAAAGGGGTACAGAAGAGCTGGAGTCAGTGTTAACCAAGTGCTCACTTTCCAATGTGCAGCTTTTAATCACAGGTATACTGAATTGTCATTTTTCTATGAGAAGAGAGAGTAAGACTCTTGGCTTCCAGACAACAGACATTGCGATTCTTGTCCTCCACATCTTACTCTAAACTTGATTAAAAATGACTCCTGTCTTGTGCTGTCTTCTTATGGAGAACAAGGGGTTGGAGGATGTAGACAAAGGGAAGAGAGGGAATCACAGACTGAAAAGGGGAGTTCTTTGGCTATGAGACAGGGCTCTGGGCTCCCATCAGCTGCAGCCAGACATCAAGACTAAGGGAAAGACGGTTGGTAAGAGGAATCCTTTTACTTCACCAAAAGTAATGCCCTGCTCTCTAATTTTCACACATTCCTCACTTGAAGGATAGGGTTTGGGAGTTCTCACAGACAGCTGGAGAAAAGTGCTCTCCCAAGAACTCAGTTTCAGTCCAGATGCCTAACTGGTCTACCTTTCCTTCCATATGTTGTTAGATATAAATAACTAATCACTCTCTTAGCAACAGGGCTTAAGTAAAAGCTAAGACACAGATAGAGACCTTGGGGACTTCTATTCAAAGCTCCAGATCTCCAAAACTGAGTGTGCAAATAAGGATGAAAAAGATGGAATGGGGGAGGCACAATAGAAGGAGGGAGGAAAGGAGGACAGAAAGGGAGGGGCAATGAGTGGCCTAAATCAGGAATGGACCCTAGAGAGGAGATTCTAAAATAAATGTTCCTGCCAGTCAGGCTTTCATGCAGATTATGAAAACAATGGGGTATGACTAAATCGTTGATAAGGCCAAGGATTCCAGATTCATGACTATGGCACTGAAGAATGGGAGAGAACCAAATTCAGGTCAATGATGGTGTGTAATGAATCTTCTCTCTGAGGTCTCACCACAAGTGCTTGAGTGGAGGGGGCAGGAAATAGGGAGCTGGTTTCTCAACAAGAGAAATGTGAAACTATTATCTGTCAAGAGCATGTGAAGAATAGTGATGAGTCCTACAGACTCTTCAATGTTTCTAAAACCTGACTCTTTAAGGATTACCTCCTCAGTAGTGGAAAGTAAGACCAAGGAGAGATTCTGGAACACATGAGGCAAAGAAGAGATACAGGTAATGAGTATAGACTCAGGAATGAATTATGCACTTCTGCTTCTTACTCTCCTTGTATGTGAACTTTCAACCACTCTGGACACCATTCCAACCCCATGGTTTCCTGTATGGTTTTTTTCCTGGAAGACTAGATAAGCTCCACGGATAGAATCTCTATCGGAAAGTTTGTGGAGGGTAGCTTTGTAATCTTTAGAGGTATGAACACTTTCTAGAAAGAAGTCTGTATCTCATCATCATCCAGGCCCAATCAGGCAAGTCAAAATTAATCTTGGATGGAGTGTGGGCTGTGCGTGCCTTTAGATCAGGGACAGTGCCTTACAAAGCTGTGTATCTTCAGCACCTGGAAAGGCACATAGTGTGCAATAAGCTTTCAGTACCCTCTAAATTGAAAACAGGGTAGAATCTTTCTTTCTATATCACTATAGCAACCCTCAGAGCATTTCCAGGTGCTGGGGATACACAGCTATGTTTTCAGATTCAATCAACCACTAGGAAGTGTTTATCACTTAATCTATGTGCTTTGATGATTTGAGAACATGCTCAAAATCAGACTGTAAGATGGTCAGAAAATAAATTTGTATGTGAAGGAAAACTGATCATTCAACAACTGAAAAAGAACACACATTATGTGCCAGGTGTTGTGCCAAGATTTAAGTATTGAGAATGGAGTCAAGGAAAGCCCTGCTGACAGAAGAAACAATAGAATGGGTTACAAATTTGGACTATCCAGAAAGGAATGACAAGGGACAAAGGTTAGGAGATTAAAGAAAAATGAAGAAAGGGAGGAAATATTTGAGATAGAGGAGAAAGTGTCAGGAAAAGTGAAGGAAAGAAACCCAAGGAAAGGTGAGGGAATATGTGAAAAGTCAAAACAGGATCTCCGGGTGTCTGCATGGAGCCCACAGCTCATGTGGCGGGGTTGGAGATTGGGAATTGGTTTCTCATCAATGAAAACCCAAGTCCAACTTTAAGACAGAGATTCTGGGAGATGATGGGTGGCTGCAGGGATGAGGCAAAAGACTAGGATTTTTAACTTCTCCAGAATTCACAGATAATCTCTTGTACCAAAAAAGCAGCTCAGAATAAATAAAGTAAAGCACTCAGATTTTCAGTATGAAAATGGAAAAGAAAAGCAGCCAGCTTAGTTGTACACTTAAATATTAGAAAGATTTCTTTCTAATTCCTGGAATCTTCCTAATCCACAATACACAAAAAGGACTCCGTCATTTGCTTATTGTGTCACCTTGGACATGTAACGTGACTGTGTAAAGTGGGGTAAATAGGCTATTGTGAGGATTCTAAAGAAAAATGAGGCACGTGTAATGTCCTAGGGTCTTGACTCATGATGGAAATTCAAAAATTATCTGTGCCTACAATTGCCTTTCACCTCTATCTTCTCTGTCTGGTGCCCCTGATTCTTCAAACTTGCATAAGCTGATTATTTTCTGAGTCTTTCGCTTACAGGCAGGAGTCAGCTATTCTTTCTCTTCTCACTGCTGTTAAGACAGAATTCCTTTTCCCTCAACCTACTCCAGTCCCAGGGCTCCAGGCTTGATGTCATGTCGCCTTTAGCTACTATAGGAAGTCCCTACACTCACTCGCCACTCTCCTTCTCTCCTTTCACTTTCCACTCATCTTTTATGCACTGCTCAAACAAACTCTAGTTTAATACTTTGTTAAAGTTAAATCTAAGCTCCTCAAAACCCAATCATCTACCTGTTCCAAGGCTTCTTAAGAAAATTTGACACATATCAGGGTTAATTAATCATCCTGGTGTATACCCACCAGATAGAGCACAAGGAACACCTTCTCAGTAATAGTAACAAAATTTTGAAAAATAAGAGTAATTTACCTTTTGCAAAGCACTTTTCTATTGGCAATTCCATTCCATTCTCACACATCGTATCAAAAACATGACTGGGAAAGGTAGAAATTACTAGTTTAAATCATCATTGAAAGATAGTGAAACCAAAGCCTGAGATTAAATGAGTTTCCCAGTATCACTAATGTTATAACGTAGCACAGCTGGAACTTCAAACAAATTCTTCTGAAGGTGAAAGCACAGCAATCTTGCAAACGTTTTTTCATGGGCAAAAAGGGGTCCTGGGAGCCATGCATTAAATTCACAACCAGATGTTCTTTTCGTAGCATGAGACACGTACAGTCCATACCAACTATAAAAGAAGATCACCCCATTTTTCTCTGGCTGATGCAGCCAATACATGCTTTTTTACTCCCAGAGATTGGCCGCCTGTACCAGATGATACCTTAACATTCACAGACTCCTCACTTTTGTTAAATCTCTTCTGACTCTATAGCTTTTAAAAATATTCTCCTTGAACTTGCCTAAATAACTAATTTCTATCTTTGTATCTCCAAATAGGTGATATGTCAGCAGTAATTTTTCTTCTGCTGTTAATAAATAGTGCTCTCAAATGTTTATTATAAAATCCTCATTTTATTGCTCATTTTTGTCTCTATAGAATGAAATTTTGAATTCTTTGAGACACAGCACATCGAATAATGAAGCTGTTATGAAGCCAGGCAACATGGATTTCAAGGTCTATGTGTTTTGGAGATAAACTCATATAATTAACTCGTATCATTTTTGTAACCTCACAAAAGTCTCCAGAGCTTCATCAACTGGATTTTCCCTAAAGACATGTTGAATATTAGCATTCCCTCAAATCAACTAAGTCTATTTTATTTTATTTATTTGCTTGTTTATTTGTTATTTGCTTGAGCATAGAATGTTTATTTTTGTTCCTCCAACACTTCTTAGAATCAATTTTTTATGGATCCTTTAGGTTTCATACGTTCTTATAAACCTTTATCTATCCTCAATACCACCAGTCAAGAAAAGGAACAGCATAAAAAACACTCTGGAAGTTCCAATGCTATTAGGACACTATTTAAATATAGTGATTTCCTCCTTCGTTTTGTCTTTATCTTCTTGGTTATATAATTTATAAGGACATCAACCAGATCTATTTTGTATGAACTGTTGTGTCCCATTATATTGTCCAATAACCTTGTATATAATCAATGCTGCAAAATAAGTAGAATTGTTTATTATACATTCTATTCTCCCATACCTAGGAATCTCCAGGATAGGCCTAAATTACCATCCTTGCTATCACTGGAAGTCAAGACTGATACACAGCATGTGAATAGGTAGTGTACTCAAGGGCAACGTCCACAGAAGTAGAGCTTATATTGCATTACCTGAAGGGGCTATTTTCCTCTTTGCAAGGCATGCAATGTGGATCAATGCCAGTGCTTCCTCATTTCTGCTTACTGGCTTCCCAGGCATGGAGGAAGCACATCACTGGATCTCTATCCCATTATTGGTGGTTTACATCTCCATACTTCTTGGTAATGGAACCCTTCTCTTTCTCGTCAGAGATGATCATAACCTCCATGAGCCCATGTACTATTTCTTAGCTATGTTGGCAGCCACAGACCTTGGAGTGACCTTGACCACCATGCCCACAGTTCTGGGCATCCTTTGGTTGAATCACAGAGAGATAGGCCATGGAGCCTGCTTCTCTCAGGCCTACTTTATCCATACTCTTTCTATTGTGGAATCTGGTGTTTTGCTTGCCATGGCCTATGATCGTTTCATTGCCATCTGCAACCCCTTAAGATATACTTCCATCCTTACCAACACCAGGGTAATGAAGATTGGGATGGGGGTATTGACAAGGGCTGGTCTGTCAATTATGCCAATAATTATTCGCCTTCATTGGCTTCCCTATTGTCGATCCCATATACTCTCCCATGCTTTCTGTCTACACCAAGATGTTATCAAGTTGGCCTGTGCTGACATCACATTCAATCGTCTCTATCCAGTTGTGATTGTATTTGCAATGGTCTTGCTGGACTTTTTCATCATCTCTTTCTCCTACATTTTGATCCTCAAGACTGTCATGGGCATTGCTTCTGGAGAAGAAAGGGCCAAGGCCCTCAACACCTGTGTCTCCCACATCTGCTGCATCCTTGTCTTCTATGTCACTGTAGTTGGTCTGACATTTATCCATAGGTTTGGAAAACATGCTCCTCGTGTGGTCCACATCACAATGAGCTATATATACTTTCTTTTCCCCCCTTTTATGAATCCTGTAATTTATAGTATTAAAACCAAGCAAATCCAGAGTGGTGTAATTCGCTTATTCTCTCTGCCTTGTCCTAGAGCATAAGTTGACTCACTGCTCTCCAAGGAATAACTCTGGGAACTTGGACAAGTTGACGGCTTTGTTGGTAGGTGCCACTAGGGAAACATATGTCAATGGAAACCACCCCATCTGCTATTTAAAACTTCATCTCACCCTGCCCATTTATGGCTGAGTTGTATATGCCGTATATATGTACAATGTTAAGCATATATCTCAAACGTCCAAATGATTGACTGTTTTCTCAGATAACTCATCTTCTTTGGTTAGCCTGTGGCACCTGATGTATGATTTTTGGACCTACAATGTAAGTCACCAGTGTTCAAGTCAATGCCTATTGTTTTTCCATATGTTGCATGTATTGGCTCTGATATACTAGAAATGACACTCTTAACCTTAGACATTCATAGACATTCATCTAGTCTTTTCTCTTATATGTAGCTGGTTACTATTTCTAGAAAACTGTGCAAAGGGAAGCAATAAGGCTTACCTTGTCCTCAGTTCAATCTGGCAACTCTAGGGAAAGTATATCTAAAAAGTCTGTTAAATTTATGAATTAAATTTCTGAAAAACATTGAGTAAATATTATTGTTATTGTTAATAATACAGGCAAATATATATAAATAAATAATGCATAGATATAATTATATAATAATAAACAGAGATATAATTCCTAATCCAGATGACTGTTGTCTTAATTAGTTAATCCTACATACTCCTGAACAAATATATACATTTTCAGATGGTAAAGTGGTATTAAGTTCCAGTTTGGAAGTACATCAAAGATAAAGCTAGATGAGTTTACCTGGAAAGTGTGAAATGCAGAGTTGAAAAACAGTTGGTTATATGTGTGAGTGGGGAGGAAGGGAGAGGATGAGGCAATGCTTATGATTAGAAGAAAAATTGGTCTCTTCTGGCTCCAAATTTCTATCAAAGTTGATTTTGTTCACAGTCTAGGCATAAGGAGAAGGAATTCATGCTCTTATGGTCAGCTGAAGAGACAAGGCCATGACTCAAATGATAGATTTTAAAGTGAATCAAAAAAAATATTCCTATGAACAGAAGATGGGAGTATAAAATGCTAGAATTACACAAAGGGCCACCCAATGACTAGTCACTTCCCTTCCTATGGATGAACTCTGTCTCTGGTCTCCGTCACATTGATATTCGAAGTGATCTCTGATACCTCTACCCACTCTTGGTGATGAAAGCGTGAGAATTTCCCAGAACTCTTGGTATTTATAAGTAACGTGGAGAAAAAAATAAAAAATGAGAAAACAGATCTTTAGAGCAGCTTCTAGGCTAGGAAAACATCTTTACCAGATCAGCTCAAGGAACTGTTTCTTTGTTTATTATTTATTTATTTTTACTCAACTCACTGTGTAATTTTCTATAATTAGCTGAGATATTTGTGTTTCTCCTTTCATACCTTCTAGACTGTGTGTTCCAGAAGGATGATTCTGTTGTAGTTCTTTTTATTCCCCACTGTATTACAAAAGCATGGATAATTTTTAATAAGATACAATGTTTGACTAAAATGAATGAAACTTAAAGTGACCCATATTTCTCTGTATGTCTATTGGTTCTTCTGTTTATGCCTCTGGATATGCATGTACACTGAATGTCTCTGTTATTATGCTCTATACGCCTCCAGATATTTGGGAATTCTAAGTTGTAGTCTCATCTAATACCCTCAAAAAGATAAGATCGCGGCTCTTTAAGTCAGAATTTATCCTTTCCTTGTGTTCTTGAAAACGAATTCAGGGGCATCTAAACTACATCAAAGGAATTCCTTCTTGACTTTCTCTCTAGGACTAGTGATCCTGGTACCTACCATAGCAGACTAACATAAAGGACATTAGAAAAACAATATATTATATAAATTCTTCAAATGGGTACATTTGATTGACACCCCCAAATGTTTCTGTCTTCTCTTTCTGTCCTTCCTTATCTTACAGAGAGGGGATGGAAACATCAGAGAAAGAGCTCATAAGAAACAAAGGAGTGAGAAATTCAGTTTCTTTTTGATAGAGCTGAATCCTAGCAAACAGAGTAGAGCTCTGAGATCATCGTGGCCCTGGCTGAATATCTCAAGAGTATGGTCAAGGGAGGTAGGGTGAGGAAACCTTCCTGACAGATCATTTTAATGCCCTGTTCTGATTCTTATAATCATAGAAGCTTCAATGTAGAGACAAAGTCTTGTGAGTTATCCAAAAAAGCTGGAGCAAAAATGCCATCCTCACCACTTTTTCGTACCTATCAGTATGAAATGCTTAAAATTAATCACCTTCCTGATGACAAGTCTAATGTCCAAACCAGGACACAGGACAAGAACTTGGGACAACTGTTCAACAGCTCCAAATTCCCAAGGCTGCGAGAACAAAGAAGGAGGGAAGAGGCAGAAATGGGCCTCGAGGAGGGCCTTCTGGAACAATGCTCTAGATATAATCTAAAGAGATGCTGTTGGAACCAAGAACTCCGCCAGGCTCAGGGTTCCAGGGTCACTTCTATAGGACTGATGAACAAAAGACTGATGAACAGGTTAGTAGATGGCCTCAGTGTCTTGTCCTGGAAGATGAATTATCAGAAATAGGGGATGACAGGGCAAGGTGGAGTATAGAGAGTTGGCTTATTGGAATTTACACAGAAAAGCAGTAATACATCAGTCATGAGGTGATGGGGCATAGGGATATATTCCAAAGCCCTCCCAGAAAACTTGGCTTCCAATGGAATAGCTGGATCATATGGTAGATCTATTTTTAGTTTTCTGAGGATACTCCATACTGCTTTCCATAATGGCTGCACCAGTTTTCACTCCCACCCACAGCGTATGAGGGTCCCCTTCGCGCCACATCCTCTCTAACACTTTTTGTTTCCTGTCTTGTTAATTATAGCCATTCTGGCCAGAGTGAGGTGATATCTCATTGCAGTTTTGATTTGCATTTCCTTGATAGCTACTGATGTTGAACATATTTTCATATGCCTGTTGGCCATCCGTATATCTTCTTTGGAGAAATCTCTGTTCAGATATTTTGTCCATTTTTTAAATTGGGTTGTTGGTCTTTTTGTTGTTGAGATATATGAGTTCTTTGCATATTTTGGATATTAACCCTTTATTTGATATATAGTTTGCAAATATCTTCTCCCCACTGCTGGGTATTTATCCAAATAACTTGAAAACACAAATGCATAAAGATACATGCACCCCTATGTTCATTGCAGCATTATACACAATAGTCAAGCCTTGAAAGCAACCTAGGTGTCCATCAAGGGACGAATGGATAAAGAAGATGTGGTACATATACAAAATAGAATACTACTCAGCCATAAGAAATGATGAAATCCGGCCATTTGTGACAACATGGATGGACCTTGAGTATATTATGCTAAGTGAAATAAGTCAGAGAAGAAAATCAAATACCGGATGATCTTGCTCATAAGTAGAAGATAAAAACAACAACAAACAAGCACAGAGCAACAGAGATTGGATTGGTGGTTACCATGGGGGAAGCAGAAAGGGGGAAGGCAAAAGGGGGGATTAGGCTTACATGTGTGGTGATGGACTATAATTAGTTTTTGTGTGGTGAACATAATGTAATCTACACAGAGTTCGAAATATATTACGACATACATCTGAAAGCTGTATAATGTTATAATCCAATGTTACTGCAAGAAAAAAAAAAAACTTGCCGATTTTTAGAACAGGTAAAAACCGACAGTAGGAAGACAGATTGCGGAAGAACAAACCAGAAGATCCTTAGGAATAGATATCTCTGGTGTGGATCAGGACTCTGGGAGGAATTGTTTGTTTTGCTGCTCTCTTCAGCTGTTTGAACCAACTTCCTCTTTGCCCCTGTGTGTTCCAGCAGGTATTTACTCCCCAAGAGCATAACTCAGGTTTAGGAGGGGAAGCACTAAATTGACCAAGGGTGCATACGAAGAGAAACAAAAACTTGCCAAATAGACCAGTCTCAGATTAAAGCAGAGGCAGACTTTGAGAGCCAAATTATTTCCCTAAAGACTGTTGAAACCATGGCCCTTGGTTCTGTCCAGACATAGGTGAACTTCTAACTTCTGCACATTCCCTTGCCCTTGATAACCAAAGGATGAGAAGTTCACAGAATCACTGGGATTTGGGGTAATATGGGGGCAAGCCAAATGTGCAAATGTGGCACCAAGGCAAATGCTGTGGTGCAGTTTATAAGCTCCATAATGCATCATGTGTGTGATATGCCCATGAGATTGGCAGATCTTTCTGTTTAGAAATACCTCCCACACTTGAAATTTCCTCTTTCATGTCTACTCCCCGCCTCCTCTACTGGACTATGAAACAGTCTGTATTCCAGCTCCAAGCACAATGCTTTGAATAGAGTAGGAGCTTAATCCAATGTTATTTTTAAGTGAAATAATAAACTAAGAGTGCATGATGTCCCTATGTCTCTCTATTCTTCTAATTCCTGCATCTTCATGTATATTTTTGGATGTCTCTGTCTCTGTACATTCTGGGACATCCCTCTCAACTGTTGGCCCATCCACTAGGTGACAGGAGATTCCCCAAAATGAATTATCAGAGTCCCTAGTCTACAGAATTTGCCCATTCTTTCCTGAGCATGAATTTTGGCTATACTGAAGCCAATCTTACAGGACATCTTTATCAACTTTCCTAAGTTTCCATTGATGAATTTCCATTCTAATGTGATAATATGAAGTGTTGATTTTTAGTGAATGATTTTCAATCATTGTGGTCTCTGTCTTTTCCTAAGAGCTGCTGGATACACAAGGAGAAAAAAAGATAGAGATCAGAATACTACAAGGTAGTTGCTCAGGCTGTCACTGCTGCTTCTCCTCTTTACCACAGCAGCCCAGTTAGTGTGGGGGGAATAGGAGGCTTTCAAGAAAACGAAGTATGTTGGTCACAATGCTTCTAATAATGTTCAGTTCAAGTGGTGGTTTATTGCAGCTGACTAAGAACATGTCTTTTTTGTCTGATGATTGTTCGGTAGACATTGAGACCACTAGAACCAGTAAATGTTCAGATCTTAAAATAAAGTCTTTATTATGTCATTAGTCCATCGAAGTACCTAGTGAACCTGAGGGACAAGAAGTCACTCAGCAACAAGTTCAGTGCCTTGAAAGCAGTGTTATTTTAGTGTCATTGGTGTTTGCCAGCTATGGAAATCATGGGATTAGAGCATATAATGATGCCAAAGACAAAACAACGTTAGGTTGGTTCCAGCCTGGCAATAAGTATCAAAGTTTTCTTATCCCTTATCCCATAATGAGGATGGATAAGATCAAGCATTTGATGGAAAATATTGTGAAGAGATGCATTTAAAGAGAAGCAGAGGAACAGCCCAATGTATTTTGACCTACCAGTCAGCGACGATCTTCTCCTCTATGCATAGAGTTGATAAGTTTTTACTACCCTAAAGAAGTCCTTCAATAAAGCGTGTTCATACATGAAAGCATTGGTGAGATACACATGTCATCTTGTAGCCCTGACAAGGCTCTGGGTGTGACTGTGACTTCAAATCATTTCAGATGCATTGAGGCCCTGGTGAGACTTAAAATTTCAATAAAATGTACCTGAGTGCATTCAACACAACTGATACATTTAAATTATATACTAATTTTTAAAAATTTTTTAGATATAACCTTTGAGGGAAGGAGTTATGATCCAGTCACCTCCAATTAAACCAACATTTTCTCCCACATCACAGATGCTTACTTGCTGGCAGGATGAGGTTTATGTCCCTAACCATACTTAGAAGGCCTCTGCCTCCATCTCTGGGGATCTGAGGATTCTGATTGTGGCCAAAGAGGCATGAATGTAAGCTGGAGAGGGGACCAGAGCATCAACACCTGTACTGGGACTCACATACGTCGACGGACTTCTAGGTGCTGGTTAGAGGGGGCTTAGAATCAACCAACAACCCTGGAGAGAAGCCAAGCCACCAGCACATTTGTGCACCAGCTGGTAACAAATGAGCTCCTAAAGGACATGCATTGCCTGTCCAGGTTTGTGCTAAAGATTAGATGACTTAGAGGTGAGCCCACGGGGGCAAGATAAGAAATGGTGAGTGAATAGGACGCAATCAGCTTCAGGTGAGAAGTTAAAGGTCAGTGGAATGGAGGGGAAGGAAAATGAGGGAAGAAAGTATAGAAGGCAAAGGAGGGAGACAGGAAGGAGGATAAGCAAAGGATCTTGAGGGAAGGTCTCTTCGTGTGTAGGATGCTTAAGGAAGAAGAGTAATCAGGGTGTTCCACTGGAAAACAAAGTCTCTGGAAAAAAATTTAAATTCACAAAAATAATTCTTCATCAGTCACTAACCCCTATCCATCCTGAAGCAGGAGTTCCTGTGCAGGCAGGATTGAGAGGGTTGAGGTGGGGGTTTTATCTGAGCCATGAGACAAGAGGCCCAAACTTTTAGCCCCTCCCAGGACTTGGAGTCTTATCTCTTGGGCACATGCTTTATCGTCTCCCACCATCCCCCTCCCATGCTTAGCAAATACTGCCACCTCCTCCTATAGTGAATGAACCAGGATAAAGGCCTCTGGGAATGGGTCGGAGGATAGTATCTCAAGTCTCAATACGGTTCAGATGGAAGAGATGGTCTGCCACATACAGGTATGTGACCTTGCAAAGTCACTTAACCATTGAGTTTTAGTTAATTCAAGATTAACTGGAATAAAACCATACTTAACAGAGGTTTTTGAAGGTAGAATAAAAAATGATGTTTTTGATGTGCTGATATGTCATAAGAGAGACACTGGCACATTATATGCATTGAAATGTATTCTTTTACGTATGGATGTGGCTTGTATCTATGTTTATTATATAGTGCCTTACCTCCAAATCTTGACCATGACTAAGCATTTCCCAGTCCTTACTCAAAGTTAGTTAAGAGTTAGTAAAGAGTCAGACATTCTTCAAAGTTTTACCAAGGCAAAACTACTCCTTTATTACACCTCACAACTAACCCAAAGTCACTTGGCCCTTTGATTCCTACGGAACCTCCAGCTCACTCACATTTGTTGTGTCTTCAATCAGTTGTTTAATTGTGACCCACCATGGGTAATCCAGCCATGACCTCTCTAGCTGTCTAAACCCATCATTTCATGCATCTATAAACACAATCCAGTAGAGTAGTTTTGGAATTTAACAATCTGGATTAGAATGCCAGCTTCCATTTACTGGCTGCTTATCTTTTTGGCAGATCATTTCATGTTTCTGTGCTTTGGTCTGCTCCATTATTAGATTGTGTTAATGAGTAAACGTGTTTATGGATATAATTCACTCGGTATTTTCTGACCCATAATAAATACTATAGAAGTTTTAGTTATCATTTTTATTATTATTATTGGACATTTTATGAAAATGGGATCATTTGACATTCAAGGTGAGAAACATCTGGTCTGGCAAAGAAATTGAGGACTTAGTAAAAACTTGCTGAAAAGCACAGTACTTGACATTGTGCAGAATGTGAAATATCCCAATGTAAAGACTTGCATTCTATTCTCACAAGGATCCTGTGAGCTAGCAGGACATGATGGAGGTTTTACTTCTATTTGTCCAAAGAAGATTTTGAGATTCCCAGAGGTTGAGTGACTTTAGGTGTTCAGCTTAGAAACTAGAGGAAGCAAATGTGTAGAGCTGGTGGTGGCTTTCCTCTGTAGGCCACAGTGTTCTTGGAAGTAGGACACTGAATTTGGTCATTGTCTTGAGGATTCAGATGAATTCCTGAGGATGCTTGAACCCTTTACTTAGAACTTTTTCCTTTCCTCATGGCCCTCACAAATCAGGTACAGACCTAGAGGAAGTCTAAACTATGGCTCAGCCATGTAGACCAGATGCTTTTTGGACTCTTTCTGAGATTGAACAACCATTCATTGGCATTTATTGAGTGACTTTGAAGCAGAATCTGTGATAAAGCATTTGATTTATCAGAATATATATGGCCATATGACCAAGATCTAAGATTAGACATATAGGGAGGATGAAGTCTTTAAAAGTAGGTACTCATTCAAACATTCACAAATATAATCTGAGTACCTACTTGTTATCTAGTACTGCATGAGGCGAACATGATAGAAGATGATATGTATGTGCATGTGTGTGGGATCTTAGGCACAAAATGATGGTCTAATAAATATTAATTGAAATTACTACTAATAGTAAAAATGTATTTGCAGTAGTATTTTAGCAGCTACTATGTGCCAAGTACAGCACTATTAGGAGATTTACATTCACTATACCTTGGTAAAAATCTATAAAATTGATAAAAAATAAAATCTGATAATTTGAGAAATTTTTCAAGACCATGTAACTAGTAAATAATTAAGTTAGCTAGGACTGAGACCACATTGGCTTTACCCTTTAGGTCACTGTGATATTGTGATTTATAGTAAGATATATATTTGGTCTTTGTCAACTTTTCTGGCACAAAACACCTAAAAACTTTGGAATTCTCTAAGTAGTGAGAGCATAAAGATGTCTTTTGTCATATGAATGAGGTGACTTTTGGATTCCATCTAAGGATGGGGGCTGTGCCGGAAGAACCAATCTTATGGTTAAAGGGTTAGAACTTTCAGGCCCATCACCCGGACCCCTGGGAAGGGGAGAGGGGTTGAGGTTGAATCAGTTGCCAATAGCCAGTGATTTCATCAGTTGTACCTATGAAATTAAACCTCCATAGAAACCCAAAGGTGAGGGGTTTGGAGAGCTTCCAGGTTATTGAACACATGGAGGTGATGGGAGAGTGGGAACCTTGCCTGGGGAGAGCATGGAACCTCTGCACCCTTTTCCCATACCTTGCCCTATGGTTTTCTTTCATCTAGGTCTTCCTGAATTATATTCTTCTATCATAAGCTGGTGGTCTAGTAAGTAAAATATTTCTCTGATTTCTGTGAGCTGCTCTGACAAATTGATCCAACCCAAGGAGGAGATCTTGGGAACTTCTAATTTTTAGTCAGTTCGTCAGCAGTAAGATAACAACTTGGACTTGTGATTGGCATTCTGACGTGGAAGAGGTCATTGGAATCTCCAATCTGTAGCCAATTGGCCAGAAATGCCCATGGCAACCAGGACTTGCCATTGGCATCTGAAGTGAAGGGATTGAGCCCTTAACCTGTAGGATCTGACCCTCTCTCTCAGTGGATAGTGTCAGAATTGAGCTGGATTCTAGAACACTAAGCTGGTGTCTGAGAATTGCTCATTGGTGGTATGGGGAAATTGCCATCCCGCAGTGGAATTGGGTCCGAGAACCCAAAACTGTTATTAAGTCTGAATCCTTTAGAAAACAAAACTGGAGAAAAAGCCAATGGGCTAATGTTTTATTGGAGGATACAATCTGAAGGCAGGAAAAATGAAGGGAGAAAAAGATGAAACATGGAAAAAGAGAAGGCAAACACAAAGAGGTATATTACCAACCTAGCAATAGCTTTGCATAAAAATAAATCTAGTTACTTGGTAACGAGAGATGTCTTAGGATAAGCCACCATGCATTTGCACAGTCCCTAGTAGAATTTACCTGATGTTTCCTTCTGATCTTCTTTCTCTCATTGGTTAAATTTCTTGCAAGTGGATGTTAATTCCCATGCACTTCCTTGTTAGGTTACCAGGTACCTCTAGGCGAACCCTAGAGAAGTCAGATTCCACTTGCTGTGCTGTCTGAGACCAGAATTGAGAGGGGAATAGGAGCTAGTTAGTTTGAATTTTAGCACTAATGCTATGGTGGCTTCAGGAGACACAATTAACCCTGTGGAGAGACTGGCCCTTATCCTGGGAGGGGCTAAGACATCTATCAATGTCAGAAAATGAAGAAATGGAAGCAATTGATGAAGCTCTCCACTGAGCAAATGATGGAGAGTCAAGAATGCAAGTATGTGGATCCCATCAAATCTGAGGAGGTGCATCAAAATTGGGTCCACTATACACTTCTCTCGCCTATATACCAATGTAATGGTACAGCATTCCCACTTTTCCATCTCTAGTATACTGACTTCAGGGATAAGACTGAAACAATTCCTTGAGATGACAACATGGCTTTTTTGCTGTAGATAATGAGGTTTATGACAGGCAGATCATCACTAGCAGATGTTGCCCTTGGCAAATCAGTGATGATGGACAGGCTCATGAAAAGCACAAGAAGACCTGGAACTTGCAAAATGTGGAGCAGACAGTCATTACGGATGTGAATCCACTTAGCCAAGGAGTGAGTGCACATGATAATGATGAACATGACCTGCATAACCCATACAAATTACTGACAATCGTATCAGCACATCCCAGGAAAACCACGTTATGGTGAAGGTAGTGAGAATGAGAGAGATCAGAGAAAAAAATATGAACATTTGCTACAGTATTTTATATGTTAGAAATTACCTATAAAATAATGTGGGAAAATTTGCGAAACTGTAAAAAATTTAGAAGTTTGTCGAAAACCTCTTGTCTTTGTGTTATTTCTCTATATTTTGATAAGTGAATTTGCAATGTCTGCTAGTACCTATCTCAAAATGCAGAATTTGCTTGAAAGAATGTACTATTGCTGGCACGCTCTGACCTGCTTGCAAGACGGGAGGGGGCTTCGTTATCTTGACTCTCATTGTTTACTGCCACCATGGAATTTAGGTCTATGTTACAGAGCTACAACAGAATGCATCCAGTCTACTGTTTTCAAGTTACACTTCCTTCAACTCTGCAAGTTACCTTCACATTCAAGCAACTTACTCATGGGACCACTGAAACATTTCCTTCTCAGAGATGGCTTCCCGTCCCACCCTATTTTAAAATTGTAAACCTGTCCCATTGTTGCCTATCTTTTCCTTGCTTTATTCTTCTCCATTGCACTGCTAGCACCTGGTATACTCTATATTTTAATTAGTTTTTTTTTTCATAGTGTAGTGTAAGTTCTATAAGGTCGAGAGTATCTGGTTTATCCGTTGCAATAGCCTCAGTATCTAGAACATTGCCTTGACTGTATTTATTAAATTTTTTAAAATGAAGGAATAAATGAATATATCAAAAGACATACATGAAGACACTATTTCAACACATATACAGAGGCCCACCAAGACTGAAACATACACACTCAGGGATAATCTCACATATCACCTTATATACACATTCCTGCTACCTTCCTTTCATTCTCCATCAGAGAGATCTGCAGTCTTCTCCTTCAAAACATGGCCCATGTCATAGCAATATTGTGAAGATTTGAATTAGGTAATCATTGAAAGCTCTTATTACAGTGGTTAGTATATCCTAAGGAGTAGGACAGCCAAAAATGCTTTTAAAGAAGCATATTTGTAGCTAGCACATAGTTTATTTAGATTGAATTTTTGTTTGGCTTCACTTTGAGTGAAGTTCTAGTGGATGCTAGTTGCCTTTGCATAACAAGCATACAGCTTTACTTATATTGCACAAAAAGAACACTTTTGTTTTAGTGAATCAGGAGCCAATAATTGGCTGGTTAAATGAATAAATCAGAAAATTATAAAAATTAATACATCAGAATTATTTTAAGTTATTTTGTTAAAGAAATTGTGATTTTAAGTTGTTTCCAGAAGATATAGGCTCTTTGTCACAGTGTAACTTCGATTTTTTGTTTATTATCATTAAATAATTTGTTCCTTAGAATGCAAAATTATTTAGGCCAACTGTAGAATTGAGCAATGTTTTACTCTCTTGGTCCCTTCTTACCCGTTGCTTTTTCATGTTCAATCCTGTGTTTCTGTTACAGTATATATATGCATCATTCATAGTTTCCAAAAATATTTCTTCCTTTTTAAGTTTTTTTTTTTTTTGAGGAAAATTACTCCTGAGCTAACTACTGCCAATCCTCCTCTTTTCCTGAGGAAGACTGGCCCTGAGCTAACATCCGTGCTCATCTTTCTTTACTTTATACATGGGATGCCTACCACAGCATACATTTTGCCAAGCAGTGCCATGTCTGCACCTGGGATCTGAACCAGTGACCCCAGGCCGCCGAGAAGCAGAAATTGTGAACTTAACCGCTGTGCCATGGGGCCTATCCCAAAATGTTTCTTCCCTTAATTCATAACTATGCAATTTTCTTTTGTATAATTGCAAGCTGCAAGCTGTGTGAAATAAATTAACAAATTTCAGGGAACAGGAAGTTTCCCAATATCAATTTGTCACATTCCATAAAATTATCAGCACCAGTAAGCTCTGGATACACAACCAGTCCCTTTCCTTTTGATAAGATTCTTTGGCTAGAATCCCGTGTTGTCTCTCTTGCATAAGGTTTCCTAATATTGTGTCATCTATTCTTTCCATTCTTTAGACCAGAAGGAGAATACTTAGATACTGAGATTTGTTCTACTTAGTCCTCATTCCTTCCCTCACTGCTTTCACAGTTGTCAGATCAGCATCTTGGTCTGAGGTTTTCCCTGACTATTAAAGTTTTCCCTCCTCATTATCCATCATGGCGTTTACCATAATAAACTCCTGTATTAGTTTCCTAGGGCTGCTGTAACAAATCGGTACAGATAGGAGGCTTGAAACAACAGAAAACTATCCCTCACAGTTCTGGATGCTGGAATTCCAAAATCAAGGCGCTGTCAGGGCCATGATCACTCTGAGGTTCTAGGGAAGAATTTTTTCCACACCTCTCTTTCCTAGTTTCTAGTGGTTTCTGGCAATTCATGGCATTCTTTGGCTTGTAATTTCACCATTCCAATTTTTGCCTGCATCTTCACATGGGTGACTTTTCTCTGTGTGTGATGATGTCTCTGTGTTTTTCCTTACAAGGAAACCAGCGATTGGATTTAAGGCCCACTGTAATCCAGCATGCCCTCATCTTAACTTGATTTCATCTGAAAATGCCCTATTTCTAGATAAGATCATGTTCACAGATTCTAGTTCGGCATGAATTTTTGAACGATACTGTCCAACCCAGTATACAGGTTAAACCCATACTGGCAGGTGTCAGCTTGCTGGAAGAGTTAAACTGACACATCTATACAGTTGAAGCCTCAGCAAAGAGAGGTAGAGCCTGGCACTTGGATATGCAATCTATTGACTTATGGAACAGACTAGGGCTCAAGAAAAGGCAAAGAATAGACAATGTCCTCATCATATCAAAGACTCAGATTTCTAAAAACTATTCCTAACTGCCCAGTCACTGAAATCTGTAGTAGGTTACGGTTTCTATAGTGAATATGGATCATATTTTTGGGGTAGCAATTCAGAATCTAATTTCTCCTATCTTGAAGAAATAACTTATTTTGTTGTTTGTACCTTTGTTGACAGACAGACCCCCAGCTTCTTATGGAGAAGAAAAAGAGGCTAGATTCTTGTTCTCACCAAGTTTTGTAGTGAGAGCTCAACAATATACCCCCAAGCAAATTAGTGTGTTCACTTGTGACTTTAGATATTGAAGAATGATGTGAAAATAATGAATAGTGTTAGTGAATGGCAGTGGTTATGACATTGCTTAAAGTACAAAGGTCTTGGATTTGTTGTAGCAATGGTCCGAATATCCCCATAAGTCCATTTCTGCTTTATGTAGTTTGAATTCCTGATTCTTGGCTCATGGAAACTATCAGTATTTCTGTTCAAATATTCGGTTCTTTTCCTGGTGGAAATAAAAGCTAATACACGGTTTGTATGTGTAGAGCCTACTGGAGTTCTGTAAAAGAGAATATACTGCTAAAGTGGGATGTGGTGAGGAATGACAGTAATTCGTGATTAAGACAGAACATGGAATAGAATGATTACCCATTGGAAAAACATCATGTCATTTATTAATGCTTTCTACAAAGGGTCTCAAATATTAAAAAGGAACTTGTCAGGGGGCCAGCCTGGTGGCGTAGTGGTTAAGTTCACACACTCCATTTCGGCAGCCCAGGGTTCCCGGGTTTGGATCCTGGGCATGGACATACAAATCACTCATCAAGCCATACTGTGGCAGTATCCCACATACAAAATAGAGGAAGATTGGCACAGAAGTTAGTTCAGGGACAATCTTCCTCAAGCAAAAAGAGGAAGATTGTCAACAGATGTTTGCTCAGGGCCAATCTTCCTCATCACAAAAAAAAAGAAGAAGAAGAAGAAAGAAAAAGAAAAGAAAAACTTAAAAGTAAGGAAAAGCAACTTAGAGATATTTAAAAGGAAGAAGTGTTTGACAATGGAAAACACAACAGTCTTAGTGGAAACCAGAAGGAACATTTTACAGTCATATAGCCTTGGAGGATGAGGTACATATTGCCCTAATGGTAATAAAAGCTGAGAGTTAACTTTCATTAAAGAATTTGAAGTGCTTAGCATGGATAATATGCTTCAATCAAACTCAAAAGTAAAAATAATAGCTTAAGTATAACAAGATAACTTCAGGTACCTGGAACCACTGGGAGAGCGAGACAATAAACAATTAACTAAGCACATACCAAGTACATGTTGTGCATTACTGTTCTGAAGGAAATAAATATGTTATTATGTTAGAGAACAGTGGTAAGAATAAGGAGATCAGTTACTACCATATATTAGATAAGCTGGCAAAGGAAGATAAATTTGAGGATATGAATTAGGATTGGAGTATGATGGGAAAAAGAAGACAGAGCAAATATTACTGTACAAGCCATGGTTCTATGATGACGTAACTAGGACCTAAGATGCTCCTAAGTTTCTGTGGTTCTCCAGAGGAAGATTTGGAATGTGCGTTGGGACATAATTTGAGACTCCAGAATAGGGGACTAAGCACTACAACTGTTATGAATTTTATGTCTGCAATAAACACAATGAGAACTATAGAAACTGGAGAAAATTTTTGTCTCTCAAGTAGTATCCTGCTCATTTTTTCTAACACATTTGAAATATAGCAAGAATTTGTCTTTAACCCTTTGGTTTCCATCAGGGGCCATGGCCAATCATACAATCATTTTATGAAAAATCAGACCAGAAAAAATGTAAATAACTCATCCTACTTCACCAAAGTCTAAGTCTATCTGGAACATTAACCACATTTTCACTTCCCAAACAATGTGATTCAGGGAGATGAGATTTAATCATAATGGGTCTTTTTACCCAGAGAGGACAGAAGATGATGAAGTTAGAGAATAGTGAAAATCATGCCTGACAGAGGATGCTATGGTTACAATCAGGAATGCCATGAACTAATGACAACTGACAGATAAGAATAGCATTAGCTAGGTAGTATTAAGAACAGAAATTTCATGAGTAAATGAAGCAAAAAGAAAAAGTCGAGAGTTACAGCTTTGAGGAACTTGGTATGCAAATATCTCATGCAACGAAGCAGCCACATGATGTGTCAGTGATTCAGCTTAGCTTAAATTACAAATCAGGGAGCGTGATAATATATTTAACTCTCAGTCTTGTTTTGTGATTTATACAAGACTGGACACCAAAACCATAACTTTACAAGTTTCCCAAATTCTTTTTTTTTAAGGAGTAGTATGAAAATCCTACTTCTCGACATTCTACTACAGTGGTCTATGAGAGAAGAGGAGAAAAATCCTTCGACGAATCTGTTTGGTTTTTACACTGTAGATAATGGGGTTTATCACAGGAGGTGCTAGCACATAGATGTTGGCCATAAGGACATGTACAATTGGAGGGGCATGCTTTGCAAAGCGGTGAGTCATGGACAAACCCACCATGGGCACAAAGAGGACCAAAACAGCCAAAATGTGCGACAGACAGTTATTGAGTGCCCTGAGCCTTTCAACCTGGGAGCCCACTCTCAGAACACTTCTCAGGATGAGTGCATAGGAGAACACTATGAGCAGGGGGTCCAGTGTAATAATGAGCAGAGCTAGAACAAATCCATACCAATTATTGATAGTGGTGTCGGCACACACCAGGCGAATCATGTCTTGATGGAGGCAGTAGGAGTGGGAGAGATGATTGGAGCCACAAAAGGGAAGCCGTTTCAGCAGGAACAATGGGGGAAGAACAGCCACAACACAGCGGCAAATGATGGCTATACCTATTCTGCTGACTACCCGATTGGTGAGAATAGAGACATAATGGAGGGGACAACAGATGGCCACATAGCGGTCAAAGGACATGGCCAACAACACAGAAGACTCCATGAAGGAGAATCCATGGAGGAAGAAGAACTGAGCAAAACAAGCCTCAAAGCTGATCTCTGAGGCACTGCACCAGAAGATCCCCATGACCGTAGGCAGAGTGGTGAGGGTAAGCCCCAGGTCTGTCAAGGCCAACATAGAGAGGAACAAATACATGGGCTCGCGGAGGGAGGGCTCTGACCTGATGACAGCCAGTATTGTGGTATTGCCCATGAGAGAGACAGCGTAGAGACAACAGAAGGGGATGGAAATCCAGGTATGGAAAACCTCAAAGCCAGGGATGCCCATGAGGATGAAGTAGAAGGGGACTTGAGTGGAGTTAGTAACCAATAACATGACTGGAAGAGGCAGCCACAAGACCAGAGTTCTTAGCCAAATCTGTGAAAAGTGGAAAACATAAGGATTTGGGTAAATCTTCTATGACCACGTGAAATCACTAGGCAGTGTATTGTCAAGGAAGACCTGGGGAAAGGGAAATATTTGGGAAATGAGTTAACAAAATGTTATCATTTTTGCTTGTTTTAGCTCAGAGCTTGTCATCTCTTGTCTATCACTGAGTTGAAAGCATGAAGTGATCACGTGTTTTAACCTGAAGTCTTGTTTACCTGTCTAGAAGCAGCTATGCCTTTGCAGCAGGAAGGTGTGGGAGGTTTTATGGCTGCTGGAGGGAATAGCTGTGGAGAAGACACTACTGTAGGACATCTTTCGATGCCATGAGACTAGGAGAAAAGCAGGAGCTAAGACAAGTAAATTTAAAAAATAATCCCAATATAGCTACTGACACTTTTGAGCCAAGCAAACCTCAAAGAGAGAAATGAACTGAGGTGAAGGAGTAGGGAAGATAATGCCTGTCCTCAGAACCTAGGAGTCCTGAGAAGGAAGAACTTATAGAGGCCGGGTGGTACAGGGACTATTCGTTGGCAAAGGGACGAGAAGAGGACTTTGCGTGAACCAAACAGGTAAAACTCTGGTACCCAGATATCTGTCAAAAGGACCTATATTAAGAGACCAGCCTAGGAAGCCCTTTCTGGGAAAGATTGCAGCCATGAGTAGGGACAACTTTGTGGAACAGCCTCATAGGGTGGGCTTGAGGCAAAATACCCTCGGCACATAAAGCAATTTGACCCTTAGAATCAGCCAGTAGTTTTCTGTGAAGCTCTTTCAGTTCATACTGATTGATTTTTGGAAAAAATACTTCATCTATTTTTTTGTTAACATTGCCGTTTATTAAAACTTCCTTGTGCTTTCTCTAACCTTGCCTTTGAAAAGCTTAAAATAGCTTGCTATTTCTGCCTTGCACCAGAAAATGGCAGTGGGTACTCAGGAATCCCCAAGTGACCAAGGGTCATCATAGATGTCATCTTAACCACTATGAAGACTGGTAGATTGAGGAAACAGAAGAGAACTGGAGTAAATCCTGGGCTGTGGAAACCAGAATCCCTTCCTGCTGACCCATCACTATACTGCCTCTGTACTGATGGTCTCAGAGCTTCAGCAGCTTTTCCATCACTGAGGGACCATTTCCTTGGTGCATTTCCTCCCAAAATAATGTTACCCATAGAGGGTTTCCTTCAGTAATCTGTGTCTTGGCACAATATACTGAGTTTGTAGACCATGATTGAGAGTTTTAGATCACATATCCCAAGCTCCTCTAGCTCCACTCATCCTTCCCTCAGCTCTGTAGTGACATAGATCTCTTCATCCGATTCACAGAAATAACTCTTCCTGTCCAGCCTCACTTCCTATCCCGTCTTTCTGGTAGTCCATGACCACGTACTTCACCTGTGTCTGCTTGCCAGGTGCCTTCTGTTTTCTGTATGACTTCTCACCCTGCTGCCTAGCAGCATTTGTATAGGCTCCTACAAATCCTCAGGGAAGGGAGTAGTGTCTTTGTTTACAGGAGGCCAAGAGACAGAAGCAAGGAAGGTATTAGTGGCAAAGGCTGCTCTAGACTGTGTCTAGAGAAGAGACACAGAGAAGAGCACAGAGATTCCAAGCTGATTTTCCAAGGATGACCTGAGCAAAATCAAAACTAAACCAACCAACCAAATAAAAAACTTTGTGTAGTGTCTCCAGAGATGCTTTTGACAGAGAATTTGTGGAATTCTTTTTCTTTCTTTCTTTGTGTTTTTTTTGATGAGGAAGATTGTCCATGTGCTAACATCTGTGGCCAATCTTCCTCTATTTTGTATATGTGATGCCATCACAGTATGGTTGATGAGAGTTGTGTAGGTCCATGCTTGAGATCCGAACCTGCAAACCCCTGACTGCTAAAGTGGAGCACACAGACTTAACCACCATGCCACAGGGCTGGCTCCTGGAATTCTTTTGATAGGGAAAAATTACTAAGAGGAAGTTCTCTTTATGAAGTATTTATTGTATAAATCCCTGGGCCAGGAGTTTTTCAGCATTCTTCTGTATTACATACTGCTTTTGTTTTTATCACTAGTTATAAACATAAGTTAAGTTAGACTCAAGGAAGCATAATGATAAAAGATGGAATTAAGCATCAAGTAACACTATTTGTTCTATAATAGAACAACATTAGTATTTTTCTTTATAAAACATGCATTTCTTTGCAAAATTTTTCATATCCTTTGCCCCAGTATGATCGGTAATTCTTTTTTTAAATTTTTTATTGAGTTAATGATAGGTAACAATCTTGTGAAATTTCAGTTGTACATTATTGTCTGTCAGTCGTGTTGTAGGTGCACCCCTTCACCCTTTGTGCCCAGCCCCCACCCCGCCTTTTCCCTGGTAGCCACTAATCTGTTCTCTTTGTCCACATGTTTAAATTCCTCATATGAGTGGAGTCATACAGAGATTGTCCTTCTCTATCTGGCTTATTTCACTTAACATAATTCCCCCAAGGTCCATCCATGTTGTTGCAAGTGGGACGATTTTGTTCTTTTTTATGGCTGAGTAGTATTCCATTGTATATACATCCCACATCGGCTTTATCCAATCATCTGTTGATGGGCACTTAGGTTGCTTCCACATCTTGGCTGTTGTAAATAATGCTGCAATGAACATTGGGGTGCATGGGACTTTCGGAATTGCTGATTTCAAGTTCTTTGGATAGATACCCAGTAGTGGGATAGCTGTATTGTATGCTAGTTCTATTTTTAATTTTTTGAGGAATCTGCACACTGTTTTCCATAGTGGCTGCACCAGTTTGCATTCTCACCAGCAGTGTATGAGGGTTCCTTTTTCTCCACCACCTCTCCAAAATTTCTTACTATTTGTTTTAGTTATTTTTGTCATTCTAATGGGTGTAAGGTGATATCTTAGTGTAGTTTTGATTTGCATTTCCCTGATGCACAGCGATGATGACTATCTTTTCATGTGCCTATTTATGGGGCAATAAAAGACCCCAAATTGCTAAAGCAATCCTGAGAAAAAAGAACACAGCTGGAGGCATCACAATCCTTGACTTCAAAACATACTACAAAGCTACACTAATCAAAAGAGCATGGTACTGGTACAAAAGCAGGTGCACAGATCAATGGAACAGAATTGAAAGCCCAGAAACAAAACCACACGTATATGGACAGCTAATCTTTGACAATGGAGCTGAGGGAATACAATGGAGAAAAGAAAGTCTTTTCAACAAACGGTGCTGGGAAAACTGGAAAGCCACATGTAAAAGAATGAAAATTGACCATTCTTTTTCACCATTCACAAAAATAAACTCAAAATGGATCAAAGACCTAAAGCTGAGACCTGAAACCATAAGGGTTCTAGAAGAAAATGTAGGCAGTACACTCTTTGACATCAGTATTAAAAGGATCTTTTCAGGCATCATGCCTTCTCAGAAAAGGGAAACAATAGAAAGAATAAACAAATGGGACTTCATGAGACTAAAGAGCTTCTTCAAGGCAAAGGAAAACAAGATTGAAACCAAAAAAAAAAAAAACAACATACTAACTGGGAAAAAATATTTGCAAGTAATACACCTGAAAAAGGCTTAATATCCATAATATATAAAGAACTCACACAACTCAACACCAAAAAATCAAACAACCCAATCAAAAAATGGGCAGGAGACATGAACAGACATTTCTCCAAAGAAGATATACGGATGGCCAATAGACACATGAAGAGATGTTCATCATTGCTGTGCATCAGTAATTCTTTTTTCAAGGAAGAACAGATATTGAATTTTCCTACCTAAGTGGTTATGAATTAGAAGAGTTTGGATTAAAAATCTAATTTGTCTATTCACTAATTGTGTTACTTTGGGCTGGTAACTTCAATTTCTTTGCTTTAATTTTATTTCCAGTATATCAGGGATAATAATCTTGATTGGAAAGTGCTTAGGACACTTCCTGGGACACACCAAGACCTGAATACTTGTTAGCAATTGTCATACTAATTGTTATTGTTGTTTTATTGTTATTACTATTATTATCCAAACTTTCAAAGACTAAACTATTTTATTTTGTTCAACCTACCTTTTTTCCTAATCTTCAGGCACTGTGTAAGGATCTTTAAGTAAAGAAAAATAGATTATTAAGAAGATGTCCTTGTTAGAAATGTAAAAGTGGTTTGGGAACCCTAATGTTTTTTCTCAGTAATTTCAGCAGACCTATATCACGTAACCATTTAATGCCGTGATGTTGCTATATCTTAGAAATGCATGAACAAAAATGACCATCCTTCCCTTCAGTGTAGAAAGAGCAGAAAAATAACTAAGGCATCAGGGAAGCAAACAGAAATGTATCATCTATATACTTAGGCAGAGGGAACACAGAAAGGGAAGATCTATGTATCTAATGACATTTCAAATTGATAGTATTCTTTTGAAATATACTCTCTCCCAATAGAAAATATTAAAGACTGAAACTTACAGACTTTCACTAAAATGCCATTGACTTGTGTTTTGGTAAAGACTTGTACTCTTGGGTTGGCCCCATGGCCGAGTGGTTAAGTTCACGTGTTCTGCTGCCCAGGGTTTTGCCTGTTTGGATCCTGGGCACGGACATGGCACCTCTCCACTCATCAGGCCATGCTGAGGTGGCGTCCCACATAGCACAACTACAGGCATTCACAACTAGAATATACAACTATGTACTGGGGACTTTGGAGAGAAGAAAAGAAAAAAAGTTTGGCAACAGATGGTAGCGCAGGTGCCAATCTTAAACAAAAGAAAACAAAGACTTGAACTCTGACATTAGACCTCTGGGTTCTAATTCGAACTATCATTTACTAGCTGTGAGACCTTGAGATACTTATCCAAACACACTGTGCCTGAACATCCCAGCTCTCAAGGTTTTCCCACGTTTGTTGAAGACTTTTACTCTCCCACAGCAACATATGAGAGCTCCAGGTGCCGCATTTGTAACAATACATGATATTATTGTCTGTTGTTTTAATTGTAGCCATTCTGGGGCGTATACAGTGGTATTTTATGGTGGGTTTTATTTATACTTCCTTGATGACTAATAATTTGATCCTCTTTCCATATGATTCTTAGCCATTCAATCAAAAACCAAAGTTTTTTGATTAAATGTTTCCTGTTTTTAATGGATTGTTTGTCAAATTATTATTGAATTGTAAGAGTTCTTTATTTAGTCTGGACATATGCCTTTTCAAATGTAAATAAAGTAAGTATTTTTTTTCCCAATCTCTGGATTGATTTTTCATTTTCTTAACAGTCTTTTGAAGAGGAGACTTTATTATTTTTGATGAAATTGAACTTATCAATTAATTTTTCTTTGTGTCATTTGCTGTTTTGTCCTAACTAAAAAAGTTCACAAAGATTTTCCCTTATATTTTCCTCTAGATGCTTTATAGTTTTGGTATCTTTTTATAATGGATGTATAGGTCTTTGTTGTGATTAAATTGATTTTTATGTAAGACATGAGGTAGGTCAAAGCTATTTTTATTTCGTATGAATAATCAGTTGTACTGGCACTGTTTGTTGAAAAGATTATTCTTTCTCCCAAAAATAGTTGGTGGCTTTGTTAAATATCAATGCTTGATTTATATGAAGGTCTTTTTCTGGACTCTCTCATTGGTTCCATTGATGCTTTTGTCTCTCATTATGAGGATTCTGGCTTTTTCACTTAGCAGTATTTAAAATTCACCCATGTCTTTATGTATCTTGATAGCTCATTGCTTTTTAATCTCTGAATAGTATTCCATTGTATAGATATACCATAATATGTCTATCCATTTGCCTACCAAAGGACACCTTGGTTGCTTCAAGTTTTCTGTCTTTTCCTTTTGTACTCATTATTTGCAAAAAGGTTCTTAGGTACTTGGATGGAATTGGGTTCTTTCATGTGTAACAAAACAGCCTGGGCTCTCTTCTGCTTGAATTAGTGTAATCCAGCTAACATCTCCAAAAAATTGATATTCAATTCTATGTCCTCTCATATATCTTGCTTAAAGTAATTTACAAAGGATCAATAAGACCACCTTCTACATTTATGAAATACAAACATTTCCATAATAAAATGTGACCAGTATAGTTACTCACATTCTAGGTACTGAATAACTTATGCAGAAACATTTATTGATAAAAAAGTTTCCAAAAAACTGAATCTATTTTGAAACCTAAACATATCGTGCCATTTCTTAAGTTATAAAGCCCATAGAAATGCACACATACACAAAGAAAATAATTAACAGTTTTGTCTAGGGGAAGGAAATGGAAAAGGTTGAGGAACAAAAGATAAGGGCCAACTTCTTGATTTAATCTTCATTTGATTTCCTGTTAAATTTTGGCCGTTTTCTGCAGTTCACGACCTATCACCCACCATAAAATTCAATTGACAGATAGATCTCATCAAGAAAGTATTTAAAAGGCAGAGATAACTCTCAGCAGCTGCTGAAAAGGCATTATGCAGAGACGTGACTGACACCAGCTTGTCAGCTTTCCATCAAAGTGTACCTTGTCTTTATATGCTTAGCCTACATTTTGTAATCAGGACAGTCAGTCAGACAATTAATTGGTCGTTGAACAACTTATTTCAAGTTCCCCAAACATAAATTATTATTTTCTTTGACGTTCTCCTTGGAAATTTCATGACCATAAACCTGAGGAATTCATTAAACAAAGAAATACTAATAGACAATTTCAAATTCGTTATTCCATTGCACTATTATTGCTTATTAATTTGCACAACTTAACTTCTAACCTAGTGCTTTCCAATAGACTTATAATACAAGTATATATTAGTTACAATTTTCTATTAGCACCATTATAAAAGTAAAAAGATAGGTAAAAATAATTTTCAAAGTATGTGTTGTTTAAGCCAGTACATCCAAATGACATCATTTCATTATTTCAACACGTAAGCTATGTTAAGAAAAATAAGATATTTTACTCTTTTTTTTTCATGTTAAGTCTTCAAAATCAGGTCATGTCATTACAATACAGGTCAATTCAAACAAGCCACTTTTCAAGGGCTCAATAGCCTAGCAGCCACCATATTAGACACTGTAACTTTAAACAACCTCACAAGGCTGCAAAACATCTATGCTTTTGTCATTTGGAAATTGTTACTCAAATTCACAGAGAGAGAGTCAGAAGACAACCACAGAGATTTACCAGATAATGTTTTAACATGATATTTTAAAAATAAAATCATGCAACTATCAATTTGTGTTTTTTTAGTGTTGGATTCCAGATTGACTGTGAAAAAAAAATCTATTAAGAATGATCTGGACATCTCTCTGAGTATTGCTGCTAAGCAATCATGTCCCTAGACGTAATGATTTCCATTATAAAAGATGTGACAGAGAAAGTAATTTTGCTAAAAATGAGATTTGATCACATATCCGAAGTCTATTTGTGCATATTTATGCTTTAGACTTGTGGCTTACGTGGTATGTCCATCTGCTGATGATATTTAAAACCTAGAAGTAAATATTGGACCTGCCCCAAGAAATTACTGCAACTTCCATTGTTAAGATTTTAGATGTATTCTTCAAGATATATCTAAAAATAAAATGTTATATATCTACTGCTTACATGTAAGAAGTGCTAAAATATTACTTGACTAAATGCAGAAAGTAATTAGCCACTCTTCAGTGAAAGACACCCATATTCATTCGCAAATCTTTGGGAACCACTCCAGAAGAAATCATCATCCCTAATATTTGATAATTAGATTTACCAGGATTTTTCCAGGACAAAAACCTTGGCTTTACAGAAGCTGCCATTGGTGGACATTCAATCTAGTGGTCTTCAAACTGATTACAGGTTCCCCTGGAGAAATGAGAAGATGTTCCTGGAAGTGCCTGACAGAGCCAGTGGACAGGTGAGGTTACGAAATAGATGAGGGCCGGCCCAGTGGCACAGTGGTTAAGTGAGCACGTCCTGCTTCAGCGGCCTGGGGTTCACAGGTTCGGATCCTGGGTGCAGACATGGCACTGCTTGGCAAGCCATGCTGTGGCAGGCATGCTACATATAAAGTAGAGGAAGAAGGGCATGGATGTTAGCTCAGTGCCAGTCTTCCTAAGCAAAAAAGAGGAGAATGGGCAGCAGATGTTAGCTAAGGGCTAATCTTCCTCAAAAAAAAAAAAAGAAAGAAATAGATGAAAATATACCTGCCACATGGCATGAAGAGGTTACTGAGGGCTGAAGAGATGGGAAGAAAGAGGAACAGGAATATTCAAGCACAGTGACACCAGACAAATTTGGCCCTAAGATAGGGCCTGAGTTTCTACTAAAGCAGAATTTGGTGCTTTGGCTCAGATTCTTAGGATTTGAAACTTGGGCATTATGAGGTTGTCCATATTTTATTTTAAGCCCAAGATGAGGCCATTGAGTCAGCTGTTTCTCATCCTCAGAGTCTCCTATTACATAATTTATGGGGGTAGAGATAATGGGATGCTGGGCTGAGGGGACAGTCTGGTTCCTTATATTAGAGGAAGAGGGTTGCTTCATAGGTAAGTTTACTATATAATTTGTTTCCGAAACAAGGACCTTTTTGAGAGGGAGGAGAGTGCTATTAATGATGCTGCTGAGGAAAATAAGTATAAACCATGATTATCTGAGGCATACCAGAGAGTATGCTCACTTTACTCAAAAGTGTGTTGCTAGGATGATCTTCTTTTATTGGAGGAGACTTTTAATCCCTGTATAACCCATCAAACAGAAATTTATTTTATTTCAGTTCAAATACCATTAAGTGTCAAGCCTTTACTATTCTTTACTATTACTTTACTATTTGCCAGGCTTTTTGCTAGGAGTTTTGTGGGGAAAGAGAAAAGAGAAGTTCATGATGTGTTCCCTCACGTTGATCATATGTGTTAGAGATGACATGCACATGTACACCTATAGAGACCCACATACACTGATATGATGTGGGATGGGAAGGGCTAGGGATAACTCTTGTGACCCAGATTCAAGCCTGTGGCAATGCTCTGAATTCCTTGTTCCTTTTCCTCCTCAAAATGCCTGGTGTAATCTATGGACAGCTAATCTTCCACAAAGGAGCTGAGGGCCTACAATGGAGAAAAGAAAGTCTCTTCAACAGATGGTGCTGGGAAAACTGGACAGGCATATGTAAAAGAATGAAAATTGACCATTCTTTTCCACCATTCACCAAAATAAACTCAAAATGGATCAAAGAACTCAAGATTAGGCCTGAAACAATAAGTCTTCTCAAAGAGAATATAGGCAGAACACTCTTTGACATCAGTTTCAAAAGAATTTTTTTGGACACCATAACTCCTCAGATGAGGGAAACAATAGAAAGAATAAACAAATGGGACTTCATGAGACTAAAGAGCTTCTTCAAGGCAAGGGAAAACAGGATTGAAACAAAAAAACAGCCCACTAATTGGGAAAAAAATATTTACAAGCTACTTATCCGACAAAGGGTTAATCTCCATAATATGCAAAGAACTCACACAGCTCAACAACAAAAAATCAAACAACCCTATCAAAAAATGGGCAGGGGACATGAACAGACATTTCTCCAAAGAAGATATAAGGATGGCCAATAGACACATGAAAAGATGCTCATCATCACTAATCATCAGGGAAATGCAAATCAAAACTACACTAAGATATCACCTTACACCAGTTAGATTGGCAAAAATATCCAAAACCAAGAGTGACAAATGTTGGAGAGGTTGTGGAGAAAAAGGAACCCTCATACACCGTTGGTGGGAATGCAAACTGGTGCAGCCACTATGGAAAACAGTATGGAGATTTCTCAAAAAGTTAAAAATAGAAATACCTTATGACCCAGCCATCCCACTACTGGGTATCTATCCTAAGATCCTGAAATCAGCAATTCCAAGAGACCCATGCACCCCTATGTTCATCACAGCGTTATTTACAATAGCCAAGACGTGGAACCAACCTAAGTGCCCAGCAACTGATCATTGGATAAAGAAGATATGGTATATATACACAATGGAATACTACTCAGCCATAAAAAGGACAAAATTGTCCCATTCACAACAACATGGGTGGACCTTGAGGGTATTATGTTAAGCGAAATAAGCCAGACAGAGAAAGACAAACTCTATATGACTCCACTCATAGGTGGAAGTTAACACATAGACGAGAACTGATCGGTGGTTACCAGGGAAAGGCCGGGGTCGGGGGGTGGTGGTGCGTAGAGGGAGGACACAAAGGGTGAAGTTGTGTACCCACAACATGACTAACAATAATGTACAACTGAAATTTCACAAGGTTGTAAACTATCATAATCTTAATAAAAAAAAAAAAAATGCCTGGTGTAGAGCTTTGCCCACAGCAGAAACACCATCAGAGTTTATGGACTGACTCAAAACCCCTGCCTCCTTGGAGTGATTCAGGGAAATTGTCTCTCACAGGAAAACAAGGTGGCAATTCCCTGTTGGATTGGCTTGGTCTTAGAGTTGAGCACAGGAGGCACAAAGAGGTAGATGCTACACTTGAGCATGTGAACCAGAGGTGAGGCATGCTTGGCAGCACAATATATCACACACACACCAATCATAGGCACATAGTACACAAGCACTGCACAGATGCATTACACGCATGTATTCAGAACCCTCCTCCATCCCTCCCTAGAAGCAATGTCCAGCGCTGTGTAAAGAATCAGCATATAAGAGACCACGATGAGCAGTGAGTCCAGTCCAACAGTGACCAGGACACTGGCCAAGCCCGGGATTCTATTGAGCTTAGTATCAGCAAAAGGCAGCTGGATCAGATCTGAGTGGAGGCAGCAGGAGTGGGAGAAACATTAGTGTGGCAGTAGGGTAATTGCCACAAAATGATTGAAAGGCAAGCCATGAGAGTCAAACTGTTCAGTGAAATGTCCAGACCCGTGGAGATGATACAGGATGGGGTCAGGATGGCTGTCTAGTGCAGTGGATTGTAGATGGCAACAAAGCAATTATAACTCATGGCCAGCAGGACCTCTGACTCCATGTAAGAAAAGGTGTGAATGAAGAACATTTAGGGCAGGGAGCAATCAAAGCCAATCTGGTGGGCATCAAATCAAAAAATGCCCATGACACTGGGCAGTGTAGACACAGAAACACTTCCTCAGTGACAGCCAACATGGAGAGGAACAGGTACATGGGTTCATGTAAGGAAGGGTTCACAGGCACTGTTGCCATGATTAGACTGTTACCCAAAATAGCCACAATGTACAGAGTGAATAAGGGGATGGACAGCCAGCCACATTGGGCTTCCAATCCCCGGATGCCAGTCAGGAAGACGGATAAGAGGTCCCAACTTTCATTACTCTTAGCCCCCACGTCACCAACAGCAGAGCTCAGTCTTCACCTGCCGTTTGAAAAAACCAAAGTTAGCTCTCACCTACAGGGTCTTCTGCTTTAGCAGCCTACCTCAAAGGCTGAAGGAGGGAGATGGAAGGAGATGCGGAAATTGGAGTCATTTACATCATTCTGAGTAAAAATGTAACAGACGTTCTTTTCTCACCTCCTGTTCCCTGACAGCCAAAATCCTAAAATTTACATGTAAAAGAGATATTTGAGACTGACTAATCTTATGAGAGACAGCATAGCTTAAAAATTAAAAGCAGTAACACTGGAATAAATTAGAACTGGGTCAAAATCCATAGTCAGCCCATTATTAGATGTGTGATATGGGCAACTTATTTATACTCTGATCCAAAGTTGTTGTTTATCAACTTCTAAAGTGGAAGTAATAATAATACTATTTTCTTAGTTGGATGTAAGAAACAACTGGGAAAATTAACACCATATGTTCAGTGTTTTAGAGCTCTGCAAATGGATTCTGGCAGACAGTTTGAAGCACAGTTGATAGTTTACTCTCGGTGTGACCTTGAGCAGGTGACTTAAGCTTTCCAAGCCTCAGTGTGTCCCTTTGTAAATTATGGATAAAAGTACATCTGCCTCATATGGTTGTAGAAAATGTAAACAAGATATTACACGGGATATGAAACACTGAATAAATATAAACTATTTTACCCTTAGGGGAAACTAAGACCCAGAGAGGAAGAGTGGGTAATGTACCAAAAGCCTAAGAATCAATTTCTGCAGAGCCTAGGTTATAGCTTAGATCCACAGACTCTCCTTGTAGTGATGTTTCCATTTCATTATGGAAAAAAGAGTAAACCCCAGTCTGGTCTAGGATGGAGTCATAAGAATGAATTGACTTTTAGCTTTGTCAATGAGGGTCTGAGCAAACATGGATACCTGTGAAAACGGTAATCTCCATGTGTCACCACTCCACTCCAGGGAAACAAATGTTTTGAATGAAAGTGAGACAGCAGTTTTAGAAAGTTGAAAGAGAAGGAAATATGAATAGGGTATTGAAGGATATTGACATTCCAGGTGAAAATTATGCTAATACACAAGTGACCTCTGAGTTTAGAAAGAGAGTTCAGAAAGGTTATTAAGTAAAGATGTAGTGGTTTCAAAATAGCAGACTTGATCTAGAATCCATGGAGATATCAACTACATAGAGATAAGCACTCCATTAGTCGCTAAGAGATCGGAGAGAAATAGTTAACCCTAAATCAGAAGATGAGAATAATATATAATACAATATAATGTAACATCACATAAAGAAATATTATAAATTAAATTTGCCAACTAAATTTAAAAGAAACTGTGAAGAGGGTAGAAACTATCACAATTGGTGTAAAAGCTGAAATATCTCTAATCATCTGTTCATTTATTCACTCAACTGTCTTGGATATATGTTACCCCAATTCTTTTTCAATTCTTTATCCTCCAGTTACCCCGTGTTGATGTAAAATGATCGATATACCTAAAGATTTCAATGGGAACACTTCACTGGAATGGATGGGCAGTTAGGAAAATACACAGCTAAGGGAATACAAAGAGCTATAAACAACGGATTCGTACAATGTAATACAGAGGATGGCCCCAGAGCCTGCATCCTCTTACTCTTTTCAGCCTCAAGTCCTCTTTTCATGCACCAGCCCTGCTGAAATTCCATGCATTCTATCCCTGTGTTTCCATCAAGATTAACAACTCCCCTGGCGGGTGAAATGCACTTGTTTGTGCCTTTTACCCATCCGAGTCCCCTGGTTCTGCCTTGTAGATCAGTGGTTCTCAACCTTGGCTACACAATAGAATCACCTGGGGAACTTAAAAGTCTCAGTGCCCAGGTAACACCTCCTACCAATTAAATTAGAATCTCTGGATGTGGTACAAATTATCAATACGTTTTAAAGCCCCCAGGTGAACCCAATATTGAGAACCTCTCCAGACCCATTTTGTGACATTCCAGTCACTTTACAGCAACAGAGTTTTAGACAAAAAAGTAATATGCAAGAGCTCCCCAAGCCTCCCTTAGTTTTTTTCAGACAAACTTCCTAACCCGATCCTAACCTAGAACTTAAACATCCCCTTCTGTTTCATCATCTACTACATTCCTCAGCATCCTGGAGTTCCTTTAAATAAACTTGCGTTTGCTCACAATACTCCAAGGTGGTGCGACAGATGTAGCCTAGGTTTGGGGCTAACATTGCATATCACTTCTCTAGAGGTGCAGCAAAAGGAAGAGAAGGGCTGGTAGGAGCATTTTGAGGCCTTGACTTGCCTCACCTGAGACTACCTGCCGCTAGTAAAACCTCACCTTTGACAGGAAATAATAACGAAGGAATCTTCTTCAGGTTTCACCTGAACATTGTTCTTCATGGTATCTGTTATTTTCTGGCAAAATACATTTTAATTTGTAAACATATATTCACTCATGTAGCTATTTGTTTATTGCTTGTATCCCCTACTAGATTGTAAACTCCATCAAAGTAAGCATGGTATTGACTGCTTATTTTTTTTTTCAGTTTTGATCTCTAGATACCCAATATTACCACAGAGTAAAGCACACAGCAGATGCTTAATAAGTACTTTAAGAAGATAAATAAATATTGAATGGATAAATAGTGTCTGAAAGTTTCAATCATAATATCCTGTAATTTTCCCTTCTTCAGATTACCTATGCTAAATTCCTTTAGATATTCAAAGTACCTGATTTTTAATTTCCTTACCACACATCCTCATTTCAGGGTATCATAAGGATAGTAAATCTAATATGAGTCCACAATGTGATATGCAGCTTACAACAAATTAATTGGTTTTATACTTTGTTAAAAGTGGTATTTTATTCAGAAGATAATATATTCTGAAATGTCCATTTATAATTCTATGCTTTCTTTTTTTTTCCAGCTTGCATTGTCTTTCTCCTCCTTGTTAGCTTTTTGAACCCCTACTATTATTCATACTTAAAACTTTCATTTTATCTGCAGATTTTTCTAGCACTATTTAAGCAGAAATAATAACTTTTTGATCTATGACTTTACAATATTTTATATAGACTTTTCCCATTTTATTAGAATTAGATTTATACCTCTATTCTCTCTGTCATAGTTTGGGTTCTTTTAGGATGAGGCTTGTTTCTAGGTCATCCTTGCCTCCCCAGAATTTCATGATTCTAACACACAGACGTGATCAAGAATTCATGAATTAAAGAAAGCATGAACATGTTGTTCAGGACCATAACTGAAGTACATTCAGTTTCAGGTTACATACTCTGGATCAGAGTTAATCCAACTGGGACTCACCCAAAGGCAAGGGTGTCAATTCATATAAAGAGCATTGAAGGAAGCGGTGATGCTTTGTTTCAAGAAGAGGAGACTGTAGAAGAGATTGGTGGGGATGGTTGTAAGAGGTGGAGAGTGATAGGTGGAGAGAACATGGAGACAGTTTGGGGCTCAGATAAGGAAGATTTTTCTAAGAGTTAAAGCTGCAAACAAGATAATATCTCTCTGGTCAGTGGAGATGTTCAAGTAAAGACTGAACAACCCTTGTTTGGAATGCTGGAGGGAGAATTCCAGCATCTGTAGAATTGGGATTAAAGGCCCTTTCAACTCTCCTTCTGCCCCCCGCCCTGATGTTCCAGGCTGTCAGGGTGTCTCTTCTTCTGTGACACTGAGAATACCATGGCTGTGGATCTGTGTGGGACAGAACAGAGGCAAGCTCTCAGACCCTATTGTGTGATCATCATGTGTCTTTCACAGCTGAAGCAGTCTCTGGCAGCCCTATCTGAAGGTGTTGGGGAGCATACAAGGGAGGACACATATTGCTTTCTTTTGTAGAAAACCAACATGAAATCAGATTTGGAAATTTTTTGTCTTAAACTTCTCCATCCTAGGCCAAACAGTATTTATAATTTATTTGAGGTTGTAGAACATTTCAATAGTATTTGATAAACTCTGTAAGGGAGAAATGTCAAGAACCCAGGGTATCACAAAAAAGCTCAAGAGATTAGGAAGAGAATTGCATGGCAGGTAAAACTTGTAATGAGCATTAGAGCTGTAGGACTCACCAGGAAGAGTTTTAGGTGGCAGAATTCCCTGCAGAGGAAATACTGTGGCCAAAATCACAGAAGCACAAAGGTATGAAATGGAGTATTTGTTTGAGAATCTGCAAGAAGTTCAGTAAGACAGGTACAAATATTGTAAGGCTTGGAGTGAAGAGAGAGGACTGGAAAGAGAAGCAGCAAATTGTCTTGTATATACTCAACAGTTGCAATCCTTGCAGAGGGAATGGTTTGATGACAGAAAACATACAAATCCAAAATCGCATACTACAGCTCAGAAAATGGCATTTTGAGAGGAGAAATTTCAATCTGCTAGGAGTTCTGGATGTGCTGGAACAGAATTTTAAAATGGATTCTTCATATCTCAAAATGGCTAGTACATGAAGACAATGAATACTATATTCTGAATGGACAACCATGGGGAAATTTCGAATTAGTTTTTAGAGAACCGGTTAGCTGACTGTTAAACACCTTCTCTGAATTCAGTGGTTCTCAACCAGTGGTGCTTTTGCCCCCTTGGGGACATTAGGCAATGTCTGCAGGCATTTTTGGTTGTCATAACTGAGGTGGAGCATCTATTGGGTAAAGACCAGAGATGCTACTAGATATCCTATGATGCGCAGGACATCATACTACAATAAAGAATTACCCAGGGGCTGGCCCCGTGGTTGAGTGGTTAAGTTCACGTCCCCCGCTGCAGGCAGCCCAGTGTTTCATTGGTTCGAATCCTGGGCACGGACATGGCATTGCTCATCAGACCATGCTGAGGCGGCATCCCACATGCCACACTAGAAGGACCCACATGAAGAGTGTACAACTATGTACCACAGGGCTTTGGGGAGAAAAAGGAAAAAATAAAATCTTAAAAAAAAAAAATTACCCAGCCCAAAATGTTAACAGTGCTGAGGTTGAGAAATTCTGTCCTAATTAAAGGCATAAAAGTTATGAGCTAGAGGATTTAAATAAACCTTTCTAAAGAGATCCATTGGAAAGAGCTAAGTCTCCCAAACCACATCCCCTACCCAAGAGAAAGAGTTAGGAGGTACATCTCGGTTTACCTTGAGTCAAAAGAGAGGAGACATATGTCCCATGAAATCTGGGCAAAGAGAGAGACAGCAGATGGGTTCCTTACTTATCCTTGGAAATCTAAATGGAGATATGAAATTTACTTTGCTGTTCTGGTAGAAGAATTGAATGAAAGACTATTGCTATTTTAAAGTAGTACATTTGTTTCAATAGAGGAAGGATGACCATTTCCTAAATGGGCTACATAGAGGAGCCGGCATGTGTTATCTTAGATCTTGTCCAGAAGAATGTATGGTTCTAGAAATGAGATTTTGACTGCAGATGGGATCATAAACAACCATATTGAGTAGGACAGTTTAAATCAAATGGAGAAGAAGAAGAATACGGGGATAAGTTTCTTTGAATAGTCTATGAAAACACTCAATGAAAGAAAGAGTCAGTTTTAAAAATTTAACACATTTAGTAACATGATAGTAGCTAACTAAACAACTAATGAGTTAAGAATCTTCCACTTCGCCTTCTCTCTCTTTCATGGAGGAGGAAACTGAAACCATGGTTAGCAAGTGAGGAATGAGAAAAGAGGAAAGGCTGTAACACTGAACACTGGAAAGTTTGAATGTTACATGAGGTTGGGCATTCTAATTACTCGCCAGAGGGTGTTTTGTTATCTAAATGTGACCGGAAATCTTAGGGAACTGAGTTTTCATCCATGAGTAAAGAAAGAACTAGCCACTTTCCATACATTCAAAGGAATAATAAAAATAAAAATAGTTGTTTTCTAATTATACTTTATTTGCTGGGCTTGGTTAACATATTACATAATCCAGTGATCTTTTAAAAGATAATGAGCTGCTCTCTTATACGTCTGCCCATCCATCACCAGATGGTGTCTTGCCTTCGGTAAAGAATTAGTCTGGCATATTGCTGAGTTATTTTCTGCTGAAAGAGCAGATGCTTTATCCTCAGGAGTCATTAATGACCTCAAGAGACTTAAACCTTCCCCATACATTTTAAAACACAAAGTCAGCATCACTCCTCTCTCTTCTGGGGCTTAGAGTGAGATATAAAAATGGCAGCATGAATTCACTTTAGCAGATTGAGAGGACATGCTGTTCTGTGGGTGTCGGCGTCTCTCATCTGTCTGCCTTCTGGTGAGTTGTGAAACCCTGCTGAGGTGGGCTAGTCAACTCTCCTGAAGACTGTTTTAAGTGACAGTAACTGAGAAAGGGGTAGAGTAAGGTGAAGAAGGAGAGCCTGGGTGGTGGATATCAGACAGCAGCATCTTAGTAGAGTGAGCAGAGTAGATGGAAAAGTCCCTGGACTTGGGGTTCTTCTTCTGGCACTGCCAATAACTGATTGCATAACTCTGTGTAATTCACTAATTCTCTAGATAGCTCACTTTCCAGAGTAATTTCCAAGGGATCAATGTGTCCATGATTCATTAACATTGTTGCAAGTTCAGGGAGGAAAGCAGGACTCAGAGAACAGGAAACGTTCAGAAATTCAGGAACAAAGTGATCACGCCTATTCCATGACTCAGACTAACAGCTCAGCCAGCACACATGGTCTAACTTTGTTCTCATCTTATGAAACCTGAGATACAGTATGTAAAAGTGCCCAGGAGATTAGAAGAGTAGGAGGAATCAGCTGGTTGTAAACTTTAGATGAACTGTCAATAGCTAAGCATTTCTAATCTTTTACCATTTATGAGGTAAAGTAAAAACTATGGTCATTAGATGGGCCTTTCTGTACATCCGTCCAACCCCATCTATACCTTATTTTTGCCTTCTTTCAGTACCACTGCACATCTTCATAGGCATTCTTTCTTTGACCAGAAATTAAAAACTAAAAGAACTTCAGAGCCATAAGGGATCTTTGAAAATATGCTTAAAAACAGTTATAAAGAAGATGACACCAAGGTCTAGAAAGAGAAATAGATTTTCTAAAGCTCACATGGCCAGGGCATGGCAGGACCAGGGTTGAATGACAAGACTACTGACCCCTAGACCAGGACCCATTGCCCTAAATGACCTTGGTTCCCATATGACTTCAGCTAAAGGAAAGGTTCTGGGTTCCAGGACCAGGAGAAATTGAGTCCAGCATTGAAACAGGTACTTTATGCATCATTTTCTCCACATGAATCCGCCTTTAGCCACTCCCTTTGTTCAAGCATACTTGAGAAATCTTTGTCCAGAAATGTGTACCTCTGTTTTCCTTTCAAATTCCTAACACCTTAGTGATGCCTCACAGACCTCAGTCAGATACTAGAGAGTCCTACAGCTCTTTTTTAAATTGAGGCTTTACTACTTACTTGCCATGTACTATGAGGCAACCTCCCTCTGTGGGACTCAATTTCCACATCTGCCAAGGATTAAATGGTGTACAGTTCCTTGCAGAATATCCAGCACATAGCATGTGCTCAATAAGTATTGGTTTTCTCAAGTTATTCTTTTCTTCACATGCATCCAAGACCAACCCTCACAGTCAGCGGCCACTGGGTTGCATAAAGAATGTGATCCTGGGACTGTCAGGCAGCCCTTTCCCCACAAATACTAAAGCTTGATTCTCCATATCCAGAATGGCTTTGGCCCTGCCCTGCAAGAAATCCTGCTTTCATTGACACCTGTTTCTTCTCTCTTCTCTTTCTGTCCCCTTTATATTGGCTCATTCTCTTCTGGTTTTGCTGGTTATCTCGTATAAGAGTCTGTGTGAAAAATGGGAATTGTAGTCAGGTGGGGGAAATAAGAGACAAGCAAGGTTGTTCAGTCTTGTATCCCAAGGATCACATTTCTGGAGGGGAGACAGGCAAGCATGGACTGAGCTTGAAGACCAGAAGGAATGCCATCAATCACCGAGAAGTGCCCCGGCCTTTCTGAGAACCACAGGAAAATCTGAGTTGCATACAGCCCGAGAAAATCCAGGAAAGTTTCCAGAGTGATAATGCTGTGTTACATACCATTCCAGCATATCTGTGGGCTTCAGACACCTATGGTTCTCAGGTTCCCTTCCTCCTCCATTCCCATCAGAAAGGACTCTGAGATTATGTTCTGACCTGGCTTTGTAAGATGTTGGAGAGAAGGAAGAGAGGGAAAATAGTCATATGTATTTTTGGAGTTCTTCTCCCAGGGAGGGTGCCTTATAAGCCTGAAACATGTCTGCCAGGTGAAAATCCCGCTAGCCTTCTCTGTCTTCATTCACTACGAGGGAATGAATGTGAAAGGATTTCCAAAACATCAGGATGATAGGAAATCAAAAAATATAATCACTCTCATGGAAAAGTGTTTGCAGTTTAGTCTCTAGGAATTGAGTAAGTAATATGTTAAGTGCTAATATAAGAAACTGTAGGTAAATGCCATACCTCAAGGAAAAATAGTGCCTGTGTGGGTGAACGGGTTAATGACCATGGGAAAGTAGGAGTGTGTTGTGTGTGTATACAAGTCTACACGTACAGGTGAATGTTATGCATATATAATGCTGCATATTTGTCCAAGTAGACAGAAATTATGAGCATGACAGGACACGTGCATGTTAAAGAGTATCAAGGTCAAGAGGGAGTGTCAAGTATATTTGCATAATAAGAGTGAGATTGTGAGAGAGAGAAAGAGGTGTGGGTGAGGCTTCTTATGAGCACGACTGGCATACAGTATGAGGCTAATGTAAAGATACATGAATGTGTCTAAGTGAATAATGGATATTCTGAGAGTACATATGATTGTGTGAGGGTGAAAGTCTGTATTTGGAACAATGCTGTCCCAAGGCTGAATATTAGTGTACCTAGAGAATAGTTAGGGGAGAATTCACAATTTTTCCAAAAACAGGAACAGGTTTGTGTCTTTGCACAAACAGATGGTTTCTTTGTTGCTTTTTTGCAGCAACTCTGCCAATGAAAGGCTGATGTCCACAATCAACTTCCTCACATCCCATCACCCCTTCCCCTCCCTGACCAAGCACACATCATAACTCAAACTACCTCTCGGGAATGCTGCCATTAATCAGTGACACATCAGAATTCAGCAACATTTTCAGGAAATATTTAAGTACTTCCAAGAGCTATTGATAATTCAAATTCCTGGTGTCCTTTTATAATAACTATCTATGAATTGTAGTTAACATATTTATATTCAATGAAGCTTCTAAAACACATTGAAAGTGTAGACAATATAGGTTAGACATTTTCTTTGTAGCTAATTGTATTTTTGAAGCGTTTCCCAATTTCTTCCTTCTTTCATAAAACAGTGGGAAATATTAGCCCAGCCCAGGGCCTGTTGATCATAAAATATGAAGAAGAGAAGTTTGTCTGTATTTTCCCCAAACCAGTGACTTCATGAATGCATCAGTTTCTAACTGTGAGACACATCTGCTATGTGTCTTACTTCCTGGTTTGTGGTCCTGCAGTAAGTACAACTCTCAGAAGTCTGCAGTTCAGGTCTGCCCCTCAAAAGTGCCCTAGCTTCCTCCTGTCATGGGATTGTTCAATGTCACTCACCCTGCTTCCTTCCTCCTGACTGGTATCCCTGGTTTGGAGAGCTCTCACTCCTGGCTAGCAGGGCCCCTCTGTCTGATGTATGCCGTGGCCCTGGGGGGCAACACAGTGATCCTGCAGGCTGTGCGAGTGGAGCCTAGCCTCCATGAGCCCATGTACTACTTCCTGTCCATGCTGTCCTTCAGTGATGTGGCCATGTCCATGGCCACACTGCCCACTGTGCTCAGAACATTCTGCCTTAATGCTCGAAACATTGCTTTTGATGCCTGCCTAATCCAGATGTTTCTCATTCATTCCTTCTCCATGATGGAGTCGGGTATTCTGCTGGCCATGAGCTTTGACCACTATGTGGCCATTTGTGATCCCTTGCACTATGCCACAGTGCTCACCAATCAAGTCATTGCTGGAATGGGTTTAGCTGTGACTGTTCGGAGCTTCATCATTCTTTTTCCTCTTCCCTTCCTGATCAAGAGGCTGCCTATCTGCAGGTCCAATGTTCTTTCCCACTCCTACTGCCTTCACCCAGACATGATGAAGCTGGCCTGTGCTGATATCACTATCAACAGCATCTACGGACTCTTTGTTCTTGTATCCACCTTCGTCATGGACCTGCTTTTTATCTTCCTTTCCTATGTGGTCATTCTGCACTCTGTCTTGGCCATTACTTCCCGTGAGGAATGCCTCAAAGCTCTCAACACATGTGTGTCTCATATCTTGGCTGTCCTTGCATTTTATGTGCCAATGATTGGGGTCTCCACGGTGCACCGCTTTCAGAAGCATGTCCCACGCTACATACATGTCCTCATGTCCAATATTTACCTCTTTGTACCTCCTGTGCTCAACCCTCTCATGTATAGCGCCAAGACAAAGGAGATCCGCCGAGCCATTGTCCGCATGTTTCACCGCATCAAAATGTGACTTTCACATTTGGCTTTAAAACCTGTTGTTTATTGTGTAGCCATATGCTGTTATCCATAGTGTCATTATCACCACTGTCATCATGTTGACCCTCATCATTATCATATCATCATCAAGAATAAGGTAGAGATATGTATTGGGAAAAAATAAGAGATCAGGAAATGGAGCTGCAAAACTTAAAACAAATGAGTAGCACATTCAACAAACATCAGTGGCATTATGAGAAAGATAAATATTGTAGATAAAGAAGTAATTAGACTGGACTTTAAGGAGAAGAGTTAATCTAAGACAGAAAAATCTTTTTCATAGTAACAAATATTACTAATGTAATAATAATACATTTTGTCCTTAGAAGTGCTAGACTCTGTTCAAAATTATTTATGTGCATTAATTCATTTTATATTCATAACAATCTTATGAGGTGAAGAGAATTACGTAAATTGTTCAGAGTAACATAGATAATATGTGATCCAAGTGAGATTCAATATTGTTCAGTATTTGCACCCCATCATTGCAAATACTGCTTCTCTGTCTAATTGGCATCACTATTAGCATTACCTTTACTATCCTTGCACCACCGTTTTCATTCCCAAACATTCATGAGTAGTTTTAACTTCACAAATTGAAATGTGATGTACTCTCAAAATTTGCCAAAGCTGTATGAACAAATATGACCCTGGAAAGATGATGTCTAGAAGAAGCTGCAGACTCTTCTTCACTTCCTTTACCTGCCCACCACTCAGTCCTCTCCCAAGGAAAACAAAGTTGAAGAGCTGAAACATGAACCTTGTTTTTGACATTGTACTAGATGCATGATTTCTCTTTTTCTTTCCTTCTGGGTTTTTCATTTTCTTCCATACATTGATATGATAAGTGATGTCAGAAATTATGTCCTTCTAGGATTTCCAGCTCTAAAAAGGCCAAAGATAGGCAAACTAGAGAATCTATGATTTAGAAACTAGAAAATAATTCTTGAAGACCTTATCTTAGACTGATTTACCTTACATATTCTTTGTCTGATACCAGAGAGGTAGGGTACAATAGGAAATTCCTTGGCCTGATTTCAGTGCTCTCAGACTAAGTCTGAGCTTACATCTAGACTAAAATAAAAGAGATTCCCTACAAAGTCTAACCTAGCTCACCAGGGAAACTGGGCCAGACCTCATAGTATCAGAGCATACAGTTATCAAGCGTTTCTCTCTGTACTAAGCTCTATTGAGCAAACATCAAGGAGAATTGCCAGGTGCCAGAGGGAGGGAATTATTTCTAAATGGATATGATTAAGCAGTTGGAATCCAGATTTCCAAAAATGCCCGTAAATACAGTTAAGAGACTCAAGCTTTTCTTTGAACTCTACATTTTTCTTTATTGAAATGGTAGAATACTTGGATTTTGGCCTAGAAAAAGAGGAGAAAATAAATTCTTATACTTCTTTTGTTTTAGGTCCCTAAGGTTGCCTCTAACCAAAGAAAAGAAAATACTAAAGATGCTTCAGCTAAGCTTTCAAGGGAACTATTTTGGAGTTTATAAAAAAACAAAATCAGTGGGTAATAAAAGTCACACTTTTGTCTTGCTTTGTCATAGGTGCATATCTCATGCTCCAGGGCCCGTGTGGTGTGGGTCAATGAAGAGAGAAAGAGAAGAAACTAGAACAAGAGTCACCGTAGCATAAGATTATTGATCTCTGTGCCTTATAGTGAGAATCATAGAAAAGCCAGTAAAACTAGAATGTAATATGGAATGAAAAAACACAAACCCATGTTTCATGAACTAAAATGCTTTCAGGTTTGATAGAAACAATAAACAGCTTATGAAGTTGGTAATTACTTTGTAAACTATCCACTTCCTAACCTCAATTAATCAAGAGGCACTGCCAAGGAATTACCCTCTGCAGAGGAAGAGGAGGACTGCTAAGCAAGTAGTCGCTCAACATGAATGTCAGAAACCAAGATTTGGTCCCATGAATTTGTCCGAACAGGGGAAGGTGTATGTGGTTTGTGTTCATATTTATGAGTTAAGTGGATTTTTTGTCTCCTTTTCCTTTTCTTCCAATACCCATGGAAAACTTGTTTATCAAATACATGTAAAAAATAAATAAATAAAAGAGATAAATTATCAGTTAAGTGAGTATTTAATTTTAGGCTGTTTGCTTTGTATATCTGTAACTTGGGAGTCGGCTGACACCACCTAAACATTGGACATTTTCCTGACATTGGCACAAGCCTAAAACACTCCTCAGTGGAAAGTATAACCCCAGACAAAACGTCCATAAATTTCTAGAGTCATGTATCACTCATCCAAAGCACTGATGTGAGGCAGAGTTTAGTAAAAGTTTAGATGACAAACTAATCTCCACTAATATAAATGCAAAAAAGGAGCTGGTTATTGGGCAAATTTGTTCTTAAATTGTTTACTGCCAGTCATGGTGTTCATGAAAATTTCTCCCTAAAGTGTTTCTCAAGCTCTGCTCCTCATAGCAGAGACATATAGTCACTCTCCTGTACTCAACATCATGTTAAAAAAAATGTGGAGTTTTTCAGGAAGCATTAATATAATTCTACTGGCAATCTACTTTTCACATAAGCTTTGCTTTCTTTTAGTCTCCTTATAAAAAAACCCCAACAGTCATTTATTTGTTTATTCATGCAAGAATATTTATTGAAACCTACAACATACCAGGCACAGTGTTAGGTTTGAGAGTTGAGTGATTATGGAATTTCCTCATTAGCATTTGTGAGAAAAACCTACCTGAAAAAAGATGGAAGATGTATGTCAAAGTCTCCAAGGACATGTTAACTAACTATATATTCCTTTTCAATACCCCTTTAGAAAGCTACATCACGTTTTCAATGGCTGCAGTGCAATGCAGGAGTGTTACTGCTGGAAACGTGGTCAATGTTCATGTGAAGTGTGTCAGGATAGAATTAATGCTGATAACCATGAGGTTATATATTTAAGGCAAATATCCCATATTACAAGCTAGGAGAACAAGTTTTCTAGGTGACAATCTGTATTTTCACAATGAAAGACAGACTATAAGCTGCAATGGCTTTCAGTCAACTTTAATCATTAGTCTTAACAGTCAAGCCAAATGTCTCTGACTGAAATAAATTCTTCCGTAAATGTTGAACAGCTTAGAACTGATAGAGTGCAAAGTGGCTTTTTCTATATTTGACATTACACTGTGAAAAGAAAATCTGTTGTGTGATTTAACACAAAAATCTCAGCGTCAGCAATTTGTGAACAATTCTTTGACTAAATGTAGAAGAGGCAAGCAAAATAAATCTGAAACTCAAAGAAAGAAATTCCTGCTAAACATATATACTCAAAACTTTGTATAACTGGGTGACAGGCACTAGATTGGAAATATGTCTCATGTCTATTATTCAGCAAGGTATGGAGAATGATGGTTACATTCAACAGGAAATACCACTCAACATTTGGAATTCAAATATCTACAAGAGGATTTTTACAAATAATGTGGAAAACAAGTGGATGGTTATTAGGGGAAAGTAGAGTATAAGACACAACTCAGGTATAAAATTAACAATTGGGCACTATTTTTAAAGAAATCCTGATATATTCTCAATGTAATTTCTTAAAGAACTCTCTTACCCTTAAGTTTACAGAAAAATATTATAAACAAGCTCGTAATTTACCATTTAGTTAGATGTCAGTGCATCACTTACATATATATTTTACCAATTTGAAGAAATACAATTTATCTCAGGAAGAAAAAGATTTTTTTTTGCAAGTCTGTTAATTAGGAAATTCATCAACATTTAAAAGGCAGCAGTAAGACATACTTATGTGCATAAATATATATGTAATATGTTATTTTTTCTATATTAAGAAAATAAGAGCTTTGAATTTTATGCCTCTTCAAAATATGTTTCTATAATCTATAGTCAATATAAACCAGTTGTATTAGGTGTGTGTGCCCAGACAGGAGTGGCCCTTATCCAACTAAGAGCTGGAAAGTGAGTACTTCTCTGACGCTGAAAGAAATTTCCAGCACCGTTTTGTGCAGTGATCCCTTAGTTTTTCTTAACTTAGCTCAGTATATCCATATTCAACTAGTTAGACAGATGCAATGAAACATCTCCCTATGTCACACACTCTTTGTTATCAGGAACCAGGCCCCATCTATCTCTGCATCCCTGGTGCTTAGCACAGAGCTGGGCTCACATTAGTCATTCCATGTGTGTTTGATAGGTGAATAAATAAGGGAAAACTGCACAGAATGAGGAGAGAAATACTTTCAGTGATGCAGTGGTACTCATTCTTCCTGTTCTCTTGCCTTATTCTGTGACTTCTCAATTGTGTAGTTGAGACTAAGAGATGCATTTAAAAAAAAAAAGAAGAAGAAGAAGAAAAAGAAACCTAAAAGATGCTAAAGTCAGCAATGTGGTTTGTAATATCCCGTCATAGATACTGAAGCATTAGAATATAAAAAGATTTTTTTTTTTAAGAAGGAAGATTCTCGTTGCAAGTATGACTGTCAGAGCTGTAGGTTAACATTTTTCCTTGATTGTTTTCTTTCACTTTTACTCTTAACTGCGCAGGGTGAGCTTATATTCAAAGTTTCTCCCCATATAAGGGAAGGGTGATTTTCCAGGGTGACTCAGAGGAGGATTCTCTGGACTGGGAGGGGATAACAGGGTAGCATTGCCAGCCTCTTGGCTCTCGGGCTCCCTCTGTTGTTGTGCAAAAGGTAAAGCAGCACCTCTCTTTGAGGCCATTTGTGAGTCTCAGAGGAAGTCTGTTTCTAGAGGATGTTTTGCTCCCTCCCTCTGTTCCAGCCCTGGGCCTCTACAGGCCTGAGGAGTTTGCTTTAGCTGCTGTAGCATTTCCTTGCATCTGCTTCCTCTACAGCCTCTTCCCCATCATCAGAAACTTTTTTCTCTCTTACTCAAGAGATCTTTGTTTTATGTGGTTTCCTCCAGGCTGATGTTCCATCCTTTTGGAAAGCTTTTTTGCTGAATATTTCTGAGATTCTCAAATGCTTAGGGCAGCTACAGCACTGCTGGATCCTCTTAAGCACACGAGAACTTAGACATTGTAGGGATTGTTCCCAGTTTCACCAGTCAACCTCAAAGTCATCTGCCCAGGTGTCTGCTTAGGGTATAGTGTCTCCTATTGAGAGTGAGTGAGTGTGATTTGGGGAGGTTTTAAATTCTTGTTGGATTAAGATTTGTTATTCATCTTTACTACATTGATCCTCACCACACAATTTCTAATCTTGTTGCCCTCAGTGGTTTGGCTATATCCTCCTGTTTCTAGGATACTTGAGATGTCCCTGTCACCTAGTACTGTTGAAGATGTTGCCTCTAAGTTTTTATTCTGCTTTTGTTTTGATAATAGTTGGTTAATTTGTCATTCAGGATGGGTTTGGGGAAGATTGAAATCTATACTGCTGCTATGTTTAGGTTGTGACCATGTCACTGGGTCTCTATAGATTTATTTTATAAAAGTTATATTATGAATAAAACATGGAAAATGTGTTTCTTTTCAAAAAAAAAAGATAGCTTTTTGCCCCAGTGTCTGTTTTCCCCAATCATTTAACAAGATTGAATTATGCCATGACCTGTCCACTGCCTGGTGAAGGTCACTACACTATTCTGCTTCCCTCTGTCAAGTGGTTGCAAGCCTGTGTGGTCTGTGCTGTATGAGCTTTGTATGAATTTGCAGAGGGTTTCTCTCCCTTTATGGCTGTTACTCTCTAGGGAATATGCTCTGTGAATTTCCTTATATCCTTCCTCTACCACCTCTCTTCTGCTCTAGCATGTGCTGAAGTCTCTGTGCTTGGTTCCTCACTAGAGGACATGAAACCCCACATTACAGCAGGTCATCGGCTAAAGTGACAATGCTACTGAAGTCAACTTGCCCAACATCTGTCACTAGTACCTATTAACCTTTCATTTAAGGTGCTTACCATCTTCCTAGAGAAAATTGATCTTCACCTTGGTCATGCCCAAAGGATGCTAACATACGATATTTTCCACAAAATTTTTCTCCTGCTTTTAAACTTCTGAATTTCAGGTGTTACATGATTTATACTGCAGAATCAGCATAGCAAGCATGTAAGTTCCATTTATAGGACTCAGGAATGCTCTTATTTCAGAAATGTAAAGTTGGTAACAGTTATTGAGTATCTTTAATTTTTAAAGTTTAAAGATATTCGAAACTATTATTCCTTTAAAAGATCTTGAGTGATTTCTATGATCTTAACATAATCCTCAGTCATAACACAGTTTATATGTATGCATTAGCCTTTGTTTTTGAGACTTACTTTAAATCATAGATGGTACTAATATGTTGGGAAAAATAAAAGGGTCTAATTGGAGAACTTCTTCTTTGTCAGGTCTGAGACAAGTC